>NW_023458556.1:55293968-55300986 GCF_013731165.1 Rhagoletis pomonella | reverse complement strand
TTTTGTTAACTTTATACCTAGTCTAACTGTAAGTAATATCAAATGAAATTAAACTTGTTACGCTAGTGTATTTTTAATATATAGCAAAAATGTTATCTACTATTTTGAACCTTTTTTTGCTCCGCATCAGATAACCCCTCATTGGGCCCGAATTTTGAATTAAAAAAATCTGACTCGCCACCTTCAAAACCCCTTTATATAAAAGTTCTTGGTGAAAAGAAAAAATATTATAAAATTTGGTCGCCATATTGGATCGGCCATTTTGTATTTCAAAAATCTGACATCAGATTCAAAATCAGCGACCTCTAAAAGCCCGAATTTGTATGAGTTTGTGGTGAAAAGGAAAAAATGATAACATGGTCTCCATATTGGTTCCGTCATTTTAAATTCTAAAAATCTGACATCAAGGCTCAGTGGAAAGTGAAAATAATGAATGCGTTTCATTGTAATAGGGCTCTGGTTTTGCAGTGATCTTGGGTCCCTTCACGTAAAACCCAATTTCGATAAAATTATCAATTTTGCCTTGCATGACACCCTCTTCTTTTGCTGAGAACTACGGCGAATGTATTTAAGGACAAGGATTTTGGGGCATGCGCGTCAGCAATTTCCGGACCCTTAATTGGCGAATGTGAAATACAATAATTTTATTCGGCGTTGCGACGTCTACTGCAGCTGGCACGGGAGAGAAAGTCTGGCATTGAGTACTGTTGTTGTTGTAACAGCATATAAATTCCACAAATAGTTTTTGGAAAATCATAGCAGATATAGATCTGGGTCGCTCCGGTTACGTAGACCGTCTGTCGTGGAAATGCAAGAAGCGTTTGAGTGTCAGGGTGTACAAGAAGTCTGGAGCGCATACAGAGAGAAGATTCATATTTTGGACATACATAGTTTCAGCAAACTAACGATATTGTTTAATGTGCACAATGCCAATGCTTACATTTTGTGACGTAAACAGTCTCTTTTTTTTTTGTTTTTTTTTTGTGTATAAATGCTCCCAATACATGCTACATTTGTAAGCTTATCCTCGAAGAAATTAAAAGTTTCATAAAAGACCAAGTCGGCCGCTGTGGTGTAGTGGTACGCACAGTGCGCGCTTCCACTCCGCGACGCCTGGGTTCAAACCCTGGTCAAAGCAACACCGCAAAAAAAAAGTTTTTTCTTAACATTGGTCGTTCGTCGGCAGGCAATGGCAAACCTCCGAGTGTATTTCTGCCATGAAAAACAACTTCTCATAAAAATACATCCGCCGTCCGGAGTCGGCGTAAAACTGTAGGTCCTTCCGATTTTTGTGACAACATCAAGGCGCACGGCACATATCGGAGCAGAAGCTCGGCCAAACACTAACATATGTGTAAGCGCCAATCTATTATTATTATTAAAATACCAACTGATGCCATAAAATGGTTACAGTTTCACAAAACCGGTTGAATATCCTTTTCTCGCCAGCTCATCGAAGATTTCGTTGTCTATGTCTATTTACAATATTTTTCGCTGTTGAAAGTTAGGATCCATCAAATTGGAAAACTTGCAATTGGTCAACCTTTTTTGGTAAAGCCCGGAGTGTCTGCTTGCCTATATAAAGCCATAACTATTTATTTACATGTAAATGGGGCCTTCAAATCTTTCTCAATATTTTGTGATCACTAACTGTTCAGTCTAAATCACGGTTGGCCATCCGTTTACATATTGTAATTGAATTCTTGTATCATCAAAGTTAGGGAATACAGCTTTTTTTTTTTAAAGACAAGACATTCGCACAAGAAATTGCAATTTCGATGGCTCCCATGCAAAAATTGTGCATCGAATTGCTAGAACCTTCGCTGTTCTCCGCGTCTAGCTCCCAGTGATTTCTAGGAAAGAGTTCCTAGCCACAAAAAGGCAAGAGATTTGACGACGATAGCGGGCGATGTGATAGCTGCGGTGGAAGCATTTTTCTAGGACCGCAGGAAGATTATATTTTTTTTTTTATAGAAGGGATAGAATAACATAATGGGATATAATTTGAATTGGGAAGGATCTCTCTGAATTGTTTGATACCAAACGAGGTTTCAGACAGGTGGTGTTGAAGAAGACAATAAGAGCTGCAGAACTAAGACGACCAGGCATAATTTATAAAAAAGCAAGTATTGGCTTATGCCGGTGGCATTGACATCACCGGTAGCAAAAACTTCGCCCTTCTAATCATTCATAAACTTTATGATAGGGCTGCTATAATCCTGAAACCATCGGCCAGGACACTTATTCCATATAAATACAGTTTCCTTGGTTCTGGCGTTGCATTATTTTGAAGTATTTTCTGATATTATAAGAAATGTTGTTTTGTGGCACAATCCGTAGAGCTGAATGATTGGTGATGATGAAACGCTCAAGTTCCGAATTTATTGTAATCATAAAGGAACAAATTTCTCTTAGCGGTGACGTAACTTGGAAAAATGTTTGGCGCTTTTAATGTGGTCTTGAATGCTTGCCTTACCACCATTAGCAAATTTCCACATATCCTACAATGTGGTTTATGATCATTTTTGCCATTTTGTGTATCCATAACCTAAAGATAATTTAGGTAGGCTGTCTGAAGTGAAGCCATTCTAAAAGACTTACCTAAAAGGACTGAAAAAGTGATTCCCTGCTTGCTTTCTAGAATAGGGTTTTCTATTTACAATTTACGCGAATGTACTTAAGTGTATGTTTATATTATTTAGCATTACAAATAGGATTCAATAAGCATTTTAAATCTCTATAAAACATATTGGATCCGAACCGTAAATATTTAAATTCCTTAAAGTAGTATGATTTTTATGAACTAAAGACAGCTTTGAAAGAACTTCTTCAAAAGGCTTTCTGAAAGCTCTTCTTTGAGTAGTGAAAGCAGAAGCCCTGCAATTTGTGCCCCTCCGTACACAAAAGGAAGGAGAAAGGAATGACTTCCAGAAAGGCCTTTTGGAAGAGAGCCATGTACCTGTTCAGGAACTTGTACTTTTTTGGCATTTGCCTGAAGATACAAAATTAGATTTTAACCAAATAAACTAAACAGAAAGAAAGTAAACTTAGCAGTAATTGTTCAACATGTTAGAAAAATGTTTCATTATCGATTTTCGACTACTAATGACAGAAAGCTTAACCTTTTTTTTCAAAGCACAAATCTGCTAAAAATTAAATGTGGACCCGGATACACGGACAATTTGTTTAAATCTGGATAAATCCTGGAAAGCGCTGACAGAGCTATATTATGATGACCTTGGGCTGTTATAATTTTCTATTGTCCGTGGAGTATTTATTTAGTTTTGTTTTGGTACTTTTGTTTTGTTTAATTCGTTCCGTTGTTTAAGAAACTTGTTTTTGGATAACAAAAAACTTTGATGCTTCAGGTAAGTTAAATGTTTTCGAAGTACATACATTCATACATATGAATGTCGTAAAATATTTATCAAAACAATGCTCGCATGTTTTCACAAGTTTTACCTTACAAGTATGTATGTACATTGGGGTGGGTCAAAAAAATCAAGTATTTTTTTTTTGGATCCGACACTCAAAAACTAGTTCCTAGGTACCTCTAGAAAGTACTTACCAAATCTGAGCTCTTAATATTAACGGGAAGATTATCCTCATCATAGTTTTCCATTTTCAATTTAGTCTCATATAATTATTGTCAAATATTTTAATAGGAAATTGAACACTCTACAAAAATGGGTCGCGTGTGGTTAATCGATTAGTCTAACCATTTAGAAGATATTCGAGGTAGAATCCTAGTGCCTACTGATTTTAATAGTTTTCCAATAAATATTTTCACTTTATCCATTCAATTTATGAATTTTGACAATATTCATGAGAATTTGAGTTCATTTGGATAGCATGACAGTTTGCAAGTTATGTCATATCTTTTGTTTGAGAATATATTTCTTTCGAATAATTTTTTTTACTGATATTTTATTTTTATAAACTTTATCAAAATTTAGGATCGTAATTTAATATTTTTCAACGGGTTTATTTAAAATGTCATTCAAATTTCTTTTTTTTCACAAAATTTATAATGTAATATTTTTTGTTTGGGGAATGTGAAGATTTAATTTCGAATGCTGGTAGTTTTGTTACTCAGTATTTGTCATACTAGCGCCATCTGTGGTTTTATGTCATTTTTATGTTTCCTCTTATATTTCTATATTGCATAATATATAGTTTTTGGAGCTCTGAGTTGTATCTTCTTGTGTATAGCTAAAACCAATTAATTAACAGCTGAGTTTTAATTTATTTTTTGATTATTGCAATTCATCTGCTAATCATCTAATATGAATAAAGAAATCCCCTTAATTGGCATACCCATTGTCAAAAATTCGTGAACTAAAATTACCAACAGTGAAAGAGATTATGTGTGTATTTTTTCATCAACGTAAAATTCATAAATTAAATGGATCAATTTTAACTGGAAATATTTATTAAAAAACTATTAAAATCAGTAGGCATTAGGATTCTACTGCGCATATTTTCTAAATGGTTAGAGTAATCGATTAACCACACGAAGCCTTTTTTGTAGAGCGTTCAATTTCCTATAGAGATAATTAAAACTCATTTGACAATAATAATTTTTTAGTAAGTTACAAAATTCAAAACAAAAAGTTATTTTCCTTAAAATACTACAACCTTTGACCTTGAATTTTAAATGGTTAGATTAATGAAAAGAGTATTGAGACCATTTTTGTAGAGCGTTCAATTCACTATAAATATCGACTATGCAACTGGTTTAACGATCTGTTGGTGATAAGCAGGGAACGGATTTTATGGAAATTGCCTTTTTTTCTGCTAAAGAGATAGAGTATATTCGATTAAGAATGTCCACGATTTAGCTTTCTCTGATTCCATATATACACATTTGATGTTGCCTTTTTTTGCCTTTTTTTTAAGATATTTGCTTTTTTTTTTGCCTTTTTTAAGATATTTGCCTTTTTTTGCCTTTTCTTCCTTTAAAAAAGTGATTATAGCATTTACAATTTTTTTTTTAAGATTAAAAAATATACACATACCCATGCGGTTTATAGAAGCGCAGGGACCTCTTGCCAAACTGGTGTTGGAAAAATTAAAAGGCCTTTTCTCAGCTAACGTAGGCTTAGAGACAATAAGGGGTGTGGATAAAATTGTAAAGGGCGAGGAAAACGCCCTTATTCCTGATAATATGAACGTTTCAAACGTTCCATATTTAAATTGGGCTCCACTTGTATCACCTTACGTCGAGCGCACATTTAGTACATTCAAGGCTTTTCTTCGCGAAAATCGAATGAAAATGCTGCCAGAAAACTTCAAAATGCATCTTGTGGTTCAATGTTACTACAACTATACAGATTAAAGTTTTATGAGTTAGAAACTCGAAAGGATAAAATAGTCAAAGATTCAAAGTACAAATTTTTCATATAATGAAACTAGTTCATAGTTTTTCTCTTTTTACTGGTAATATAAACATTTCTAAAAAAAAATATATTTTTTGATTGTTCTTCGTATTTTCTGTCTTTTTTTAGTGCCTTATTTTGCTTTTTTGCAATACCATTTTTTTGCCTTTTCCTGCCCTTTTCGCTATTTTATTTTGCCTTTTTTACAATACCTAGTGCCTTTTCCTGCCTTTTTCGCTATTTTATTTTGCCTTTTCCAGCCTATTTCGTTACTTTATTTTGCCTTTTTTATAGGTTTTTAGGTCCTAAAAATCCGTTCCCTGGTGATAAGATATGACAATTTTTATATGGAAAACTATGATGAGGATAATCTTCCCGTTAATATTAAGACAACAGATTTGGTAAGTACTTTCTAGAGGTACCTAGGTATTAGTTTTCGTGTGTCGGATCCAAAAAAAAAAACACTTGATTTTTTTCTAACCACCCTAATATACATATGTATATACGACGTTTTAGCTAACAATGGTTAGTCTAGTTTTCTTAAGAATTCCTTAACAAGCTGCTGTACTATAAAATCGGCAATCAACCCATACATACATTTGTATGTACTGCTTAGCGTTGCGCCTACCTGGCTTAAAACCTTTTATTGTACTCATAATTTTGGCTATAAAAAAGTTTCGCATCCTTCCAAAAAGTTCAAAATATAACAGCGCTTGCTAATGAAAGGCTAAACAACGATCACCGTACAAGATGTCACAAGAAATCACAATTATACACAAACACATACTGCAAGACGACAACTTGAATTACGAGCAAGCAGCTGGTAGTTCACTCAACGAGAGCACTTTGAGACGTTTTCATCTCAATGAATGCATAAAATATATTTATTTACTTAAAGGCCAGCAGAAGCAAGTATCAGTTAAATCAGAGACCGCCGATGAAAACCACGAAACATTAAGAAGATCCATAGAAGTGGCGCTGGAGCGGCCAATGCGAATGCCGGAGAAATCACCAATGGAGCGAGTGCGACGTAAACTCTTCGGCGAACCGAGAAACGTACGGAAACGTTATCGACCACGCAAATCGATGGGAAAGCGAAATGAATTGAATTTTAAAGCATATCGCAAATACGGCAAAATTCGCCGTGGCTATTTAAACGAAGCGCGGAAGAAAGTGGAGCGTGAAGTACGCTTCGAGCGGCTGTTGTTCAGTTGCAAACGGGAGAAAGAAAGTCAATCTTCGCCAGATTATGCAAAAGTGCTTGCAAAATTCTTCCCAAGAAATGCAAAGAGATATGCCAAGCTTAAGCTATCGCACTCGTTGGGGTAAATGTATTCGACGATTGTTCAGAAGTAAAAAGTATTTGTATTGGAATTTATGTAAAGTTAATGTAGAAATTATATAATAATGGTGACGATGTAAAAAAAAAATTTCCAAAAAAATAAAAAGATATTTTCGGACTTTGAGGGTCGATTTTTTGATTACCACAAAAATTTGTATACATAAAGGGTGAACAAACCAAAACTGCGACACTTTGGGAAGCTTATAGCTTACCCAAAACGAATTCAATATTTTGAAATTCAAATACCATAAGTTGACCATGACCTTAGTTGAACGTAGAAGAAATTTCATTTGAATTT
>NW_023458556.1:55287966-55293868 GCF_013731165.1 Rhagoletis pomonella | reverse complement strand
ACGCGTTTGCTAAATATGTAGAAACGGCATATTCATGGGTTTACTTTAGAATTTTTGTGTGTACTCTTAACCATAAAAAATATGAGGTATTCAAAGATTTTGCGATGTATTTTAAAGTTATTATACGAATGCCGTCGAACGAATTCCATTCACACCGGCAGCGAATTTACTATTACTCGTTGGACCTGAAATTTTATTATTGCTGGAGAGATGTCTTATTGAGTTCCCATCGAATATGAAAACTTTAACTAGGTAAATAATTTAATTTTTTATTTTAAATAGATGGAACTTTAGCTACATTTGTCAAATTGCGAAAAGTCTGTCAAGTAAATGTCCTTTTATTCTTTTTAACAGATTTTCTAGATTTGGTTATGTAGTTTTGTATGGCACTAAATTGCATTATAATAAAGTGCGCGTATCAAGTTGCTGAAAATCGTGTTGATATTTGTTAAAAAAAAATTTAATATTCTGTATGGAAAAGCTGCGTTGCATTGTCAGCTATAAAATTGCCAAAAATTAAAACGATTTTTAAGAAACTTGAAGCTTACTCTTTATAGTACCAAAAATAATGGGCTACAAAACTGCATACTAAAAATGTTTCTAGAGAATCTTTTAAAAAATTATAAAAGACCCATATTTAATATGAGATATTTTTCGAAACGATAAGAATCTTGAGGCGACCGTTAATATTACTTGATCGGGAATCGGTGTAACTCGGTAAATAATTTACGCAATTTTTCCTCGCTATTCGAATTTCGATATCGAAAAATGTATTCTTTTCGCTGCACCCTTAAAATCAAAATTAATCAAAGACGTAGCGTAAACGTATGTACGTAGCAACTTATCAAATTTACTGTTAATAGAGGAGAGAAGAAGCAACGGCAACGTCACCGTTTGTGAGTTTTCGTCATAAAAAAAAAATAGTAAGGTAGAACCGCTGAGAGACACTTTTAGCATTTTTGACGTTTGCAAACAATTTTACTTTAAAATTTTAAAGACAAACTCACACACGCATTTTCATTTTCAATCCTAAACAACAACGCATTTGAACAATTTCTTCTTTTTATTCTCAATTTTATGTGTTTTTAAAATGCTGGCAAACTTCCAAAAAAAAAATCTTGGCCGAACAATTGAGAGAACGATTCTACCTTACTATATTTTATCATGAATTTTTAATACAGATGCACGTACACACTTACGTAAAATAATTTTTGGGAGCATTACAAAACTGATTCTTTTCATACGTACAACTCAGTACAAATACTTATGTAAAATTAAATAGAAGTTTTTCTTCTAAATTCTAAATGCAAATTTAATTAAGAAGAAAGTTCCAACAATTTAAAAAGGTTCTAATAATGAGACAAATGCGAAAAGTGAGTATACAATTAACGATTATTTTGTTTTAGCCCCACAACTTTTTAACCATATTATACAGAGGTTCACACTTCCTTTAACTCGTTACAAATTATAATTTAGAATAGAAAAAAAAATATATCAAATACAGAAATTTTGCTTGCTTGATTAAGGCCGTGCAAATTTCTAACTCTTTGTTACAACAACGCCCCCTTTAACTTAGGCAAAGCACGAAATTTCAATTACGTATGACCCAATAGCTAATGTAACCACGCTGATGGCCAATGAAGCAACAAATACGATGTATTTGTGGTTGAAAAAAAAACCAAGCTGCAAAAACTTTTTGGCAGCATTGGGCATTTAAATCTTCTCCCACCGCTTATGAAAACCAAATTAGTTTCCAACAAAATTGCCAATAGGGAGGCTTAAAAAGTCTTGTTGGCCGACGGATGCTTTTAAGCAAAGTTAACAGCCGGTCGCGCAATAATAATGAGTTTATTTGATTTTAATTTATTCTAATTAAAACCCTCAACAGTCGAAATTTTGTAATTAGCAGTGGGCAATTACTTAAGGCACACCCCCTCCTCTCCCCCCTCCCTCTTTTGCCACGCCAGCTGCTGAGTGCCTAAAATGCTAATGTCGTTGTTACAAGTGGTTTTTCCTGTTCAAAATGCCGCCCACTAATACCTACATTACCACAACTCTACGCGTACAATCAATATGCTGTCAATACTCTTGGCTCGTCGCTGATTCTCGCCTCATTTACCTCGCCGCTGGCACAGCTATGCACACAAGCACACGCACAGGTACACTTTTCCCTTGGCCATTTCAAATGCGTAAGCCATCTATTGAATTTGGGTGCGCTTCTGGGCTGTAATTTGAGCTAAATGCTCACAAAATGAGAAACAAGCAAAAATACAGACGATGGGCATTATTATAGGGGAAATGTCCGCGCCTATTTAGCACGACGCTGGTGCGAGGCACATATCCATACACACATACACGTCCATTCAAATAATTGCAATTTTGCAAATGGACCTTGAATTGGGTGAGTTGACGCTATCTAAGAGATACACGTACTTTGCTGTGGTTTTGAAATGCGGCATGTATTCCGCTCTTCCTTTTATTTGTCAGGTATGTACATATTTATATGGATATGTGGATGTGTAACCATCAGGCTTGCTAAATGGCTTACCCCTTCGACGTTGGGTGTGCATTCAGTGCTCATCGCATTGTTTACTCTCGCGTATGGGGCAGCGCTACGCGGAAAAGGTAAGCAGGCATGCATTTGGGCACTCATGTGCAATATTGTGTGACTTTCAAATAGGAAATTCATTCCCGACCAAATTTTCAATACGGGGCAGTGCAATATAGCTAGTAAAATTTTTTAGGTTAAATATGTATCATAATTTAATTTTTTAAAGATTTCTGAAGGTAAATATACTTATTCGACAAAAAAAAATATTATTTATTTTTAACGATGTAGCTGCAATTCTACGACAAAATGTATTTTTTCCATGTAGAAAATAGAAATGTAGAAAATTGCATAGCTCCGGCGGCACGGCCAAATAGTAACAAATCGAAATAAATTTTTATATTATATCCCACATTTTTAAAAGTACACCCCGCGACAAAATGAGACGGTCGCCCGGTTTGAACTATTTACTTTATTTTTTGAATTAATTTTAATTATTTTTTATAAAAGCTCATTGTCTAACAAAAATAAATCCACAGTTCAAAAATCAAAACCAAAAAAACAAAATCAACAACGGTGTTGCGCATTTTCTTCTATCGTTGATTATTGCATTTTAGCCTCTCTTCTACTTCTTATATTAAGTTCATTTATTCACTTCGAAATTACAAGTTCATTGAAATTTTACAATGTGGATGCTAAACAAACAAGATTTTAAAAAACTTAGATACGAAAACATTTTTAATGGGACTGCCACTTATTTAAAAAATCAAATTCTATTTTATTAATAAGTTAAAAGAAGTATTAAAATATGGGTATCCTGAATAGGGTTGCCACCTCCTAAAAAGTGTCTTCGTATTATTTATTAAGTTAGATAAAAGTATTATAATATGAATGTCAATCTAAAGAGATATAAAAAATATTTTTCAGAATGATAAAAATTCAAAATAAATTTAATAAACAATTTAAATCAAACATTGCCAAAAGATGTCGAATAAAACAAAAGATGTTTAAGAGGATGTAGCCTGTTAAAAACAAAAAAAAAATAACAAATTCAATTAAAGTCAACCTTTGCAAAATGGAATACATTTCGTCTTACTTTAAAAAATGTATGTCCATTGGCGATAATATACATATATAGGGACTGGAATCTTTAACCAGTTTTGCTATTTTGCTTTGGTTTATTATTAAGTTTAGCTCGTTATCTAACAAAAAACCATCGAAGATCGAATTTCAAACTTTGTACAAAAATTAGAACAAAACGATAAAGTTTTATCAAAATTTTGAGCTTTTTGAATTAGATTTCTTGGAAATATTTTGAGTGCGCAGTTTTATAGCCAATTCAATTTTGTTATAATAAAGTGCAAATTTGAAGTGGCTAGGACTTACCGTCCTCGAACATAATTTGTATGGGTAAAATTCGGAACACCAACCAACAAAAAATAATTGAAAAAATCAACGGTATTTTGCTGTCACTTCAAATTTACTCTATATTATATACTTATATACAACTTCAAAGGCTATAAAACTGCATACCGAAATCTTTTAAACATGTGATGCAATTTTGTTCAAATTTGTCGAGTTTTGTTATTATTTGCCCAAAGTTCGAAATGCGGATCTACATGGCTTTTTGTTAAATAACGAGTTATACTCTCATAAAAAAACACATTAAATACACACAACAAAATAGCCAGAACTTGTTAAAATCTCGCGTCGCTATTTATATTTTCGTCACCGTCTATAGTATACGGACTAGCTACGAAATTGAAGTTCTTTTTGTTTTTGTAATACTGAAACGACGTATTTGGTTGAAATTCGACTTTTTGACCATGCTCTGGAGCCTCGAGAGAATAAGCACCTTTTTTAAATAAAATTCATTATTTTCGGTGATATAAATATGTAATTTATTTTTTGTTACAATTGAAATCATACCGTTAAAACGAACTGCGAAGAAAGGTAGTGCTATATATGTATATTCGCCGTTATTTAGTGCTGATTTCATCGAAATTTCTAACTGCGCGGTTCGGTATAAAATCAAATAAGTTTGACTCGCACTTACATTAACATAAAGTTATTTAATTTCTGAGAAAATAATAACTTCAAAACCTGTGTATGTACATCAAAAACCATGCATATTTATTTAAAGTTTTTCGTTGGCTTTCACTTTCGAATTCACTCAGCAACAACCAGTGAAGAATAATGTACTCGTACCATCAATAGCAACATCTTGAATTTATTGTCTGCATCCCACGACCTTTGTACTTATTCCCCAAATGTATTTCCTTTCGTTGATGGTTTGTTGATAAGTAGCCAGGACTTCGCCGTTTTTATATTCCTTTAATGCTAAAAAATTTTAGAGTATTTGAATTACTAAAAACTTTGCAACATAAATTTACCATAACAACTGCGATTTAAAGAGTGGGCGCAAGTGTTGGCGTAAGTGTTGGAGAGGGCGAGATCGAGGAATTGGGAGAGAAAACTCACAAAGTTTAAGTGGAATTAAAATTATGTTCTTTTTACAAGCCATTACCGGCTGAATGGCTTGGTACGCGTCTTGACCTCGCAACGGAAATTCAGCAAAGATTCCACATCTAGCGATATAAGCGCGTGCCGTTTTATTTAATAGCAGTTGTATTTTATTAAAATATGTTTGTGAAGAATTATAACGCATTAATGGCAAGTGAAAAGGTCAGCGCAATTAACTGAAGACGATTTAATGCAACATTAAAAGTTGTTAAAAAGAAATTACAAGTTTTATGGCAATTTTGACTTTTGTTTTTACATATACACATATACACACATACATACATACACAAGAGAAAATTAAGTCCTTAAAGAAAATGAACATTCTTGTGAAATTTGATAATAAAAACTTAAATTAGCTTCTAATTTTTTTTGTATAATTTAATTGTAGATTACACCCTAGAAGGAATGACTATTAGTTATGTATGTATGTATATTATTTCGAATTTGTGCTACTCAGGAGAATGCAAAAGCGCTAATTGAATGATGTGTTTTGATTTTTTTTAATTATCTAATTATATTTTGTTCAAACGAAAATCGTAAAGGTTTAGACGCATAAACTCCGGTTCCAAGATCTTTACAAAGCGGCTCCAAGGCTTTAGCTGGTTTCTATTCATTTGAGTATATACATCTATATATATAAAATTCAAATTATGTATGTACCTATAGACACACTTGGCTCCTAAACGAATAAGCCGATCGTAACCAAATTTTACACACGCACTGGATATCTTCCAGGGATGGTCACAGGGTAAAAAATATTTTGATATATAAAGGGGGCGTGGCCCCAAAACGTGGACCCGGGTAACCTTAGGATGTATTTGTTTAATATGG
>NW_023458556.1:55286359-55287866 GCF_013731165.1 Rhagoletis pomonella | reverse complement strand
ACGCGTTTGCTAAATATGTAGAAACGGCATATTCATGGGTTTACTTTGCGAATGTTTGTGTGTACTCATAACCACAAAAAATATGAGGTATTCAAAGATTTTGCGATGTATTTTAAAGTTATTATACGAATGGCGTCGAGCGAATTCAATCCACACCGGCAGCGAATTTACTATTACTCGTTGGAACTGAAATTTTATTATTGCTGGGGAGATGTCTTATTGAGTTCCCATCGAATATGAAAACTTTAACTAGGTAAATAATTTAATTTTTATTTTAAATAGATGGAACTTCACACACGCATTTTCATGTTCAATCCTAAACAACAACAATTTTGAACAATTTCTTCTTTTTGTTCTCAATTTTATATATTTTTAAAATGCTGGCAAACTTCCAAAAAAAAAACTTGACCGACCAATTGAGAGAACGGTTCTATCTTACTATGTTTTTATACCCGAGCGCACTTGTGCACAAGGGTATATTAATTTTGTTCACATAACTGTTGTTTGTAACAGCCAAAACGAATCGAGATAGATATAGACAAATGTATACATAAATGATCAGGATGAAAAAAGAAATTGATTAAGCCATGTCTGTCTGTCCGTCCGTTTGTCCGTCTGTCCGTCTGTCCGTCTGTCCGTCCGTCCGTCTGTCCGTCCGTCCGTGTACACGATAACTCGAGCAAAAATTGAGATATCTCAACGAAATTTGGTATGTAGGTTTCCCTTAATCCAAGGTAGGTTGGTATTGAAAATGGGCGAAATCGGACTTTAACCACGCCCACTTCCCATATAACGGTAATTTCCAGAAATACGAAAACTGCGATATTTTAGTAACTACTGAAGATAATTCACTCAAAATTGATATTTACAATAATTTTTAGACGAAAAATAAGAATATTATAAATTTTTGGAAAATGGGCGTAGCCACGCCCACTTATGGTTACATGTGTATATCTTGGTAACCGCTGCACCAATTTCTTCCAAACTTGGCACAGTTGTTGGCCCTCGCACAACATACGAAATGGCGGAAAATTTTTAAAATCGTTCAATAACCACGCCTACTTCCCATATAACGGTAATTTTCAGAAATACGAAAACTGCGATATTTTAGTAACTACTGGAGATTATTCACTCAAAATTGATATTTATAATAAGTTTTAGACGAAAAATAAGAATATTATAAACTTTTGGAAAATGGGCGTAGCCACGCCCACTTATGGTTACATGTGTATATCTTGGTAACCGCTGCACCAATTTCTTCCAAACTTGGCACAGTTGTTGGCCTTGATACACCATACCAAACGGCCGAAAATTTTTTAAATCGGACAATAACCACGCCCACATCCCATATAACGGTAATTTAGAGAAATACAAAATCTTCGATAAATCATTAAATATTGAAGCTAATTTATTCAAAATTGATGCTTGCAACAATTCTTTACCAAGAAATACGTTTATGGTAAAATTTTGGAAAATGGGCGTGGCACCGCCCACTTATGATCACATA
>NW_023458556.1:55273729-55286259 GCF_013731165.1 Rhagoletis pomonella | reverse complement strand
CGCCCACTTATGGTTACATGTGTATATCTTGGTAACCGCTGCACCAATTTCTTCCAAACTTGGCACAGTTGTTGGCCTTGGCACAGCATAAAAAATCGCCGAAACTTTTTAAAATCGGACAATAACCACGCCCACATCCCATATAACGGTAATTTAGAGAAATACAAAATCTTCGATAAATCAGTAAATATTGAAGCTAATTTATTCAAATTTGATGCTTGCAACAGTTCTTTACCAAGAAATACGATTATGGTAAAACTTTGGAAAATGGGCGTGGCACCGCCCAATTATGATCTCATATAAGTATATCGGTAACCGTTCTACCAATTTGTAACAAACTCGGTGTGGTTATTGTGCTTGCCACATATAAGCAAAACGTTGAAAATTATTGAAATCGGACTAAAATAACGGCCGCTTCTCATATAACGGTAAATTTCAGAAATGCTTGAAACTTCAATATTTCGAAATTGAAGGACGCTAATTTACTCAAAATTGATACACCCCGGCTTACCATCTAGCGGAAGGTTTCGGAAAGGTGAAAAAACATATATTTAATACTTGCGCCGGGTATTTAATGTTCGGCTTCGCCCGAACTTAGACTTTCTTACTTGTTATCATGAGTTTTCGTTAACACGCAGATCCCATAAGGTAGATCGTGTCAGCGTCAACGTACGTTTAAGCTACGTCGTTGACTAATTTCGTCTTAATACACATGCACGTACACACCTACATACGTAAAATAATTTTTAGGAGCATTACAAAACTGATTCTTTTCGTACGTACAACTCAGTACAAATACTTATGTAAAATTAAATAGAAGTTTTTCTTCTAAATTCTAAATGCAAATTTAATTAAGAAGAAAGTTCAAACAATTTAAAAAGGTTCTAATAATGAGACAAATGCGAAAAGTGAGTATACAATTAACGATTATTTTGTTTTAGCCCCACAACTTTTTAACCATATTATACAGAGGTTCACACTTCCTTTAACTCGTTACAAATTATAATTTAGAATAGAAAAAAAAATATATCAAATACAGAAATTTTGCTTGCTTGATTAAGGCCGTGCAAATTTCTAACTCTTTGTTACAACAACGCGCCCTTTAACTTAGGCAAAGCACGAAATTTCAATTACGTATGACCCAATAGCTAATGTAACCGCGCCGATGGCCAATGAAGCAACAAATACCATGTATTTGTGGTTGAAAAAAAAAAACAAGCTTCAAAAACTTTTTGGCAGCATTGAGCATTTAAATCTTCTCCAACCGCTTATGAAAACCAAATTAGTTTCCAACAAAATTGCCAATAGGGAGGCTTAAAAAGTCTTGTTGGCCGACGGATGCTTTTAAGCAAAGTTAACAGCCGGTCGCGCAATAATAATGAGTTTATTTGATTTTAATTTATTCTAATTAAAACCCTCAACATTCGAAATTTTGTAATTAGCATTGGGCAATTACTTAAGGCACACCACCTCCTCTCCCCGCTCCCTCTTTTGCCACGCCAGCTGCTGAGTGCCTAAAATGCTAATGTCGTTGTTACAAGTGGTTTTTCCTGTTCAAAATGCCGCCCACTAATACCTCCATTACCACAACTCTACGCGTACAATCGATATGCTGTCAATACTCTTGGCTCGTCGCTGATTCTCGCCTCATTTACCTCGCCGCTGGCACAGCTATGCACACAAGCACACGCACAGGTACACTTTTCCCTTGGCCATTTCAAATGCGTAAGCCATCTATTGAATTTGGGTGCGCTTCTGGGCTGTAATTTGAGCTAAATGCTCACAAAATGAGAAACAAGCAAAAATACAGACGATGGGCATTATTATAGAGGAAATGTCCGCGCCTATTTAGCACGACGCTGATGCGAAGCACATATACATACATACACGTCCATTCAAATAATTGCAATTTTGCAAATGGACCTTGAATTGGGTGAGTTGACGCTATCTAAGAGATACACGTACTTTGCTGTGGTTTTGAAATGCGGCATGTATTCCGCTTCCTTTTATTTGGTGGGTATGTACATATTTATATGGATATGTGGATGTGTAACCATCAGGCTTGCTAAATGGCTTACCCCTTCGACGTTGGGTGTCCATTCAGTGCTCATCGCATTGTTTACTTTCGCGAATGGGGCAGCTAAGCAGACATGTATTTGGGCACTCATGTGCAATATTGTGTCACTTTCAAAAAGGAAAAAAATAGGAAATTCATTTCCGACCAAATTTTCCATGTATCATAATTTAATTTTTTAAAGATTTCTTATTCGATAAAAAAAAAAATATTTATTTTTAACGATGTAACTGCAATTGAACGAAAAAATGTATTTTCTCCATGTAAAATATGTAGAAAATTGCATAGCTCCGGCGACACGGTCAAATAGTAACTAGTCGATTTCAAAATAAAAAGTACTGATCTGCTTGCTTTCGGTATTCTTCAGTTTTGGCAGGGTGGCTAGAAACAAACTTCCCCGAAATAAATTCTTAAATTATATCTCAAATTTTTAAAAGTACACCCCGCGACAAAATGATACGGTCGCCCGGTTTGGACTATTTACTTTATTTTTTAAATTAGTTTTAATTATTTTTTATAAAAGTATAGCTCATTGTCTAACAAAAATAAATCCACAGTTCAAAAATCAAAACAAAAAAAATCAACAACGGTATTGCGCATTTTCTTCTATCGTTGATTATTGCATTTTAGCCTCTCTTCTACTTCTTATATTAAGTTCATTTATTCACTTGGAAATTACAAGTTCATTGAAATTTTACAATGTGGATGCTAAAGAATTAAGATTTTAAAACGCTTAAATACGAAAACATTTTTAATGGGACTGCCACTTATTTGAAAAATCAAATTCTATTTTATTAATAAGTTAAAAGAAGTATTAAAATATGGGTATTCTTAGTAGGGTTGCCACCTCCTAAAAAGTCTAATTTTATTATTTATTAAATTAGCTAAACTTTTATAATATGAATGTCAATCAAAAGAGATATAAAAAAAATATTTTTAAGGATGGTGTCGCCTGTTAAAAATTGAAAATAAATTTAATAAACAATTTAAATCAAACATTGCCAAAGGATGCCGGATCAAACAAAAGATGTTTAAGAAGATGTAACCTGTTAAAAGCAAAAAAATAAAAATTAAATTAAAGTGAACCTTTGCAAAATCGAATATATTTCGTCTTACTTTAAAAAATGTATGTACATTGGCGATAATATATACATACATATATAAGCACGAGACTCTTTAACCAGTTTTACTATTTTGCTTTGGTTTATTATTAAGTTTAGCTTGTTATCTAACAAAAACCATATAATATCGACTTTCAAACTTTGTACAAAAATTAGAACAAAACGACAAAGTTTTGTCAAAATTTCGAGCTTTTTGAACTAAATTTCTTGGAAATATTGTATAGCCGATTCAATTTTGTTATAATAAAGTAAAAATTTGAAGTGGCTAGGATTTATCGTTCTCCAACGTAATTTGTATGGGTAAAATGCGGAACACCATCAACAAAAAATAATTCAAAAAATCAACGGTATTTTTTGTTACTTCAAATTTACACTTTATTATATAAATATATAATAGATTGATGCAATTTTGTTCAAATTTGTCGAGCTTTGTTATTATTTGCGCAAAGTTCGAAATGCGGACCTACATGGCTTTTGGTTAAATAACGAGCTATACTCTCATAAAAAAACACATTAAATACACAAAACAAAATGCTATAACTTGTTAAAATTTCGCGTCGCTATTTATATTTTCGTCACCGTCTATAATATACGGACTAGCTACGAAATTGAAGTTCTTTTTTTTTTTGTAATACTGAAATGACGTATTAAGTTGAAATTCGACTTATTGACCATGCTCTGGAGCCTCGAGAGAATAAGAACCTTTTTTAAATAAAATTCATTTTTTTCGGTAATATAAATATGCAATTTATTTTTTGTTACAATTGAAATCATAGCGTAAAAACGAACTGCGAAGAAAGGTAGTGATATATATATATATATATACACATTTGTAAGTGTGTATATTTCTTTTCGATACTTTTTCCTCAAAATTCTGTATGAAATAACAAACAAACGCTCATTCGAACCTTTGACCTTAGCTTTAATTTGTACGAATTTAAACTGACTTTCGCCGCTATTTAGTTCTGATTTCATCGAAATTTCTAATTGCGTGGTTCAGTATAAAATCAAATAAGTTTGACTCGCACTTACAATATTAACATAAAGTTATTTAATTTCTGAGAAAATAATAACTTCCAAACCTATATATACATTTATATGTGCATATGTATTTATGTACATCAAAAAACATGCATATTTATTTAAAGTTTTTCGTTGGCTTTCACTTTCGAATTCGCTCAGCAACAACCAGTGAAGAATGTGTACTCGTACCATCAATAGCAACATCTTGAATTTATTGTCTGCATCCCACGACCTTTGATGGTTTGTTGATAAGTAGCCAGGACTTTACCGTTTTCTTAATTTTCGTTTAATGCTAAAAAATTTTAGAGTATTTGAATTACTAAAAACTTTGCAACATAAATTTACCATAACAACTGCGTTTTAAAGAGTGGGTGCAAGTGTTGGCGTAAGTGTTGGAGAGGGCGAGTTCGAGGAATTGGGAGAGAAAACTCACAAAGTTTAAGTGGAATTAAAATTATGTTCTTTTTACAAGCCATTACCGGCTGAATGGCTTGTTACGCGTCTTGACCTCGCAACGGAAATTCAGCAAAGATTCCACATCTAGCGATATAAGCGCGTGCCGTTTTATTTAATAGCAGTTGTATTTTATTAAAATATGTTTGTGAAGAATTATAACGCATTAGTGGCAAGTGAAAAGGTCAGCGCAATTAACTGAAGACGATTTAATGCAACATTAAAAGTTGTTAAAAAGAAATTACAAGTTTTATGGTAATTTTGACTTTTGTTTTTACATATACACACATACACACAAACATACATACATAACAGAAAATTAAGTCCTTAAAGAAAATGGACATTCCTGCGAAATTCGCTAGTAAAATTTTAAATTAGCTTCTAATTTTTTTTTTGTATAATTAAATTGTAGATTACACCATAGAAGGAATGACTAATAGTTATGTGTGTATATTATTTCGAATTTGTACTACTCAGGAGAACGCAAAAGCGTTATTTGAACGATGTGTTTTGATTTTTTTTTATTATCTAATTATATTTTGTTAAAACGAATATCGTAAGGGCTTAGACGCATAAACTCCGGTCCCAAGATCTTTACGAAAAGGCTCTAAGGCTTTAGCTGATTTCTATTCATTCGAGTATGTGCATAGAAACAGATCTACATTAAGTGCAATCAAGCAGCGTTTAGGTTATAAATACTTTCCCGGAGCTGCGCCATCTGTTACTCAAAGCCGAAATACACACACATAGTCTTTGTCTCCTTCTCTCACTTCCAGCGCAAGCACGTGTTTCCAAAATGATGACGAAGTTATTTTGTATGGAAAATCATTTAAGCCCATGTATATTCGAATAAAATAAACATACTCGGAAGATATCAATCAATACTTCCCATATACCAAAAGAAAAGAAAACACTTGCGTTTTTGATTAAAGAAAATAAAAGCAAAATCAGTCGAGCGGTTTTCGAGCGTTTTGTTAATAAAAAACTTTCTAGTATTTTTTATAACAATTTTTTACCTTGAAATGCTCAATATTTGTTGAATTCATATAAAATTTTTACACGATAATATATCTGTTGCTCTAAGAAACCTATATCCCAAAAATGAAAGTTATATCTGCAAATCATAAGTAGCTAGAGCACTTTAAAGGCTCAGATTTGATCCCTAAATAAGCCAATATTTACCGTTGTTTCTACGACAGAAACCGAATTGGATACTTACAGAAATGAATTTGGGGATAGGTCTGAAATTTCATCTCATCATGAAACGCCACACTTTTCTTTGAAATCGCTTCATTATTTCTCGTTCGTTTTCGTGAAGCTCTAAAAATCACAACTACAACATTTGAGCATAGCCTCCATATCGAAACGTAAGACGTATTCTACGTCAACAATCGACACCTATCGAAGGCTTAGTTATTTGTTAAGAGTTCATTTGGAGGCCACACAGACCCATGTTGAACTACCTCTGCATATTTTTAAACAATCGCGATTTTCTAGCAAATCCTCTCCAATGGTTCATTGTCCCGTTAATTACGTTGAAAGTCGCACGTTCGAAGTTTAGAACCTCAGCTAACTCTGTGTTCTTCATTCATCGAGCGGAAATTGTGCAGAACTTTAAACTATATCTACATTAGGGAGCCCATCGAAAACGTTTTTTTTTTTTTTTGAAATTTCAAGAACCTACCCCCTAATTTTATTTGTTTTTATGAGAAATATTATTGCCTATTTTTATAAGTTTTTTAAAGTTCATTTAGAGGTCGCGACCTGTCGATTTAAAAGATCGAATATGATCTGAAAAGAGGATATATAGGCCTTTAAAATGGTATATAATAATCTATTGTCGGACTTGGCTTGTTGTTGAAATTTCATGGTCAAAAAAAAAGATTTGTCAAGAGCTTAATAGGGGATTTTTTTTTTAATAAGAACACCATAGAGAACAACACAATAATTCATTTCTGGGGCTGTAGAGTAGTATACTGGTAAGAAGCACCTTAATAGCTGGATGGTGTGAGAGAGTTAAAGTTCTGCCTAGTACCCCTCATCCCCTCATCAGGTTTCCCTATCAGACCCACTATAGATAAAAGGAAAACTAATACCATTTTCCGATCGGTTTTCGGGTTTCGTCCTAAAACTTGTGCTTTCGTCCATGTAAAATCTGTCAAACGAAAAGCAGTATTCACTAAAAACTATTTGAAAACTCACGTTCCAGTCATTCCAATCGGTGTCTTCACTAGTATTTTAGATATATTTATCGAAGTGGAAGACATATTTTATCATCTCTAATTCCCCCAGTTGGGATTTGTTGTCAATTGGCTAGCCAAATCTAAATATGAACAAAAGAAAAAGGTTGCTAATGATAAGAAAATGAAAGACAAAGATTTTGATTTTGTTTTTTCGTAGCAAAACTGTAAACAAAGGATGAAAGAAATGTCAACGAAAACACTAACAGCCGGTGCGAACAGTTATGAGCCCACAATCCCAAAACTTGTTTTCAATGTGTTTTCGTTGTCGGTCCGAATTTAAATTATTATTTAAATATGTATATGGGGCATTCCAGCCCAGTTCGGACATTATTTGGCTTTTGTATATGCGACTTTTTTCATACATTTTATGTTATAGTACCAATTTGAGAGTGGTCTCCCCGATTTTTTGTAAATTTGTTGCTCTAGCCGTTTTCGAGATATCGATTAAAAAAAAAAAGTTTATGTTTTAAATGTCCATAATTTTGCAAAAATGGGCCAACAGGGATCATTTTTTATTTAAAATTTTTGGTTCCAAAACAGCTTTGGAATACAAAATCGATAAAATTTTCAAAACTTTATTTCTATAGAATTTTAATTTTTTATTAAATTAGTTGGTTTGACGCAGTCAGAGTCCTTGGGGTTGAATTAAAGAACTCACAAACAGGATACCATTGTTAACCCATTAAAACGGAGTTTAAAAGTTGCGGAATTAATGACTTTTTAAGAAGATATTTCTAGAAAATCAATCGCTTGTTTTTTTTTAATCAACACTTTTTATTAAAAATTTTATAATTTTATAAAAAAAAACCGGTTTTGAAAAATGTTTCGATCTTATATTCCAAAGGGTTGTGAAAATCAGAAATTAAAAAAAGGTCCCAATCGGCCAATTAATACACAAAGTTATGGCATTTTCAAAAAGAAAGTTTTTTTTCAAAAATCGATATCCTTAAAATGGCTGGAAAAAGGAATTAAAAGAAAAAATCTGGGAGGCATCTCTCAATTATTGTAAAAATTAAGAAATGCCTCCCAAATTTTTTCTCTTAATTCTTTTTTCCAGCTATTTTCGAGATATCGATTTTTGAAAAAACAAAATTATGTATGAAAGAAATTGGAGCTCTAAAAGCCAAATTTTTAGTTCAGTACTAATTCTTTACGGCAAACGCGAACCATTCCGATAGTAACTAGATCCCCACCAGTCCAAAAGCAGCAAAATGTGATACTTTGACGGAGATATTTCCCCTACAGGGTATGTACACACATATGTATGCATGTATTTAATACACGTAGAAGTGTGGAAAACTACCGGGAAGTGAATTTATTTAAAATTAAATTATTTTCAAAACTTAAGCAATAATTAAGAAGCAACATTCATTTCTAATCCAATTCAATCTTGGTATATCTTATTTACATTGTTTTCGTACTTTGTAAGCAGAAAAATGCACTGTATATATTCGCCTTTGTCCAAATAGTTGCTGCATTGCGATACTTAAAATGCTTATGTAGAATAACTTTTTAATTTTCGATGCGGAGAAAGTTACGTTTGGCATTGCACTAATTGTTTTGCAGTCATTACTGCTGCTGTTGCCTACATTTGAATCAATGCTGCACTATGGCGTGTTTTTGCCACACTCCTCTTGCAGAGAGTCGCCCTTAAATGTACTGCACCGAAAATGAAAAGTTTTCCCATATGTATAACTTCATGTGTGCTGTTATATTTGGCAATACATTTCTTCAATGAGCGATTTTAGAATTTTCTAAAAATAATGTTTTATTTGTTGTTTCAATAATTTTACTGCACTGTGTAAAGTACACATTGAGGAAATATCGCAAAATGTTGCAACAGCAATTTTTATCAAACGCATGGCTTTCCAAGAGCTTTGTCTTTCAATAGCCATTAAAATAGAACAACGAAATCCTCAAACAACAGTATTAACAGTTATTATAACTTTTCTTTTGTCACATATTTATACAAAACTATTCAAATTACATTCTCCATTTTCTAAAGCTCAATGATTGCATGGCAACAATGAAACACTAGCTACTAATTTAGCTAGGCATTGTTTTTGCTATTGCTGTTTTGTTTTCAAAATGTTGCATAAATGCTATTGCCAAAAGCTATCAAAACACGACCTCTCTTCAACACTGTACTGTAAATTTTTAGGAAATACAATACTGAATTATACTTCTGCATATATCTATCGACTCACTCTTTCTTAACACCCCCACCCACACCCCTACGAAAATTGCATCAGTTTTATTTGTAGTATTGCTCAGAGTTTTGCGTATTTGCATTTGATAGTAATGACATCACACACACACACACACACACACACACTCAATTGTATGCATCCTGTATTAAAATGTGGATATCTATTGTACATAGTTGTCTTTTGTTTGCCATATTCGTCTCACCCGCACTTAGGAAACTAAAACTCAATTTCATAAAATCCGCTGGCTGTGGTCTAGTAAATTTGCTAAATTCATTCTGATTGCTCGCATTCGTACTGGTTAACAGCTTTAATTGAAATTTCTTAATTTCATTACGAACTATTCGTTTTTGCACTCCCACTCGCATTTGCAATCACATTCATTTTAGCAATTCCTTTCGCCACTGCAATACACCCTCCTTCCTCGGTGCCTCAGTGTAATTGCAGAGGTCACTTCTTGAATTTTGATCAAATTGTGTAAGTATGTCAAGATTGTTGGCCCAAGGCATGCTGAGGCGATCTAAAATTGCATTGCCAGTTTGCTTTTGTGTCGATGTGAGTAATTTCACCCACACATGTTCGCACTTCTTTATGTGCCATTATTTTCTTTTTCCTATTTCCACTGCCCCTTGGAATTTCCTCCGATTCCCCGACATTTGGAGCGCTCTATTTGTGCGAGCACACAAAAATGTGTGAATTTACTGCAAATTTTCGGCAATTCTTGTTTATATTGTGCGGTCAGCCAACATCAACAAAGTAAACATTCCTAAGGACTTAGCAATGCTTGAGTTTTTATTGTTGTTATTATCATAGAGAATTCGTGAATGGTTCATAGAAATTAAGTTTTCAAAGTAATGCCGAGTAATTAAGCCATGTATGGATATGGACACAAATACTAAAATACATATACATTTGTATACACACCATGTATTTATTTAGGTGTATAGGAGAAATTTAAAAGTTTCACTTTCATAGGATCTAAGTAGTACATAGATATTTAATTTTATCTTGACACAGTATTTTATAGCAGAAAAACTAAAATTCAAATAAATTAGTTATGGTGTTGAAAATAAGATGATTTTTATTTATTTTTAAGTTTTGACTATATGCTAATTCATTACAAGCTTTTTTCATGCTCCAAATATCTTCACCATATCTATGGAGCACTTTTGTGTGGGAAATTTTTGTTATATTAAGGTTTTCGTTTTATCGAGAGTACATACGTATTTATCAAAATTATATAGTTGATAGGCTTTATGGCTCTGCTCTGAAACTACCCTAATGAAATATTTTTATAAATACACCTCTTTTCTGTTTGCTTTCATGACAACTATTAGATGTATCTCATCTTATATATAAGTTAAGCATTAAAAATATATTACGGATTTTATGCATGTACAGGGAAACCCGACCAAGCACCTCCCTGCTTGACTATATCGTCACAAGACACGCTAGTGTTTCGATAGCGAAAAAGACGTGTAAAAAAATTTATGAAAAAAGGCGCTTAAGAAAAACTTCGGCGAAGAAAGACGCGTACTCATAGATTTATTCTTGGCCAAGGACTGTTACTTCAGCATATGTATGTATGTATGCATATACATTCCCAGCGGAGTAGCACATGAGCTTTTAGCGAGAGTTTTTCTGGGTTAATTCTCGCATCCGCTTTAAGTTGCGTATGGGCGCGGCTCTACACAGAATGCTCAGATTTGGAAGAGGTACTCAACTGGCTGTAAATCTGACGCGCTCGAGTAAATCCCCAAATCCTCTCTTGGGCTCCCCTACTATAATTAAAATTCAAAGACCTTTAAAAAATGCTAGCGTCAGAGAGTAAAAGTTAAAACGCAATTTTACTAGAAATATTTTACCCATCGCTTCTTGAATATATTCGTTTTGAAATTTTTTCATTTTTGTCGCACGGTCTTATTATTTTTCGCTCGTTTAGTTGCCCAAACCTGCTGAGTACATCAGAAACCTGGCATCTTTTTTGGTGGACTTAAGTGGGCTTTACTGTACTACATACATAGATATGTATGTGTATTAACGAAAATTCAAGATAATAGCGACCATCAATGATTTATAGTGCATTGAAGCCAGATGTTAAACGACATACTCACAGTAAGTGCATACTTCTAGCATGCTGCCCATTGTGTCACATGGGTAAACGCATGCATAAATCGCCACAAAGGCTATAAAGTGTACATATGTATGTATGTGATTTGTTAAGTTTTTAAAGTAAATAATATAAAAATAAATTTATTTCCCCTTCGTTGTTTAAATAACTCATATATCGAAAATTTCTTAAATAAATTTCGTGATCTAATAAAAATATATTTCAAAAAGTTCATAAGTGGAAATGCAGCGGGGAATAGCTTGCTGCGATATTGTCAAGTAGAATATGTGTGCAAGAGCAGCATAAAATCGAATTTGCATTTTAATGCACGAAACGATGGCAGGGTAACTGCAGTAGCGCCAGGATATGCTAGAAAGCACAAGCACTAGGGCGACAAGCTCCCAAGATACTCGAAGTAGTACTCATATAAAGCAGGCAAGACTGCTCTACAAGCACTTGCCACGTGCTGTGTGCTACACGCTACACGCTACACTTCACTTGCCATATTGCCACATTTACTGTCGCCTTGTTAGCTAAGTACGAGTATGTTTCTTGCTCTTTTTTTCTTAGACTGTGCGACTGTCTTGAGCAACGCATTTGCGCCGCTTTAGGTCCGTTCGAAGCTGGCGAGTAATGCAAGAAAGAACGTAGCTAGCCAAACCGCAGCTAAAGGCCATTTTATCCACACAGATGCACATCTAAATTATCGTGTCCATAGCCGGAATTTGCCAAAGACAACACAGTGTGCAAATATTAGAGTGCAAAAACAAGAAACACTGAAGAAATATGGAGGAAGAAGAAGAAGCAGAAGAAAAGGAATATATTGCTTGTGAAGTCGACTGAATAATGGACAGTGAGTCTTCAAGCTCACACGGTAGACGCGGCAAAGGAAGAAAGAAAATAGCTGAGTTCGTGGAAAAAAGCAAGAAAAATAGAACAATTTGCTTTCAAAACTTAGCATACCAATTCACATATGCTTGTGTACACTTACATACTTTACATACAAATACGTATCTATCTTTGTATGCATGCAAATGTCTCTATTTTACATACATACATACTTCTCTAGGAAGCAGTTATCCTTCAGTCCTTTGCCTTATACAAATAAGTAGTTGTAACCTAATCACAATATTTCATGTACTATATTAAATGCATAAGTGCCTGACTGCATGCAACATCGCGCCCACACATGCACTCAGTCACCACACATACATATTTAGACAGACACACACTGACTCTCACACTTGCTGCAACATTTTTATAAGCTTCTAGTGCCTTGCAGATATACTTGAATTTTGT
>NW_023458556.1:55266294-55273629 GCF_013731165.1 Rhagoletis pomonella | reverse complement strand
TAGTTAGCCGCGTTTTATTCACGAATCTACCGACATCGCGCTCACAAGCAGTCTTGCCTGCTTTATATGAGTACTACTTCGAGTATCTTGGGAGCTTGTCGCCCTAGTGCTTGTGCCTTGTCGCATATCCTGGCGCTACTGCGGTTACTCTGCCATCGTTTCGTGCATTAAAATGCAAATTCGATTTAATGCTGCTCTTGCACACATATTTTCTACTTGACAATATCGCTGCAAGCTATTCCCCGCTGCATTTCCACTTATGAACTTTTTGAAATATATTGTTATTAGATCACGAAATTTATTTAAGAAATTTTCGATTTATGAGTTATTTAAACAACGAAGGGGAAATAAATTTATTTTTATATTTACTTTAAAAACTTAACAAAGTACATACACACACACACATATATATATACATACGTACACTTTATAGCCTTTGTGGCGATTTATGCATGCGTTTACCCATGTGACACAATGGGCAGCATGCTAGAAGTATGCACTTACTGTGAGTATGTCGTTTAACATCTGGCTTCAATGCACTATAAATCATTGATGGTCGCTATTATCTTGAATTTTCGTTAATACACATACATATATGTACATACATATCTATGTATGTAGTACAGTAACGCCCATTTAAGTCCACCAAAAAAGGTGCCAGATTTCTGAGGTACTCAGCTGGTTTGGGCGACTAAACGAGCGAAAAATAATAACACCGTGCGACAGAAATGAAAAAATTTCAAAATGAATATATTCAAGAAGCGATGGGTAAAATATATGTAGTAAAACTGCGTTTTAAGTTTTACTCTCTGACGTTAGCATTTTTTAAATGTCTTTGAATTTTAATTATAGTAGGGGAGCCCAATAGAGGATTTGGGCATTTACTCGAGCGCGTCAGATTTACAGCCAGTTGAGTACTTCTCCCAAATCTAAGCATTCTGTGTAGAGGCGCTCGCATACGCTACTGATACCGGATGCGAGAATTAACCCAGAAAAACTCTCGCTAAAATCTCACGTGTTACTCCGGTGGGAATGTACATACATACATACATACATATGCTGAAGTAACAGTCCTTGGCCAAGAATAAATCTATGAGTACGCGTCTTTCTTCGCCGAAGTTTTTCTTAAGCGCCTTTTTTCATAAATTTTTTTACATGTCTTTTTCGCTATCGAAACACTAGCGTGTCTTGTGACGATATAGTCAAGCAGAGAGGTGGTTGGCCGGGTTTCACTGTACTTGCATAAAATCCGTAATACATTTTTAATGCTTTAGCTTATATATAAGATAAGATACATCTATTAGTTGTCATAAGAGGCAAACAGAAAAGAGGTTTATTTGTAAAAATATTTTATTAGGGTAGTTTCATAGCAGAGCCATAAAGCCTATCAACTACATAATTTTGATAAATACGTATGTACTTTCGATAAAACGAAAACACCAATATAAAAAAAATTTTATTGAGTGCCCTGAAAAACCGAAAATTGCTAAATTGCCCACACAAAAATGCTCCATAGATATGATGAAGATGTTTTGAAAAAAGCTTGTAACGAATTGGCACATAACTAAAACTTAAATCGAAATAAAAATCATCCTATTTTCAACACCATATTTAATTTATTTGAATTTTAGTTTTTCTGCTATAAAACATTGCGTCAAGATAGAATTACATATCTATGTACTACATAGATACTATGAAAGTGAAACTTTTAAATTTCTCCTATACACCGAAATAAATACATGGTGTTTATACAAATGTATATGTATTTTAGTATTTGTGTCCATATCCATACATGGCTTAATTACTCGGCATTACTTGCAAAACTTAATTTCTATGAACCATTCACGAATTCTCTGTGATAATAACAACAATAAAAACTCAAGCATTGCTAAGTCCTTAGGAATGTTTACTTTGTTGATGATGGCTGACCGCACAATATAAACAAGAATTGCCGAAAATTTGCAGTAAATTCACACATTTTTGTGTGCTCGCACAAATAGAGCGCTCCAAATGTCGGGGAATCGGAGGAAATTCCAAGGGGCAGTGGAAATAGGAAAAAGAAAATAATGGCACATAAAGAAGTGCGAACATGTGTGGGTGAAATTACTCACTTCGACACAAAAGCAAACTGGCAATGCAATTTTAGATCGCCTCTGCATGCCTTGGGCCAACAATCTTGACATACTTACACAATTTGATCGAAATTCAAGAAGTGACCTCTGCAATTACACTGGGGCACCGAGGAAGGAGGGTGTATTGAAGTGGCGAAAGGAATTGCTAAAATGAATGTGATTGCAAATGCGAGTGTGAGTGCAAAAACGAATAGTTCGTAATGAAATTAAGAAATTTCAATTAAAGCTGTTAACCAGTACGAATGCGAGCAATCAGAATGAATTTAGCAAATTTACTAGACCACAGCCAGCGGATTTTATGAAATTGAGTTTTAGTTTCCTAAGTGCGGGTGAGACGAATATGGCAAACAAAAGACAACTATGTACAATGGATATCCACATTTTAATACAGGATGCATGCAGTTGAGTGTGTGTGTGCGATGTCATTACTATCAAATGCAAATACGCAAAACTCTGCGCAATACTACAAATAAAACTGATCCAATTTTCGTAGGGGTGTGGGTGGGGATGTTAAGAAAGAGTGAGTAGATATATGCAGAAGTATAATTCAGTATTGTATTTCCTAAAAATTTACAGTACAGTGTTGAAGAGAGGTCATGTTTTGATAGCTTTTGGCAATAGCATTTATGCAACATTTTGAAAACAAAACAGCAATAGCAAAAACAATGCCTGGCTAAATTAGTAGCTAGTGTTTCATTGTTGCCGTGCAATCATTGAGCTTTAGAAAATGGAGAATGTAATTTGAATAGTTTTGTATAAATATGTGACAAAAGAAAAGTTATAATAACTGTTGATAATGTTGTTTCAGGATTTCGTTGTTCTATTTTAATGGCTATTGAAAGACAAAGCTCTTAGAAAGCCATGCGTTCGATAAAAATTGCTGTTGCAACATTTTGCGATATTTCCTCAATGTGTAAAGTAATGCAGTAAAATTATTGAAACAACAAATAAAACATTATTTTTAGAAAATTCTAAAATCGCTCATTGAAGAAATGGATTGCCAAATATAACTGCACACATGAAGTTATACATATGGGAAAACTTTTCATTTTCGGTGCAGATAGCTGTGTACATTTAAGGGCGACGCTCTGCAAGAGGAGTGTGGCAAAAACACGCCATAGTGCAGCATTGATTCAAATGTAGGCAACAGCAGCAATAATGACTGCAAAACAATTAGTGCAATGCCAAATGTAACTTTCTCCGCATCGAAAATTAAAAAGTTATCTAGATACATAAGCATTTCAAGTATCGCAATGCAGCAACTATTTGGACAAAGGCGAATATATATGTATGCATTTTTATGTTCAGAAAGTACGAAAACAATGTAAATAAGATATTATAAGAGTGCATTGGATTAGAAATGAATGTTGCTTCTTAATTATTGCTTAAGTTTTGAAAATAATTTAATTTAAAATAAATTCAATTTCCGGTAGTTTTCCACGCTTCTGCGCGTATTAAATACATGCATACCTATGTGCGTACATACCCTGTAGGGAAATATCTCCGTCAAGGTCACATTTCGCTGCTTTTGGACTGGTGGGGATCTAGTTACTATCGGAATGGTTCGTTTTTGGCGTAAAGAATTAGTACTGAACTAAAAATCTGGCTTTTAGATCTCTAACTTCATTCATAATTTTGTGTTTTTTCAAAATTTTTACTATAATTGAGAGATGCCTCCCAGATTGTATCCTTTAATTCCTTTTTCCAGCCATTTTCGAGGTATCGATTTATGAAAAAAAAACTTTTTTTTTTTGAAAATGCCATAACTTTGCGAATTAATTGGCCGATTGGGACCTTTTTTAATTTTTAATTTTCACAACTCTTTGGAATATAAGATCGAAATATTTTTCAAAACCGGTTTTTTTTATAAAATTATAAAATTTTTAATAGAAAGTGCTGACTAAAAAAACAAGCCATTGATTTTCTAGAAATATCTTCTTAAAAAGTCATTGATTCCGCAACTTTTAAACTCAGTTTTAATGGGTTAACAATGGTATCCTGTTTGTGAGTTCTTTAATTCAACCCCAAGGACTCTGACTGCGTCAAACCAACTAATTTAATAAAAAATGAAAATTTTATAGAAACAAAGTTTTCAAAATTTGATCGATTTTGTATTCCAAAGCTGTTTTGGAACCATAAATTTTAAATAAAAAAAGGGATCATTGGCCCATTTTTGCAAAATTATGGACATTTAAAATATAAACTTTTTGTTTTTTAATCGATATCTCGAAAACGGCTAGAACAAAAAATTGAAAAAAAAAAATCGGCGAGGCCACTCTCAAATTGGTACTATAACATAAAATTTATGAAAAAAGTCGCATGTACAAGAGCCAAATAATGTCCGAATTGGGCTGGAATGCCACATATACATATTTAAATAATAATATAAATTCGGACCGACAACAAAAACACTTTGAAAACGAGTTTTGGGATTGTGGGCTCATAACTGTTCGCACCGGCTGTTAGTGTTTTCGTTGACATTTCTTTCATCCTTTGTTTACAGTTTTGCTACGAAAAAACAAAATCAAAATCTTTGTCTTTCATTTTCTTATCATTAGCAACCCTTTTCTTTTGTTCATATTTAGATTTGGCTAGCCAATTGACAACAAATCCCAACTGGGGGAATTAGAGATGATAAAATATGTTTTCCACTTCGATAAATATATCTAAAATACTAGTGAAGACACCGATTGGAATGATTGGAACGTGAGTTTTCAAACAGTTTTTAGTGAATACTGCTTTTCGTTTGACAGATTTTACATGGACGAAAGCACAAGTTTTAGACGAAACAATTAGTTTTCCTTTTGTCTATAGTGGGTCTGATAGGGAAACCTGATGAGGGGATGAGGGGATGAGGGGTACTAGGCAGAACTTTAACTCTCTCACACCATCCAGCTATTAAGGTGCTTCTTACCAGTATGCTACTCTACAGCCCCAGAAATGAATTATTGTGTTGTTCTCTATGCTGTTCTTATTTAAAAAAAAATCCCCTATGAAGCTCTTGACAAATCTTTTTTTTTTGACAACGAAATTTTAACAACAAGCCAAGTCCGACAATTGATTATTATATACCATTTTAAAGGCCTATATATCCTCTTTTCAGATCATATTAGATCTTTTAAATCGAATCAAAAATAGTCGTTCAAAAACTCATAAATCTACAAAATCGTATTTTCTGACCTAAATCGACAGGTCGCGACCTCTAAATGAACTTATAAAAATAGGCAATAATATTTCTCATAAAAACGAATAAAATTAGGGGGTAGGGTCTTGAAATTTAAAAAAAAAAAAACGTTTTCGATGGGCTCCCTAATGTAGATATAGTTTAAAGTTCTGCACAATTTCCGCTCGATGAATGAAGAACACAGAGTTAGCTGAGGTTCTAAACATCGAATGTGCGACTTTCAACGTAATTAACGGGACAATGAACCATTGGAGAGGATTTGCTAGAAAATCGCGATTGTTTAAAAATATGCAGAGGTAGTTCAACATGGGTCTGTGTGGCCTCCAAACGAACTCTTAACAAATAACTAAGCCTTCGATAGGGGTCGATTTTTGACGTAGAATACATCTTACGTTTCGATATGGAGGCTAAGCTCACATGTTGTAGTTGTAATTTTTAGAGCTTCACGAAAACGGGAAGCGATTTCAAAGACCAGACCTATCGACAAATTCATTTCTGTAAGTAACCATTTGGTTTGTCGGTAAATATTGGCTTATTTTTGAGGTAAATTTTGAGGCTTTAAAGTGCTCCAGCTACTTATGATTTGCAGATATAACTGTCATTTTCGGGATATAGGTTCCCTGAAGCAATGCAAATATTATCGTGTACAAATTGTATATGCATTCAACAAATATTGAGCATTTTAAGGCAAAAAATTGTTGAAAAAACTAGAACATTTTTTTTAATAAAACGCTCGAAAACCGCTCGAATGATTTTGCTTTTCTTTCCTGTAAACAAAAAACGCAAGTTTTTTCCTTTCGTTTGGTATATGGGAAGTATTGGTTGATATCTTCCGAGTATGTTTATTTTATTCGAATATACATGGGCTTAAATGATTTTCCATACAAAATCACTTCGTCATCATTTTGGAAACACGTGCTTGCGCTGGAAGTGAGAGAAGGAGACAAAAACTATGTGTGTGTGTGTGTAAGTGTGTGTATTTCGGCTTTTGAGTAACAGATGGCGCAGCTCCGGGAAAGTATTTATAACCTAAAAGCTGCTTATGTACATACATATGATGTTGATTGCACTTAATGTGGGTCTGTTTCTCCTTTAGTAATCTACTAGCAATTACCCGGCGTGCTTCGCTGCGCCTTAAATGTATTTTTGTGTTGTAACTCTCCCCCTAAGCTCTTATGGCCTCATTTACAAAATATTTTTAAAGAACTTTATGAAGTTAGATTTAAAAAAATCGATCTATGAAGCATTGTTTATTTTTTTTTTGAGTTAATATATTTTCGAAGGTAATTAGAAAATATGTAAAGAACCGACTTTCTCTTGGAAATTTAATTTATAATCTTATAACTGGAGTCTACTATCGCACCCTTTCCTCAAACGTGTATTGATTCAATATTCAAATAACGTATATTTATATAATTTGAAAAAATCTCCCTACTATACAAATATGTACAGCAATATTAAATAATATTTTCAAATGTTGTGAGAGGGAGTAACAAAACAAAATTACTTTTAAGGCGCAGCGAAGCACGCCGGGTATTCGCTAGTGTCACATGAAATTAACTGAGCAAAGTACAATGAATAGCTGTTAAACAATGGCACCATCTACTTTAAATGAAACATACTTATTTTCGTGGGGGATACTCACACACCATATACTTTTCTATTGAAATTTTTCCTGAATTTTCCTAGCTATAAACCTCCAACGAATGCAAAACCGTGAAAATCGGTTCGTGCGTTCTGAAGTTATAGCGTCAGGAAGGAAAACCCTACTTATTTTTATATTAATTTTTATATTAAAGAAGATTAAAGAACTGTCCGCATTACTCAATTTTATTTTTCACTAAAACGGTATTCATGAATTTTTTAATTTTTTTTTTATTTGCTTCCGCATACTTTTGACATAACAGCTTTCATTTTATGCCGATATTAAACAAATACAGCCTAAGTTTACCCGGGTCCACGTTTTGGTCTGTATCTCGTGACCCAAGTCACCCAGCTATATGAAAAGTGCTCAATCTT
>NW_023458556.1:55249413-55266194 GCF_013731165.1 Rhagoletis pomonella | reverse complement strand
AAAAAATAACTTCTGCAATGCACAAAATGCATTTGTGGTAAAGGTGTATCGAATGTCTTCATCCCCCATCATTAAGTTTCAAGCTTGAGTAATTATCATGCATTCACAAGCTACGTCGCTATTTTGAGCGAACATATTACAACTGAACTCAATCTAAGTCAAGCCCATACTGGTTAGCAAAACTAACCCAAATATGTCATGGATACGCAGACATTATTAGCTACGTTCATAATGTCAAGCTATACTACAGCCTCAAATGGAACAGCAGTAAATGCACATACGCTTTAACCGCTCAACCGCCTCTCCCACTACTAGCCAACTAACCAACCAACCAACCCACCAACCACTACCGGCACTAGCAGAAACAAGGTTGTTTGTTTTTCTTTTCTCCTGAACAAGCTTACAACTAGCACACTTGGTGGTCAGTTCGACTGAATTGCAGTGTAACGGGCTGCTTGGCTGCTTTGGTTATGCGCTTCGCTGAACGCTGGCTAGCTGGTGTTTTGCTCTAACTTTGGTCATTATTCAACGTACATATGTCCATTGTTTTCACTGATGTTGCTTTTGTTTTTATTCTATTCTGTCCAAAATTGTGTGTCCGCTTTATGTAAACTCCCACGAATATGCGAGTGTTTTTTTGGAAACAGAGCATGCCATAGAAAATTTTCACGCAAGTGAATTTTTACTTCCATAGCTAGTATGTATGTATATATGTACGATACATATGTCTTTAAATATCTAGCACTTTGAGTGTCCTTTTGGCGCATAATGAATTGGTATGGGCAACAAAAAAATTAAAAAGCCTTAAAAACTTGGTCAAGGTCCCCTTGGTGTGGTTAAAAAAGGACACAGTCGAAAGCGGATTTGCAATAAGCGAGTTTACGAATACCTATGAATACCTTGTTCCCGACAAACAAACATTTGTATGAACGTGCGTGACAGATATGTGATATGTCAAGCTGACCACAGCCGCCTTTTAGATATTTATTTGTCTTGTCCAGAATTTTATTGCAAGACATTTGAAATTGAAAACAAAACGCTCCTTACACCTACATACATACGTATAGGCCGCTTTGTTTGTTTGAGTAAATTTTATATTTTCAAGGGCATTACATGTACCTAGGTATGTTAATACATATGCATATATTTACGTTAGACGGCATTGGTACGCCATGGCGTATGGGTTATTTATCATCATTAGCATTTATCTACCCCCACTCATAGTGGTGAACAACGATTTTGAAACTGTATTTGATAAGATGCCTCAGCTGGCTCTGAGCGGGTGCCAGAAAGAAAAATATAGAGGCTACGTTTGTTTAACAACAATTTAATCAGGATAAGAATTAAATTTAATTAGAAAAAAAATAGTTTTCTTTTTAAAACAATAAAATCTTAAACTTGAAAGAAAAACAAAAAAATTAAATTATATAAAAAAAGAAAAAATCCACTTACCGAGGTTTCGAGTCTCGGATCTCTCGAATGTCACTCAAGTGCTTTGGTCAATCGCCCGTTGGAGGCACCGCGAGTAAAATTACATACATATATAAACGTATCTATATATTAATACGCTAACATACATTTTGTCTCCGTTCGTTTGGAGTTCTACCGAACCAAGAACACCAAAAGAGACAAAAAAATGAGGCAAAAGTGAAGCTAAAGACGAGAATGGAGACAATGAGAAATACATAAAAATTAGGGTAACTGAATTAAAATTTTCGGATAGGAATCGAAATAAATTCAGCTATAAAAGCTACCGAAATTTTCCTATTCGTCGAAACTTATAGTTATCGAAATTTATCTATGCTTATTAGGTTATCACAAAGTATCGAATTAGTCAAATTGATCAATATTTATTGAGTTGTCGAAATATATAGACACAGCAACTTAGTTGTCGAAATTTACGGATAGTTATCGAACTATAAAAATTTATGGAATTATCGAAATTTGTCAATTTAAAGAAATGTATCAAGTTATCAATATTTATTGAATTACCAGTATTTATAGACAACGAAATTTATCGAGTTATCGTAATGCATCGCGTTCTTTCAACTTACAGAGTTATCGAAAACTATTGATCTACTGAAATTGGTCAATTCGTCGAATCGAAATTTTATGGAAATTTCAAAATATATCGAGTTATCACTGCTTATCGAATTTTATCGTGTTAACAGAGTGTAAGGAGTTATCGAGCTGCCAATATTAAAAATCTATAAAGGTGTCCAAAGATATATACATTTTTGAGTTATCGAAATTAATCGATCCCTCGTATTTCAAAGTTATCGAAATTAGTCGAGTTATCGAATTTTGTTGAGCCATCGGATTCTAGTATTTTAAAATTCATCAAATTATCGATATTTATCAAATCATTGAAATTTATCGACAAACTGGAATTTATCGGCTCAGTTCCATGTCCTTCTTAAGTCCTCCAAAGACCTTCAAAGGTATACAAAATTTTAGTCACGTTTTAGTTCCAAAGCAGACGATTTTCCGGTAAGTTACTTTAGACCTTATAAGTTTTGCTAAGTGTTGAGTTAGAAAACCTGTCAAAGGTTCTTAAAAACTAGTAAAACTGTCGAACAGTTGACAGTAACTGGCACTCTAGTACATACGAATACCCAACTCGACTCAAGTCACAAAAAGACAGTCTCAAATTAAGTGACATGAGATGAGACTGACGTACACAATATCAGCACTAGTCCGGTTGAAATAGAAACTTTAAATCGCCGTAACTTTTCTGTTTGTTAACCTCTTGTTATGCTTCAAAGAAAAAAATATGTATGTCACCAAGCTCATCTCAAAATATATTTTCAAACTAGCGAAGAAATAATTCCAAACTTTTTTTCGCTACCCAGCCTAATGTACATATGGAACAAGCCATGTCCAATCGATCAATGGTTGGAATCGACCTTTTTTGTTGTGGATGAATTTTGGGTCAGAACTTTTTCTTTATTATATAATGAAGTTATGCCAAGGACAAAAAATAAAAAAAAATTCGGAAGTTCAAAACTCACATTTCCGGATTTTCCAAATTTATTTTTTGATTATCGCAAAAACTTTTTTTTTTTTAGTTAAAGTTTAGAATCGTAAATGCAAAGACTTATAAAACTAATTGGCTAACTTTTTTTAACAATACCTCTAACTGATCTTAAAGGATCCTAAAATTTTGAAGAAGGTTTTTTTAGGATATGCATTTTTTTTTAACTTTAAAAAAAAAAATTTGCAATCAATTTATTAAAAAAATAATTAAATTAAATAAAAATTCTTGTCTGATAGAAACACCTTCAAAAAATTGCAGGTTTTTTAAGATCAGTGAGAAGTAATTAAAAATAAATGCCAAAAATATTTATAAATTTTTGCTTTACGGTATTTAATATCAAAATTCTGTAATATTTTTAATTTTTCAATTTACTTTTTATCACTTTATTTTCCTTTTATTATTCTTTATTCTTTTATTATTTATTATTATTTTTTATATTTTTGAATTTACCTTTATCACTTTATTTTCTTTTTATCCCTAACTGGCTAAACAGAATGTAGTACCACAGCCACAAGCCATTTCGCTCGCTACATTAGCTACATCAGAAATAATACACCACAACCTCAGCTACATATTGTGGGCAGTTTAGAGCATTTAGAGTATTTTAACTTTTGGCAACTCTTGCTACATACCACAGTCTCACCATTCTGGTTAGGCAGTAACTGCCGCTTTCACCAGCATATTAAGTGAAAAAAAATATTGTTTTCGTTCTGTCAGTTTTCATAATAAATTCAAATACATAAATAAATAATTTTCGCTTAAAATTCTTTCGTGAGGCTGTAGATATAAGGTTTATAAACTGAAAAATGTATGAAAACGTCATTTTATAAAGCTCTTTAAACCTACTTTATTTTTATGAATAAGGCCAATAACCTTTAAAAGGAGACTAAACCCATTTTAGTAACTATAATACTTTTTGAAATATTCAAAATATCAGAAATGATCGATTCCAACCATATGTATATACTTTTTTTACGAGGAGGTAGCATTGATAGGTTAAGCTTCAACCCACTAAACTTCCTATCGTCCAGTACCGACGCCAACTGGCTTCTACCGCTAAATATTCGGTCGAGGTGGTTTGAGCTAGAGATGGGCAAAAGTCGTGATTTTCTACGCGTCACTTCATGTCACGCTTTTTCGCGCGTGAACGTGAGCGGATTTGAGAGAAAATCACATTCCCTCAGTGATCGCGCGTGAACTGAAATCGTTGTTGGCATGAACTCGAGTGAGCTCTCTGCGCTCGGATCTGCGATCGTCGTGCCACAATTCAAAGTAGTGCAATCGTTCTTGGATCACAAAATCCAGAGGTAGCAAATCGAACAAAGCATTAAGCATGGAACCAGCCGTTTAGCATAGAAACCTTGGTTTTAACCATCGTTCCACGTCACCATACTACGTTACATACGCTACGATCGGTCTTACTGAAACCATGTATGTATATCCGAAATACCATAGCCGATCTCAGACTCTAGGTCTTACTAGGATTTATCAAGCTTCTTCTTTTTTGGGGGAGTTTCGACCAATTTTCTACCTCCTCCATTAAAACATTTCTTCTTGACCTCAATATATTTTCGCATGAATATTCATTCGTGCATACTTTGCTCTACATACATACATATGTATTCATGTATATATGTATGTACATAATTGTAAGCGAACATAATATAATGAAATTCGAGTTTTGTATTCAGATTTTCATAGAATATGTACATAAGTATGTATGTATAATTAAAAAGAGTATAGAACAAAATAGATGAAATTGCATTTGAGTCTCTTCTGCAGTTTCAGTTTAATTGAAGCTGGAACCATAATATTTCTGCATCAAAGCATCATTTTTAACAAACAAATTCATGGAGGTTTGTGGTTAATTGTTTTTGTTATACTTTTTTTTGTTTTCTTGTTAGGAAAACTCTGGAGAAAAGGCGAGAAATATCAACTGCATTAAGCAGCACAAGCACGCGCTGTTTTTGAATTTATATTTCCGCATTTAATTAAGTGTGAAGTTACTTACTGCATTAGCATGATTGCCCAAAGGATTGGCAAAACTTCAATTACGCTTTACTAAATGGCGTTGAAAAAAAAAATATTAGCAAATTAATAAATGCTATATATGGACTATTCTGCCGGGACATTTTTGCAGTAAAAATATACTTTCTTTTCTAAATTTAAGTATAAAGTACTCAACAATTCTACATTTTGATAAAGCTACAGTCAATTCACTATTATTTCAGTTATTACCAAATACGAAAAAAATGACAACTTACTTTTATATGGAAAAAAATCTGAGTTATTTCCCGTCACGGGCGGGACAAACAAAAGAACCTTTTTTGGAGCAGATATACTTGCAGATACTTGATGTCTTGAAATAAAAAAAGAATGACGGATGCTAACAAACCAAAAACTTACACACAAATTATTGCTTTGAAATTCCTCTGTCACGGGTGGGACATGTACAAATTTTTGTATGAAAAGAAGCTTCTAGTGTGGTCCATATTGCAGATTATTTATTCAAAAATATAATACCTCAAGTAGGGGTTGAATTCACTCCACCTTTTAACTTAGGATAGTGTTTTATATAAGGAAGAAAATGCCTAGCACTGTCAGGCAAAAAAATTTATTGAAAAACAACGCGGTTTTTCACTTTTATGTACTTAAATTTAATGGGCTATAAAACTGCATACCTAGAAATTCTGAATAAAAAGTTTAAAATTTTTGGGTTTAATTGTTAAAATTTGTTGAATTTTTATAATTTTTGTACGACGTTTGAAATGTGGATTTATGTGTTGCTGGTTAGGTAATATGCTAAACTTTTATAAAAAAAATACAAACATTAAACAAACAAAATAAAAAACGAAAACTGGTCAAAATGTTACTTAACTTAATCAGCTGGCCACAAGGGTATATAGGTAATGGGCGAGTCCGCGCGTTTCCCCCCTCCCCTGCGTCGATCTCAACAAATAAATGAAGCTTATCATCCCTGTAAACCCACCTCTGATAACTGTCCCACCCGTAGCTGTCACGGATGGAACATGCTTTACTGTTGAGTTATTTTTACCTAAATATGTGGGAACAAAATTGCAATTGTGGTAAAAATTTGCAAAGAATAATAACTCATAAATAATAATAACTCCATAACTCCAATAATAACTCCAATAATAACTCATAATATAAATAATTTAAATTATGTATTTAAAAGCAGATGAGTTCTACTATATGTTTTTTCTTACCAAACAAAATCGGAAATTATTTGACAGTACTACCAACACTACCTATTTGAAACTCAATTAAAAAAATTTATTTAGAACTTGATTTTCAACTATAAAAAAGTTAATAACATTGCATCTAAAGCTTTAGTTTGTTATTTTTTAGTTGATTCAAGATTTTTACAAATGTCTTATCCTTACGTTTGTTAGTTTTATAATAAAAAATAATTTGTGCACTAAGGTTAAATATCTCATGGAACCTCCCATGTGCTCATGTCGTTCCCTCAGTTTAAAAAGGCCCTATCTAACATATAAACTAACATTATAAATTTCCTCAGAGGCGAATTTTTCAAAGTATTATTTGTTATTGAAGACTCTAACTTATTTTCTGATGCGGTGGTCGGTTTTTAATTATATTGCGCCATTAGTGTTAAATATAACGGCTTTTGCACCAAGCTGAATTTCGAAAAAAATATATAGTTAAGGCCTCTCATTAATAAGTATGTACATATAAGCTTTACAGCAGCAACAATGTAGCAGGCAATGTATTACTATAAGGTGACTCGAATTTTTTAACAGGAATTATTTTAATTTTTTTCTTTTCTCAGACAGTAGGCATTGGCAAAATTAGTCATAAAGCGATACTCAGTTGAACAACGCGTTAAAGTGACCCAAACATTTTATTATGAAAATGGTCGCTCTGTAAGAAGTGTATGTCGTACTTTGCGCGCTTTTTTCGGTCATCATAGCCGCCCATCTGAGTTAGCAGTTACTACAAGCTGTTGGACCGCAAATATTGCTGCTGAGGAGCAAAGTGTGGACCAGGCTGCGAAAACCTTAATTCGTTGCCGACCACAGCAATTGAACATTGTCGTTCAGCGAGACCCTTAACAGAGCCGTATATTTACCAATTGGCTGCTTGAATAACAACACATTGTCTTACGAAGCAATGAGTTGGCTTCTTTCTCTGAGTTTACGTGCGAGTTATGGTCTATGGCAATAAGCCCGAGGTGATTCTAGAGCTAAAAAAATGAAATCATATGCGTTATACTATAAATGATATACATAAAGCCCGAATTATGCCAAAGGGTCAGGGAAAATTTTTATTTTATTTCTTGCTTAAATGTCACAGACGAAAAATCTTGTTAAATAAAAAAAAAATTCTTTGAAGAAATTTTAATCTGTCTTATCCTGAGTTTCGTCAGAAAAAAAATTCACCCGAAAATTTGTCATCCGCCCATAGTAAAACCATGGAAACCAAAAGTGAAAAGTGAACCGGGTCGGGGAAAATGAAACTCATGATAAGGCTGATTGTGTTCTATTTATAAAAGAAAATCTGCGATGTTATTGAATCGCCCTGTATTATTATTTCGTTTTACTCTTTTCAATCGTTCGACTGTTTGTTGCTTTAGTTACTTTGTTTGCTTATTTCCCATCTCGTAATTTCTTTATTGTTTTTGAATTGCTTTGCAATTGACCATTGATAATTGGTGGCATATATCAAGGCATGTGTCAGACATATTTGCATGTACATACATACATACGTATGTAACTTTTGTATTTATATATGAACATATGTACATCTGTATGTAAATAAGGGTGGCCCAAAAATACATTGGAAAATCAACCTTTTGATTATTCTTGCTGCACTCCCCTGAACTGAAGAACATCAAAAATAAGCAGACGCGTTTTATTCGATCACAAAATATTTATTTTAAACGATTTTATAGCAATTTTACGAAAAGATTTATTTTTTCCCATGTAAAATACATGGGAAACTTAAAAACCCCGGCGGCATGGGTAAATATTAATCGAATTCAAATTAAAAAAATACGTGTCTCCTTATTTTTGATATTCTTCTGATCCGGGAGGGTGCCTGGCGGAAAAAACTATGGGCCACCATAATGTACATACATGAGTACGTACATACAAAAATTATAATGCAAATAAGAAAAAATAATAATTTGTCTCCAATTTCGCAAAGCTACAGTAAAAATGATCTGCCATTCTTGCCTTCGCAATTCGTTGGCTTTAATTAAAATGTTAACGTCTCTTGTGAAATTTTATTTATTCTCTACATTTCTCCCATAACCCGGCATGGCATGGCAGCTCACTACATACATGTACATATATGTATGCATTACAAATGTTAATCCCGGAATTCCGGGAACCCAGCATCCCGGAATCCCGTCCCTTTTTAGGTCCGGAAAATTCTGCAATTCTCATTTATTTATTATTTATTTTATGGTAGGAGAGCTTCTCAAGCAATATTAAAGCAATTTTTTCGATTTAAGTTTAAGGGTTCACGGGATTGTGATAACGAGATCCCGAAAATCCCGCGATCGTAAAAAGCGAAGAAATTATCATCCCTAGTATGCATCCATATACATATGTACATACATGGTATGTACATACGTAGTGTCACTTCGAAGCCTTGTAATTAATTGTTTTCAATTTTAAACATTCCATTCCATAAATGGTCGTTGCTATTGATATTTGGGGTGTGACAATAACATAGTGTGGCTGTTGGCACTCCATTGGACAGTTATTGGTAGCACTGTGTAAGTATTTGTTTTTATGGCGAAATAAAAACCACAATTTACAAATTTACAAAATAAAAACGTTGCAAGAATTACTGAATGAAATTCTTCCGAAAGAAATTATGAAATATCTACATGCATACATATAATATTTGAAAGAACTGAATTTGACCATAAACTTAAAAACTTTTTTCAATTGTAATAGAGATCTAAGAGCAGTGAAAAGGCTATGATGAAACTCATATTCTCATATATTTTTTTCCATTCATCAAAGCTTTTACTCTATTTTGTAGTGCGCATTTTGTGCCTGATACACAAGTAAAAATATTTGTATGGTAAATAACATGATACAAAAATTTAAATGTAAAACCACTGAGAGGCAGCCTTAACATTGCGTTTAAATTTTAAAAAGGATACGTTATTCGATTTATTATGTTAATGACTTAGTACCATACATTTTCGGAACTGCTTTTTAAAATTTTAAGTTGGAATTTCATGAAATATACATACGTACATAGGTGCGTTTGAGCTAGTAATCTAAGCCGATAGCAGGATGAAAGCGGCGTAAGTGACTCTGCGGCTGTAGTTGCAAGCTCAGAAGTATCCCGAATTTCCTATTGCGTTTTATCAAAAATTTAAGCAACCGAGGAATCTTCCTTGTTACTCCACACTTTATCGCACAAGTTACTGTCATTCCTAACGAAATATTTTCTAATTGTTGTATCACTTTCGTATCATAAAGACGTGACGTCTTGGTGGAACAGTTCTTCCCGAGAGCGCCATGCCGAGAGCGGATAAGAATTCGAAAAATAGCGATATCATCGGTGATGATTTTCACAGAATTGTTGTGTCCAATTGGTAACTTCCGCAAAAGAAAGTGTAGGCAGGGTATTGGTTTTTTGTTCATGGTACAATAATTATATTCCGATCTGCCTTATTAAAAAAATATCATTGTTGCCCACACTAAAACGTTTACAGCCGGAAAAAAACATTTGCTTGTAAATAAATTCCCAATTTTTATGGCTCACTTCATTTCGAAAGTTTTTCTTTTGTTTTGAAAAATTATAAAAATTAAATTGAACAAAAAGTAAAGATAAATAAAAGTAAAATAATCAACATTGAACTGCGTCAAAATGAAAACAAGGGTGCACGAATTTCGGTCTGAAGCAAAACTCTCTGGGAAGACAATACCTCTAATTGCTTTTGCTTAAGGTTATATCTTTTGTCTTTTTTCTATCTATGTATATCCCTGCCTCTACCCCTGTTCGTTCTAATTACATTAATGTTATTCTGTTTTCCTGAATCTTCATTTTTATCTTTATACTCTATCGATAACAAAACCGATAGTAACATCCAATAAAATATCGATAACAAAACCGATAAAAATATCTATGGAAAATTCGATAAAAATTTCGATAGCAAAATCGATAAAAATATTGGAAGCAAAATTTAATAGAAACTCGATAAAAATATCCATAGCCAAATCGATAAAAATATCCATAACAATATCAATAAAAATATTGATAACAAAATCGATAAAAATATCAATAACAAAATGAACACCGAGACATTTTTTTCTTCGAAACGCAGGCGAATCGAGAACATTTAATTTTTCTAATCGTTGGCGTTTCGAGAATTTTTATTTTTCGAATCGTTGGAGTTTCTATCATTTTTATTTTTCGAATCGTTGGAGTTTCTATAATTTTTATTTTTCGAATCGTTGACGTTTCGAGAATTATTGATTTCTCCACTCCAGATTTCAGCTCGCTGGTGGTTTAAGATTGCAATTTTTTTCGACCCAAGTTTTATAGGATTTAAAAATCTAGCTATCTGAAATTAAATCTATAATATAAATAAACAAAAGGTGAAAAAAAAATGCAATAGCACAGAGAATGTTTCGTTTTCTAGGGATATCAGAAAATGTGTAGCAAATAATTTAACATTAATTAGCACCACTATATGTAAATACCCATTTCACGAAATAACCAAGGTTTTACAAATCACTTTAAATGCAGATATTTACTTTGTTCCGTTGCTGCATTAAATAAATCCGGCTTACTAAAATAAAATGTAAGGAAATTGTATTTGTTTTATTTTTCTAACAAAGAATATTTTCGAAAAGAAACTATTTTCTTGATTGTGCTTCGAAGACGTGCAATGAAAAAAATCCTTCGAGCAAAGTGATTTACTCGAGCTCGCCTCGAATTCGATACGATGCCACCCACGTTTTTGTGTTTATTGGGATATTAGCAAATTTTTGTTAATTTAACCCAGCCCCAACCATTTCCGTTGCATCATTTTCAATTTGCCAATTTGCTCCCAACCAACCAACCGCCGCTAAGGAAGTTTCAATAAATGATGGCCGACGAATTAGGCAAGCGGTTTCACCTTTAGATACTTGATCAGAGTAAATAATACGGCATACATAGCGCACATAAATCACGCAACAGGCCCTTTGACTTAGCGCAAACATACGGAACTACTTATAAGCCTAACTTCCTTCATTCTCAAAATATTAAGGAGATACGCGATGTTAAACCATTTACTTTAACGGACGAAACTGTGGAGCTCCGATACTTTCAACTCCGCTATCTCCCCCAAACTATTGAAGAATCGCGATACCGAATGCTTTAGACGCGTTGTCTAGAGAGCAGAGAGCATGAAAATGAAATAAAATTAATATTCAAGGTAAAGGCTTTGAAAGAGGATTTGTATGCCTTTAAAATGCTGTATAACAATTTGTTGCAAAAATTTCTATGAAACTTAAATAAAAATTGTTGACGTTAAGCAATTTAAGTAGAAATACGGTCTTCAAGTTGGTGCAGTGCGGCTAACGCAAAGCAATACACCCATGTATGTAGGTGCTATTTATTCACTTAGTTCATGACATTTAATGAAAATTTAAATTGCTGATTTCTTTTTCGGCTTTTGTTTTTTGAGTAGTCCCCAACTCAGCTATAATCATGTGTCAGTAAGTATGTATTTTACGCCTACATATGAAGTACATATAATCGTAGAGGAATTTCAAACACACTTCCCCAACACTACGCCCGCACAAAACCAACATGTTTGTATGTATATATATAGAACTATATACATATGTATGTACATATGTCCTTCTGCAACAGTCCTTCTTAATGTCCACGTATATTTTATAGCGCTGCCACGTAGTTAATGTGCGTTAACTTTTCTGTAGCTGGCACTCAGTACCACTATCTCTCCTTCGTTCCTCTCTCTCTCTATGTATTTGCTAATCTTTTGCTACTTTTTGCTGGAAGCAGTCGCGTGCCACACATCCCGTTGTTAAGTGCTCATTTAATGGCTCATTTTTATTGTGCGAAGGTGGATATCATTTTACATATAAATACGAGAGATTTATTCCGTAAATCTCAGCACTATTTGTTGTTGCTGTGCTCTGTTGTTTAGTGTTATTTTATTCTGTTTTTATTAATGCCTGTTGTAATTGCTGTTAGCTTAAATTGCAGCTACACTGGTACAACATAAAGACTGTTAGTGTATGTTGTCGTATATGGGAGCAAATCTCACGTTTTTGTTTTTTTTTTAGTGTCATTCCCTTCTCTTGCCTGAAAAAAATGCTAAAGCATTGCTATTCATTATTGCTATTCAAAAATGTCATAAATATAAAATAATTTATTGGCTCCTTTGTAAGATAATGTGTACACTCATGTTAAAATGAATAACATTTTTATATTTTATGAACTACTAGTGAAGCCGTATGGCGTTTTTATTTAAAATATTTTTTTTTATAAAAAAAAAGGTACTTTTTCCTTTGGAAAAGCGGGTTTAATCACGTTTGTGACGATATTAATTTTGTTTAAATCAGTTCAAACTTGTTTGAAATATAAGATCTTTAATTTTTCGAAGACCCGACCTTTGACCCCTTATAGCACCTGTAACATAGAAAAAGTTATATATCGTTTAAATAAGAGAAAAGGACGTACCACGTAAAATAATTTTTTACCAAAGGTCCAATTTCGAACTTCTAACGGAGAAATTACTTACCTATGACTCAATCTCTTAAAAAAAATGGTTTGGTCCAATACCCAGAAAAAAAGTTGATTTTGCCATACAGTGTTATTGCTAAATATTCAAAAAGTCACAAATATAAAATAATTTATTGGCTCCTGTGTATAATGATGTGTACACTCATGTTAAAATGAATAACACTTTTATTTTTTATGAACTATATTTTATTTACATACCAAAATATTGTTAAAAACAAGAACTCAGGCGTTTTACATTATTTTCTGTTGCTTACGTTCATAATTTTGCTTTGAATAAAAATGTAATGAAAAGTACTGATTTTTTTAGCATGAAAAAGGCTAATGTACTGATTTCGCGCATAAAAAATCTGGCAACCCTAGATTCTCGAGACCTATTGGAGTCCATGTGCTATGTTTTAAATCTAATTAAAGCTTAGTCATGTGGAAAGGTAATAAGCGACTATATCAAGGTGTCATGCGGACCATAAAGAGGAGATCGGAAAAGCTGGGGCCCCAAAATAGCTCATTCGCGAATGGAGCCGTCTACGGAACAAACCAGGCTTCCGGCAACCTGCATGGGAGCGAGATAGTTCGAAAATAATATCCGAACTTTAGCATGCGGGTATGTGACACAAAGACAGTGTTAGCATTGCAGAGATCTACCCTGTAGCAAACGTCAGGGCAGTTGACTTTAAGGGCCTACCGGTGCGACCAAGGATCAGAGCCAGAAGGAATTCTGGAAACTGTAAGGCTTTTCTACCCGGAGCTACCTGCCTCAAACTAGAAGGTTGTAAAGATGTTAGAAAGCAGTAGGGCGGCGATGCAGGTGGTAGGTACTGCTTCTCAATTAAGAATCCATTGCCTTTCTAACCTTACCTATTCGCTGATTAAAAGGGAGCAGTCAATTGTTTCCCTTAGTTTTTATTCTACAGGATACAAAATACGTATTTTTGAATATAGGACTCTATTCCAAATTTACTTCACAATAGGCTTGACTATGTTTCTTTCACTTTTATTCACATCTCCAGGGTATCGTTACTTCAGCCAAAAATTTGTTTTATTTCCTGCCGACAAAGTAATTTAATTTAATTTAAATGACTGTGTACATAAATCTGCTGCCAGCCATGCAAACAGGTATACTTAGTAAAAATAGGTGCTCTAATGTGGCAATTGAGTGTAAAGAAAGCTATTGTAAGAATGTTTAATGTAGGTCATTTATGGGCATTAGCCAAGACCGTAGCTGTGCGCACAGCAAATAACTCAGCAAAAACTCTTCTTTTTTTTAAGAAGAACAAATTATTTCTTGTTATCCTTACCTAATTGCTGGCGAATACGTGGCATTGCGAAATTATTTTATTTTTATTTTTTACATCGAAGAAAAATTAAGCTCATTTAGTTCAATGCTGATATGATGAGAAGACACAGCTATACATAGCACGTGCATATGTATGTATGTATGAATACAATAATAGCCTTTGCCCGCAGTTTCGGTTTCGGTGAAGTTCGATTTAATGTTATGCTTTCAAATTTAGCAAGAAAGCAAATAAATTATGTCACCGAAAATAATAAATTTTATTCAAAAATGTAGCTCATAGTCGCAAGGTTCCAAAATATGGTTAATGTGTCGAATTTTAACAAATTGGCCATTTCAATATAAAATACAGCTTATACTTCGTAGCTCGTCTTTATATTAATATATTTTTTTAATTATTTTTCTGAGTGGCACTTTTATTAAAATGTGTCTTAATAAATAAAAGCTTAAACCAACACTCTCTCTCGCCCTCTTCGAAATCGTTATTATACAGCTTTCTTAAATATTTTTCATGTTGTCATCCATATTATAATATTTCATTAAATAGAGTTGCACGTTTAAGCGAAATAAACAACTCTTAAACATCTTTTGAAATCATTTTATGACAAATTTTGAAAAAATGAAATTTTACTTTTAAACAGGTGGCAACTCAAATATTTCAAAATATTTGCGCAATAAACCTTTATCCAACTTCAAATTCATTGAAAAAATTTCGAAATCAAAATTTTAAACACCTTTTCACATAATTTTGTGAAAACTTAAAAACAAATTGGGCTAAGTTTTTAAACAGGTGGCAAAACTGTTCAAAATAAAAGCTTTCTTAAACCTCTTTCGTTAGCGACCCATATTGTAATAGTTCATTTAACTTGTTAACAAAACTGAGTTTAAATTTTTAAATAGGTGGCAGTTCCCCTAAAAATATTTTCGCAATAAAGCTTTTTTAAATCTTGCTCGTTTGGCATCCATATCGTGAAATTTCGTTGAACTTATAATTTTAAATACAATTTAACTTTTAATCACTGGGGAGCCAGGTCGTAAGCTATTTGTTTGCCGAGTTTACTTTGATACTCGATCACAAACTTGCAAATTTATAGTCTCAGTAAGATTTCAATTAACTTCTCCATTAAATTTGATTTTAAATTCCTAGACTGGTGGTAATGTTCGTCAAAAACATTTCCAAGTTAGTTAATAATAGATTGGCACTTACACATACGTTAGTGTTAGAGGGACCTACAGTTTTACGCCGACTCCGAACGGCGATTGTATTTTTATGAGAAGCTGTTTTTCATGGCAGAAATACACTCGCAGGTTTGCCATTGCCTGCGGAGGGGCAAGCGCTGTTAGGAAAAAACCTTTTTTCTGCATTTTTTACGATGCAGCTTTGACCGAGGTTTGAACACAGGCCGTGCCACAGCGGCCGAATTAGTAACAGCTTTCTTAAAAGCTCTCTCATTTGATACCCATATTAAAATATTTTTATCTAACTTCATATTCAATTGTTTTTTTTTACATTTTGAACAGGTGGCAACAAAGGTTTCTTACAACTTTCTCATTGCAAAGCCATAATAGAATATTTCGTTTAACTTGTTAACTAAATTGATTCAGAATTTTTAAACACGGGCAGCTCCTTTAATTTTTTTTTTTTTTTAATTGAGCTTTCGGAAAGCTCTCTCGTTTTATATCCAAATTAATTTTAGGGCACAGCCTTTTACAACCAAATTTGTGTGCTACTTTACATAGCTTTTTAGTTAGCTCTTTTAACAGGTGGCAACCCACCACATTATTGCAATATTTTATTTAACTTATTAATTAATTGATTTTAACTTTTGAAAAGGATAGCTAAAGACAGAGTACTCTAGTGCAGGAAAAATCCTTCGATGAGCGCTTTTCTTGCACTAAACGCCTGCATTTTCTTGCGCTAAATGTCATTTGCACTGACTTTGAACAACAATTTCAGCAACTTTCGTTAATTCCAGCTATCCTCCGCCTGCATCTATTTCCGTCTGCTTGTCTATTTATTTGTCTAAATGTCGCCGTTTCCCTATTTCATCGGCTGCCATTGTGCACACCTCCCTTTTCTCCTTTTGTTCTGCCGATTTGTGTAATTTCTCATCACCCTCGCTCTCCACTTTCACTTTAAAAAATAACAACAAACTACTTCTTCGGTTGCTGGCTCTGGGCTTAATTAATATTTAATGATTTTAAGAATTTAGCGCACATTGTGCCATTATCGCCACCAGCATCGCCAACTTCATTATCAGAAACATTATTATAATTATTATTAGTGTTCATTTGTACATGCGCACACAAACACACAGGCAAAATTAATTTCTTTCGCTAGCGACATTATCGTCTGCATAGCATCTGTAACATGCTAAGTATTTTCCAGCGATATAAAAAAATATTTGGAATATTATTTTTTTTTTATGCTTTGTTGATCTGCATGCACGTTTCCGGCTATGCGGTAAAGGTTGCCAGCTCTGTGTTTCATTTAATTTTTTTTGTTAGTGCCAGTGTTGCATCCGTGTGCACGTAGGTACGTACGTTTGCGTTTTTTTATAGCATTCTAGTATTCACCCGCAGCTGATGTTAATGACGTTGACTTATGCATGCCACCGTGTGTGGTTAACTATGCGACTCTATGTTTTGCGCAATTGCAAATGTGCGTAACTGTGGGTGAATGTG
>NW_023458556.1:55248898-55249403 GCF_013731165.1 Rhagoletis pomonella | reverse complement strand
CATGCTTCCTTGTCAACAGCAGCTGTGTGTAGACAAAAAAATTTTTGCCTGCCACAAAGTGTAAGCGTATATCATTTTTGGCATTTTTCTTTAGTTATGGCAGCGGAAATTAGTAAATTTGTCACACTTCATCTGCCATCACTATGCAAATTGCGTTAGTGGCGCGATAGTTTTATGGTTTTGGCGCTGATGGTCCGACTATCAGCAGCAGCAGCAACAGCCGCTGCACAACTTGCGGAAAGTGCACAGCGAGAGTAGTGGAGTTGGCACATTGCTGAACGTTTAACGTTTTGGTACCTCACTGCGTCCGCTAACGAGCAGCCGCCACCCTGAAAATTGGTAACACAATTTTTATGCGAATAGCTACAAAGCCGCAGACTAGTAGAAATTTTTGATAAATTACATTCCACGTCCATATTCGCGCTTAACGAAAACTTGACAAGAACGCAGTAGGTTGTACGCGTTTGCTAAATATGTAGAAACGGCATATTCATGGGTTTACTTT
>NW_023458556.1:55244289-55245898 GCF_013731165.1 Rhagoletis pomonella | reverse complement strand
ATTAAAAGTATGTAACTAATCCTGTGTATATGCTTACAGAGATTTCGTGTTTTGGAATTTGTGTCAGATTCAATATAAAAATCCAAATGTGCAAGTTGTAACCTTTAAGAACATGACACCATCGCCGTTCGTGCGTTGCTACTTTGAGGATGGCCGTGATATGCTGGTCGATATTGATAGCCGGAATCGCGACGAAATTATTGATCATCTTTGTAAAGTTGTCGGCAAATCAAAGTGAGTGTTAAGGTTTTTTGGATTCTAACAATATCACACATTGCAGAAACAAATCATCTAACCGCTTTCTTTTAACATTCCAGAGCTCAGTTGGATGCCGAGGCACATTTAGCGGAGAGTAAAGACAATCCCGCCAACTTTGGTTATGGCTGTGACCGACACTGCATCTGCGAAATAATGGGACAAGTTCCTTGCCCTGGCACTGTCAAACTTCCGGATCATCTGCGCGGAAAACATATCTTTGCACCAAAGTGAAACAAAAGAAGTAATTTTATACGCCTAGCCGTTTCTAGTTCTTAATTCAATAAAAAAAATACATTGTTGTTTACGCATAAATCACTTTATTTGGCTTAAATCTCTGAACACAACATTTGATAAGTATACGTGCACATAGCGCGCATATGAGTATAATTATAAATATTTGATGAAGTTGATGGTAGTCCAGATTCATTAATAAATACATATAAAACACTTAATACAACTTAAAGTTAATAAATTTTCTATCTTCGTTTTGGTCGCTGGTGTCGATTATAGGGCGTAGAATTATATGACTTGGTGTATGTGCGCCCACTTGAGGTACTGCTGCTTGCATCGCGGTCTTTGTTGAATTGATAACGTTGTATGAATGGCACTTGTGAGCTAGCTGAGTTCAAAATATTCAACTCTAACTCTTCCTCACCATTACGTTCAAGTGACCGCAATTTGGCTTCTATTACGCGTATCGCTTCCTCTTTGCTCATTTTATCATCGCGGGAACTAGCCCCCAATGCTGGTATTTCAAGGCGAGGTTTTTGTTTGTTGAGTTCATCCTAAGAGGGAAAAGGCACGCATGGCGTGGACATGTTAATAAAAAAATAGAAGTGATGTGCGTGTCATTCTATATATTATAACGTCTACACACTTACGTAATTAACATTTTTCGCCAGTCGTATCACAATTGGTCGATTCGCTACAGGTGTGCCATTTAATTTCTCCAAAGCTATTAACGCCGCGTCAGCCTGCTCATAATACATATTCATTAAACGCGCATACTAAGAAGGATGAGAATATACTCACCGTTCCGAAAGTAACAAAGGCATAGCCGCGCGATTGCCCAACCATTGGGCCGCTCTTGTGGAAGAGCATATCAAACTTTTCGACAGGACCGCATTTTTGCAAAATTTTCAAGAGTTGATACCAATAATAGCAACACAAGAAAAGAAAATTGACAGATTAGTTTAGCTACACATATTATATGAAAACTAAAAGATATTTATGCTTTATTAACTTACTCGGTGAGTCGTGGATCTAAATTGCCAACCCATATGCGACGCTCTTCCAGCACACCACCGCTACCACTGCAGCAACTTTTTCCACTACCCGTCGTTGCCTGAAA
>NW_023458556.1:55241333-55244189 GCF_013731165.1 Rhagoletis pomonella | reverse complement strand
CGAAATCTCTGTAAGCATATACACAGGATTAGTTACATACTTTTAATGCCACTTTATTGGGTCTTACCTGGCTCCACTGTGGTGGTCACCGTATACATTGTAGTTCACGCTAAAAATTTTCACTTTATCTTTCAGTACAAGGCGGCCTGCATTCAAATAATCAATGGTACGCCTAATAGGCGCGCGTCCTTTCATGAAAGGCATATTGGCAAAATTTTTATAAAAAGTTTAATTAAGAAAATTGAGAATTACAAAATCATAAGCAACCGATTGGGAATGCGGCTGCAGGCGGTTAGCCAACTGTCAAAAGATACTCCGAACAGCTGTTTCCGAATTCGAAGTTAGAGCAGTAGCGCCAAGAAAATCAAAGGAACTGCGACGGCACTGCGTTGCCGACCCTTGCAGAAAATACAGCATGGCTTCCGGTACGTTAGTTTTTACTAGAATTATGTGAATTTCCGTGCGATAATTATTGGTTTAAATAGTGTAAAGTGCTAAAAGATTGTTATTGTGCTGTGCTCTTTTGCTTGTTAGTGTTTTAAATGCGAATAAATCCGTGAAATATTTGTATACAACAGAGCAAGTAATAAGTGTGTATTTTGATAGTCCGTCCAAGCCAAATTGTTTTGTTTTAAAATTTTCGTGGCAATTTGGTCAGGTGTTTTGTGAATAGTTATCGAGTATTTGTATTAGAAAGTGATATGTGGTGCTCGGATATTTATGCAAGTGCATATTTTTGTTTAACATCAACAGAATCAACATTAACTGAAAGTCCAGACCTTGGTAGAAATGTGAGTTAATTTGGTACTAACTATTATGTTTTGTATATTTTCACACATTTTGCATGATTTTGAATATTTGCATATTTTTGTATATATTTTGCATATTTTTGTATATATTTTGCATATTTCCTATAACTAAAATATGTATGTATGCGTCATATCGACCTCCTTCTGCCTGAATTGTGATGACAGGCTGCGCCAGAATAGAACGGATCCAATTTACCAGTACACAATGTACTACATGCCGTAGAGCAGAAATGCACATTCTATCGAAGGTGGCATTGTCAAAAGCACCCTCAATGTCTACAAATATGCCCAAGGCGAATTCTGGCATTGCTAATTCTGGCAACCAGATTTTGCAAATCCGTCACACAGGATTTCCCGCCTGCAGGCATGTTGATATTATAAGATAAGAAGATGTGATGTGAGCGCCTCCCTACGAGTGCCAATCTTTGCAGACATCTTAGCATAGAGTATGTCATGCTAATAGGCTTTTAGCTTCTGGGGCTATTATAATCATCCTTTTCAACCTTAGGGTAAGTACAAAGGCGACATCAACCAGATTCCAAGGTTTTGGTAGGCAAGTGCAAGAGAAACTGTAAAAATCATTTTCAAGGGCGCTAACTAAATCTCAACACCTTTTTTAAGTACAATAGCTAGGATGCATATCTTATGGCATCTTCCTTAGCCACAGTTCCGGCAACAAACCAGCAGATGTACCTTGACACTGTGGTTCTGGCATACCCTGCCTCACCAGTCAAGCGAGGGGAAGGCGTAACCATCACCTGATTTCCAGGAAAAAGAGTTTCTAGAAGAACGGTCGCCGTTAAAGAGCCATCAGGCCTCATGAGTGATCGCAGCTTTGCGTTTTGGTTCTTCTCAGAACTTTTACCAGCCTAGCCGTTTGACTCAAGGTTTCAATACAAAACTAATGCCTAGCACAGTTTTAAATTAACAGCTACACATTTATGCGATTTTGCTGCAACGATTTATTTGAACACTCACAGTTTTTCTTTCCGTCGGGCAGCCTTTCGGGGTTTTCTTAAAGCTGATTTTTTAATTCATAAAAAAATACACTTCTTTGTAAAGCGTATGTGTGTGTTTGCCTGCTCTTAGTTACTACATCAAAAAAGCTCCATACAGAAGTAATTTTAAGTGGCTTACCCAAGAAGGATTGTAAAAAGAGCTTCTCTAATTGTCTTCTGTGCGAATGCATAAGTTTATATACAATTTTCATTCTTATATTTTTCCGCTAATTTAGTATAAAAATATGGTTCATTCTACAATTCCTAAACTTTGTGCACTCTCGCGAAAATTCCGCAAATTTTTATGAAAATTTTCAACTTTTTAATCAGACTTTCTAGAATTTTTTTTGAGTATGCAGATTTGTAGCCCATTCAATTTTATTATAATAAAGTGCAAGCTTTAAGTAGCTAGAAATTACTGTTGACTTTTGGCAATTTTTTTTCACGCAGTCTCTTTCATACAAAAATTTTTTTTCGCAAATAATTTATATGGAAAAAATGTAAAACACCTTAAACAAAAAATAAAATTCTCAAAAATCAACGCGATTTTTGACTAACTCCGCACATGCACTTTTTTTTACTAGAATTTAATGGGCTGCAAAACTGCATACCCACAAAAACTCTAAAAAATCTAAAAGATCTGAATTTTCGTGAGTTTTGTGCAAAGTTTAGGAATTATATTTTTATGTTTTTTGTTGTTGAATGAACCATATTTTTATACAAAATTGGTGGAAAAATATTAGAATAAAACTTTTTGCATATATTGTGAAGAATTTGCTGTGCCCATACTTTGTTCCGGCAGTGTATATTGTGATGCAGATCTTTGACAGCAAATATTTATGACTTGTTAATGTGTTTTTACTTTTTTTTTCCGAAAATTGGTAGCACAGACTTTGGCAAACTTTCCCATGGTGTAATATTCAGTCGAACAATGCGCAAGAATGACACAAAACATGTCGATAAAAAAACCAGCACATTTTCCCCTAAACGGATACCTACGTCACACTCAGAAAAAGGTTTAGTTATAATAACCAAGATTTGGTTATAGT
>NW_023458556.1:55237866-55241233 GCF_013731165.1 Rhagoletis pomonella | reverse complement strand
TGTGCTCCTTATGCTTCTATAAGAAATATTTTCTGTTGTTTTTTTTTGTATGATAAATTTTTTCGAAAACACAAATTTCTTTTGGGCGAGGTGCGTATTGCTCTCCTATCAATCAAAAAGAATACTCTTGGATTTATCGCTTAGGAGATATCACTTTTTGCTCCTAAGCGAGTAATACGGAGTACAAAACCGACAAATCTCGCTTATTGCTCCCAAATCATGCCTCAGGGAGCATTCTTTAATTGCTCGCTTAGGAGATCTCTCATTAAGCTCCTAAGCGAGCAATACAGGAGTACAAAACCGAGAAATCTCGTTTACTGCTCCCAAATCATGCCTCAGGGAGCATTATTTCGTCGCTCGCTTAGGAGATCTCTTATTTGACTCCTAAACGAGTAATAAAGGAGTACAAAACCGACAAATCTCTCTTATTGCTCAGAAATCAGGTTAAGGGGAGTACTCTTTTATTCCTCACATAGGGAGATCTCCCTTCAAGTTCTAGTGGGTAGTTACTACATCAAAAAAACTCCATACAGAAGTAATTTTAAGTGGCTTACCCAAGAAGGATTGTAAAAAGAGCTTCTCTAATTGTCTTCTATGCGAATGTATCACTGCCGGAACAAAGTATTGGCACAGCAAATTTTTCACAATATATGCAACAATTTTCATTCTAATATTTTTCGCCTAATTTAGTATAAAAATATGGTTCATTCTACAATTCCTAAACTTTGTGTAATCTCGCCAAAATTCAGCAAATTTTGATGAAAATTTTAACAGCATACCCAAAAAAATTCTAAAAAATCTGATTAGAAGTTTAGGAATTATATTTTTATGTTTTTTGTTGTTGAATGAACTATCTTTTTATACAAAATTGGTGGAAAAATATTAGAATAAAAATTGTTGCATATATTGTGAAAAATTTGCTGTGCCAATACTTTGTTCCGGCAGTGTATATTGTGATGCAGATCTTTGACAGCAAATATTTATGACTTGTTAATGTGTTTTTACTTATTTTTTTCCGAAAATTGGTAGCACAGACTTTGGCAAACTTTCCCATAGTGTAATATTAGGTGCGTTCGACAAGTCAAAAATTTGTAATAGTTTTCCAAATTTTTACTGGATGGCGTTCGATAACGACAAAAAATTATCCAACACAAAAAAATTGAGAGAGCAAGCGCTCATTTTGATGCAAGAGAAGCGTTCATTTTGTACTGGCAAAATTTTAGTCAGCAAAAATTATCCAACACGAAAACATATGATCACAAAACATATGGTTGCAATTTCTGTAAACAAACCAAATTGCATTTTCCGAGTTTTGGTATTTATATGCTTTTTGGCTGCCTGCTATGTGACTTTATGATAGCGCCAACTAGTTTTTACTTCTAGAAATGTTCCTGGCGAACATTGAACGTTCACTTTCCTTTTTTCTTCTATTGAGGCAACATGAATTTTAGTTTGTTTACAAATAAAACATAAACAAAGTCAGCTGGTGTGTCTTGTTCTTCCGGTTTTTGCAAGTAATGGCTAATTTTTTACTTTTTTGCTTTTTCATCTCTTTGGGAGAGAATTTTCGCTTACTCTCTTGATTTTGATTGTTGGCTGGTGTTGGCTAATTTTGTTATCGAACGCAACTATTCTGTCGAACAATGCGCAAGACTTTTATAATTTACGGAGTGGAAGTACGCCCTTATAAAAACCCACCCACCGCGACCGCTTTAATACATATCCTCAGAGAAGAATGATTTTTATGAGCTACAGATACACTTCTGGAAAAGCTTGCTGTATGAACACTTTCATATAGCTACATAAATTTTAAAGCTCGGAACGGCTCCGATCGGCTCGGACCCGCGTCCCGTGTGAATGCACCCTTATAATAATATAATAGATTGGCGCTTACACATATGTTAGTGTTTGGCCGAATTTCTCCTCCGACTTGTGGCGTGAACCTTGATGTTGTCACACAAATCGAAGGGACCTACAGTTTTACGCGGACTCCGAACGTTAGTTAGTTAGGCATGATGGAAAATAACTAATTATACTGTAGGGAAAATCTCAAGTTTTGAAATAATATACAAAAAAACGCCGAGACACGTAAAGTCAATTTTGGGACATAGAGTATGGATCTGTATACCACTTTTCTGGAGCAGGTAGTTTTTCCAAGATATTTTCATTTTTATGAAAGAAAAATTCAAACTTTGACAAGCAAAAAAATTAAAAAACTAACACCTTTTTTTGTAATTTTTTTATTTCTGTAAAAGCCTGTTCTATTGCGAAAAAATTAAGCTACTAGCAATGAAGAACGATAGATAAATAAAACCTCTTTTGAGTGGTCAAACGAAAATGTGTAATAATTTTTAGTATGAAATAGAAGCAGCAAATAAAGTTACTCATACGCCACACCATACATGCCCGTATTCGTACATAATTGTACATGGCGTATGAGTAACATTTTCCATATTATAGGTTCGTTCGCGTAGCTGTTAATTGTTCATGTTTAACCAAAACTTACAAGTTTTTGCGTTCGCATACGCAAAAAACTTGCAAAGTAGGGGAAATTGAGAGAGCAAAGTGACATTTCATTTTGAGGGGAAGCTGCTGGTTTCTGCTGGAAAAATTTTTGCCAACAGCAATTTGCCAACAGGAAAACAGCTGATCAAAAACAGCTGGTTGGCATTTACGCAAATCACAAAATTGAATTTGATGGTTTGGAAGTTAAAAATTACAAAATGCGACTAATTAAACTCGTAAGAAATAAGTAGTTATTTGGTTAATCAATAAACTGTGTCAGTATAACACTTTGTGATGGCTTTTCGTACGTTTTAAATTTTACACTTTTGAATGTAAACAAAAATTATATCAGCTGTTCATCTAATTTGCAAGTTTCTGCAAATTTTCTGTTCGCGTACTATTTGGGATATTTTTCTCTTGTGAGAGAACAGATGACGTTTCGCCGGAATTTGGCAGTTGGTTGGTTTTTACTGGAGATTTTAAACGAACGCACCTTATATTATGAATTTTTGTTCAATCGCAATGCAAATTTCAAATGAAAATATTTTGGGAAAATTACCTATTCTAGAAAAATGGTATACAGATACGAAAAAAAATTTTTAGTACATATACAACGTTTCTATAAAGGGACTTAAAAAGGGAAAATAATTTTTCCTAGACCCAAATGTGCCACCTAGTTCGCACTGTTATTTATTGCTTCTTCTTGCATGATTCAGGTTTGCAAAATTTTGGGTATCAAAAGACTTCAAGATTCCCATTGAGACGGATGCTATCCGATTTACTCATGCTATGAAACACAATACTATTATGCTTAGAAATGGCTAGTATTCGCAAAAATTAAAGGAAACGATTATTTTATTTC
>NW_023458556.1:55235779-55237766 GCF_013731165.1 Rhagoletis pomonella | reverse complement strand
AACTAAATATCTTTAGTTGTCGAAACTAATCCTTTTTCTCAGTGCAATAACCAAAACTGCACCCATTGCAAGAAAAAACTACGCAACCATAACGAGTCATGTTTGGTGTGGTTTTTGGGCTGGCGAATCATCGTATCGGTCTTATTGAATCAACCAACATTATTTAATTATTACAAATGAATTTCAACAAGCATTTTCAGTGCAAATAAAAGGGTGCCTTCCAAATCGTCAAAATAAAAAGCTGAAGTCTCTTTGATGTCTAAACCGCAGTAGAAGAAAAAGTCTAACTTTCGCAACCTAGCTGAAAACTAGTATCTAACCGTGGTTGCGCACATTTGGCATTACAATCTGCTGAGGTCTAGAAGTAAAAGGGACTGATGCTTTCTATTTCGACGTTTTGGAATGCACCCAAACATATTTGATATGAATAACAATAGTAATATTTTAACGCTTACACTTTTGCTAAGTATTTTGCCGCGCATCTCGTCCATTTGTGGTGTTGCGTCTTTCATATAGCTACATTAATTAAAAGCTCGGAACGGCTCCGATCGGCTCGGCCCCGCGTCCCGTGTGAATGCACCCTTATAATAATATAATAGATTGGCGCTTACATACATATGTTAGTGTTTGGCCGAACTTCTCCTGCGACTTGACGTTGTCACACAAATCGGACTCCGAACGTTAGTTAGTTAGGCATGATGGGAATTTACTAATTACACTGTAGTGACAATGTCAAGTTTTGAAATAACACAAAAAAAAAAATGCCGAGACCCGTAAAGTCAATTTTGGGATATAGATTATGGATCTGTATACCACTTTTCTGGATCAGGTAGTTTTTCCAAGATATTTTCATTTTTATGAAAGAAAAATTCAAACTTTGACAAGGAAAAAATTAAAAACTAACACCTTTTTTTGTAATTTTTTTTTATTTCTGTTAAAGCCTGTTCTATTGCAAAAAAATTAAGCTACTAGCAATGAAGAACGATAGATAAATAAAACCTCTTTTAAGTGGTCAAACGAAAATGTGTAATAATTTTTAGTATGAAATAGAAGCAGCAAATAAAGTTACTCATACGCCACACCATACATGCCCGTATTCGCACATAATCGTACATGGCGTATGAGTAACATTTTCCATATTATATTATGAATTTTTGTTCAATCGCAATGCAAATTTCCAATGAAAATATTTTGGGAAAATTACCTATTCTAGAAAAATGGTATACAGATGCGTAATAAACAACTCAAAATTAAGTTTACGTGTCTCGGCGTTTTTTTTTTTAGGGTCATTTTAGTCTTCCTACAGGTTTATCGCATTGACCAATTTAAAGGCGAGCAGACATGCATACATTTTTTTGTTTGATAATTTTAAGTTTAAAATAATTTTGAGACATTTTTTGAACGTTGACATGTCAAATAAAAGCTTCTGGCTCTTCCTACTTGCCTGAAGTAGAAAACTTCGCGATACAACTCTGCACTGAACTGGTGCATGCGATTTAACTTGCTTACGAACACGCTTTTTTCATCTAAGAGGCTCAAGCCCGTTTATTAAAAAAGTTTGAATGCAGTTAGTTTTTAATGTTCAATGTGAAAAAATCCACTTTGTTGCAAAACTCATTTATACAGTGGCAGTTTTTGAAATATTTTGCCAAATTATATATCAATTTAAAACCTGAAAGGTCTAAATTTCATAATTTAAAAAGAGCAACCTTTGTAGCGACAAAATTGTAAAAATCTATTTAAAAAAACATTTTTAATACATATACAAAGTTTCTATAAAGGGACTTAAAAAATGAAAATAGTTTTTCCTAGACCCAAATGAAGTAAATATTCCTTCTTCTTGCATGACTCCGTTTTGCAAAATTTTTCAAGATTCCCATTGAGTCGGATATGCTATCCGATTTACTCATGCTATGAACACATAATATTATTATTCTTAAAAATGGCTAGTATTCGCAAAAATTAAAGGAAACGATTATTTTATTTC
>NW_023458556.1:55233894-55235679 GCF_013731165.1 Rhagoletis pomonella | reverse complement strand
ATACGAACACCGTTTCCATGTGGGAGACAAAACAAAATCCAACTAAACTCGGATAAGAACTCGTGTCAGCGGACATACACACGCACAAACAAAAGCGCATCAATATGTACATATATATATATTGTATGACGATGAATGCGTAAAAGTGTAACATAAATAAGTGAAAGGCAAAACATATAAATACCTTAGTAAACATTAAAACGAAATGCAATTGCAGGTACCTAAATTAAGGTGCGTATAAAATCTATTATAACGGGTGATTTTTTAAGAGCTTGATAACTTTTTTTTTAAAAAAAATGCATAAAGTTTGCAAAATCTCATCGGTTCTTTATTTGAAACGTTAGATTGGTCCATGACATTTACTTTTTGAAGATAATTTCATTTAAATGTTGACCGCGGCTGCGTCTTAGGTGGTCCATTCGGAAAGTCCAATTTTGGGCAACTTTTTCGAGCATTTCGGCCGGAATAGCCCGAATTTCTTCGGAAATGTTGTCTTCCAAAGCTGGAATAGTTGCTGGCTTATTTCTGTAGACTTTAGACTTGACGTAGCCCCACAAAAAATAGTCTAAAGGCGTCAAATCGCATGATCTTGGTGGCCAACTTACCGGTCCATTTCTTGAGATGAATTGTTCTCCGAAGTTTTCCCTCAAAATGGCCATAGAATCGCGAGCTGTGTGGCATGTAGCGCCATCTTGTTGAAACCACATGTCAACCAAGTTCAGTTCTTCCATTTTTGGCAACAAAAAGTTTGTTAGCATCGAACGATAGCGATCGCCATTCACCGTAACGTTGCGTCCAACAGCATCTTTGAAAAAATACGGTCCAATGATTCCACCAGCGTACAAACCACACCAAACAGTGCATTTTTCGGGATGCATGGGCAGTTCTTGAACGGCTTCTGGTTGCTCTTCACTCCAAATGCGGCAATTTTGCTTATTTACGAAGCCATTCAACCAGAAATGAGCCTCATCGCTGAACAAAATTTGTCGATAAACACATTTCGAACCGAACACTGATTTTGGTAATAAAATTCAATGATTTGCAAGCGTTGCTCGTTAGTAAGTCTATTCATGATGAAATGTCAAAGCATAGTGAGCATCTTTCTCTTTGACACCATGTCTGAAATCCCACGTGATCTGTCAAATACTAATGCATGAAAATCCTAACCTCAAAAAAATCACCCGTTATTTTATGACTTCTACCGAAATATTTCAAAAAATATTAAGATTAAGGTGAGCTGAAAGAATTTGGAAATACCTTCTTATATGGAGATTGTTATAAATAAAATTAGTTTAAAATTTTTTTTTCCAAAATATCACATCAGATGATGATGAGCAAAGTTTAAGCTTAAGAGGTCAGGATAAAAATGTTTAAAAATTGTATCAAAGGAGTCAAAACAATTCGATTTTTTTAAGGCATTTTCAATTCGTCCCAACTCGTATAAATCTTAACATTTACCAAAATATTTTGGCGTGAGTCGTAAAATAAAATAAATTTTATAATTCGGGTGGAAAAGTATTTTGGTGAGGCAGCCTAATGTATGTACATACATATTTACATATGTATGTTTGTGTGCTATGTGCATTTGTGTTTGTAGTCCATAGACGGCATACTCCACTTTGCAGCCAGATTATTCTTTTCTACCATTGTCTACCGTACTGTCTGCATGTCTTCTGCTCTTATCACCCTTTCACGTCCCTTTGGCGTTGTCCTTTTTTTTTTGTTGACTTCGTAGGATCGTCATCTGAATTTCTCATGTGGCCACAAATTCTCCTCAACTAAGCT
>NW_023458556.1:55228243-55233794 GCF_013731165.1 Rhagoletis pomonella | reverse complement strand
AAATGGCTAGTATTCGCAAAAATTAAAGGAAACGATTATTTTATTTCGTAAAAAAAAATACTCAAAAAATTCAGTGTTGCATTTAAATATTGGTAAATGCTCAAAAATAAAACTCGTCTTCCCCACCGCTAACAATCAGTTGTATGTAAATACGTACATATGTACATGAACATACATACTATATTCATGAGTGCATCGATGGTGCTTACAGAATTCAAATGTGCGGTAACATATCCTTCCCAAAACATGGGTGACACATAAACAAATAAATTCAAGTGACATAGGTGATGATGGAAATACAAAACAACATTGGAGATTTGAATGTTTTCATGGCATGTATATATGTACGTATGTACATTAGGGTGGTCCTTAAAAAACAGTGTCGTGTGACACACAGTTTTACTTTGGTTCCAAGTACAAAATTAAAGCAACCACGAAAATTTCAAAATTAATAAAAATTTAGGTTTGAAAAAATTTGATTTCTTTTTTAAATCCATAAAATTTTGACTTTGATTAACTACAATTCAGCAAGTTTATGAACTTATTTTGATAAGTTTCAATAATATGTCAAATTTATCAGATTTAAAATAAAGTTTTTGTAAAATTTTTGCGATTTAAAAAAAATTGAAATTTTTTCATACCCTTATAGCAATCGCGAAAATTTGCGGGGTACTACTCCACACAAAATTTAGATGCTGATATTTTAAGAATCACCCTAATATACATGCATATACGTAGAAACTTAGCTGCAAATGTATTTATCCATCTAAATATATGGTATGATTTACTTTGCATATCACGTTGATGATGCAGTCATGCAGAAAGAGCTTAGTTGAGGAGAATTTGTGGCCACATGAGAAATTCAGATGACGCTCCGACGAAGTCAACAAAAAAATAAAAAGAACAACGCCAAAGGGACGTGAAAGGGTGATAAGAGCAGAAGACATGCAGACAGTATGGTAGACAATGGTAGAAAAGAATTATCTGGCTGCAAAGTGGAGTATGCCGTCTATGGACTACAAACACAAATGCACATAGTACACAAACATACATATGTAAATATGTATGTACATTAGGCTGCCTCACCAAAACACTTTTCCACTCGAATTATAAAATTTATTATATTTTACGACTCACGCCAAAATATTTTGGTAAATGTTAAGATTTTACGAGTTGGGACGAATTGAAAATGCCTAAAAAAAATCGAATTGTCTTGATTCCTTTGACAGAATTTTTGAACATTTTTATCCTGACCTCTTAAGCTTAAACTTTGCTCATCATCATCTGATGTGATATTTTTTGGAAAAAAATTTAAAACTAATTTTATTTATAACAATCTCGATATATGAAGGTATTTCCAAATTCTTTCAGCTTGTGTTAATCTTTAAGATTTTATAGCTCTGATTTTTTTTGTAAGTAGAGTGGCGCACCTTAATTTAGGTACCTGCAATTGCATTTCGTTTGAATGTTTACTAAGGTATTTATATGTTTTGCCTTTCACTTATTTATGTTACACTTATACGCATTCATCCTCATACATACATACATACATTGATGCGCTTATGTTTGTGCGTGTGTATGTCCGCTGACACGAGTTCTTATCCGAATTTAGTTGGATTTTGTTTTGTCTCCCACATGGAAACGGTGTTCGTATGCCGGAAATGACAACAATAACAACCGGTAACAGTACAGGAAAAATATAAAATAAAGCAGTGAACAGGAAAAAATGGCACAACGCAAACGTCATTTGCTGCAGCAGCTTTTCTACATTCATATGTATATTTAACTCGGTGAGGTGGTAGTGGTGGTGGTGGTGTTGGAGCTGCCAAATACACGTGCGCTCATCACCTACATAGGTATTTGTATGTGCGTGGGACTACGTTTCATATGTGTATGTATGCGAGTGTTGATATGCACATATTTGCCATTATTGTTGTAATTGTTGTTGCTATTCCTTTTAGTTGCATTTAGTACACGTGTAAGTGCAAAGTTGCCGATTGTCGCTAAGCACATTTTGTGGCATATCCCACTTCACTTCAAACGCACACATTCGCACATACACACACACACACACACAAACCCATGCAATGAAAGTCATATAATCCGCCAGCCAACGAGAGTGGATAACACCCTGGAGAGCTAGGAGTAGCGTGGAGTTGTGTGTGTATGTGTGTGTGTGTGTGTGTGTGCGTAGCGATTTCCTTGTCAGCAGACAGCTGGACAGGTGAAAGGCACCAACTACCATTTGGCGTTTAGTTTGAAAATGCATTTCTTAAATAGAATATGAATTTAAATATTTTATTTCGCATTTTAAAATGATGAGTTTACGGTTGTGAAGTTTAAAATTGTATTACTTTTTGTGTCTATTATTCTAGTATCTTTTCAGATAAATTGAAATTGCTTCGCTTAACACAACCACATACTATGTCCATTGCACATAAATGCTTTAGAACTCTGCTGGATGTTTTAGGAAGAATTTACATTTGTGGAAATGTACATCTACCTTTGTGAAATAAAAGAAATATAGAAAGTCGTTTGTACTGTCCAATGTTGCATTAATTTCATTAATTTAAACGAAAATAAATTTAAAATACTTCTAGTTGTGCGAAATGCTGTCGCAAGTCCCAATCTATATGATTGAAATACCTGAAAGTAATTTTTTGCATTGTCTTGAAAATATGGAGGTATCTGTACTCATGCCCTCTTTTATAACCTCCTTGATTTAAACTATGTACAATAGGGTAGTGCGGAAAAAAATGTTTGCGTTTCGAAACTCTAATAGCGGGGGATCGTTGTCATTGAACGACAATAGAATAACCCTAATTTAATTTAATATTTAGTAAGTTTAAAGTCGTTATAAAATACCTAAATTTGTTGTGGATGATGGTACGCATTTTTCACCAAAGTATGTATATTAGACAAATGCTTTCATATGGAACAACTCCTTCAACAAAAAAAAATTTAAAAAATTGAGGTTAAGTCTTAGCTTCTGCAAACTTTCACATACCTAAAATTTTTTTAAAAATGATTTTGGTAAGTTATTTGTTTAGAATTTATAAAAATCTCAAAGATTGCAGAAAGTATAAACCGATTTAAAATAATTTTAAGCAAAAAAAACGACTTCAACTCCCATATAAAAAAAAAATATATATATATATATCTCATGATCCACTCATCGGATCTCAACCAGATTAGTATGGGACCTCCTCTGAGACACTACCTTTCCGATGCAATAAGAATAAATCGGTTGACGTGGTCCAAAGTTATGCGGTAACATACATAAAAAAAAAAAAAATATTCCGACGAACTGATAACCTCCTCCTTTTTTGGAAGTCGGTTAAAAATAGGTATTCTATTGACGTCCAAAGGCAATGATCTGCCGCTATTAGAACTTTGAAATGCAAATTTTTTATTTCCGCTCCACTCTAACGTACAATCAGAATAACGAAAAAATTAATTTCATTATGAAATGAATATTTTTACGTCAACAAGTGCGATAGCGAGCCGAAACTTGTCGCTAACTGGTTATAGAATCCCCTTCCTGGTATTCTAATCGCCCAGTGTTTCAAGCCCAGGTGCTTGCCATGGAACAACATATATCTGAGAAAGTATGCTGAAAATGGAGAAAATGAGGACGAATGGTGGCACCTGTCGACTTGAAAGCTTAGGAAGTTACCGTCAAAGCGGCTCTTTATTAAGTCACTGAAGAGGCGGAGTATGCTGATGTGTTCATTTGAGGGGGTTTCCAGTATTTAACGCTCTGTGAAAATCTGATAAATGGTGGATTCGCCGGGACTGAAGCCACACTAAGTAGTAAGGTACAATCAGTGGTTCATGTAGAGATTCAGTGTTTGCAGGGTTGTTTATGGTCCTGTCGACGATAGTTATATAAGTACGCATAATTTAAAAGTTTTATCCTTTTTGGGCCATGTAAGATGTGCATATATTCCCGGCCAACTGCCGACTTTGAACAGCTTAGCTGGTATTCCATCGGCTCCGGAGGACTTGTACTTTTTTAAATGCATTATTTTAGTTATCTCTTCCTCTAAGTCGAGTAGGGGATGTTCCTAGGTTCCTCTTCAACACACGCGCCACCAGTCTTGCCATTCAAAAACGTTGAGAAGTTTCCCATTCATGTGTCAATTCTTCTTCTTCATTTCCTTTAGCCCCAAGCGGGACATAGAACATCTACTACTACTAAGCGTCATCTTGTTCTCTTTCTGGCAATAATTTTGGGTTCTTTCCAGCTTGATCTGGGTTGCTTCGCCTATCGATGTCTCAAATTTTTTACCAGATTCCTATTCTCCTATACTGTATTTGCCAAAACCAATGCTAGTCTTGAAACGTGGTTGTTGCTATGCAATTCATTTTTATAGAGATTTTGGGTCGGGTCTCTGTCAGCCAGCATATTTTTTTCTTCGTTTTCAAGTTACATACGTCGCTAGTATTTCACTCCACTCCACCGATCTAACATCGTACTCTGTCGAGAGGAAGCTACATTTAAAAGGTCAGAGCCAAATATGCAACGTAGTTTTTGCAGTGACACTATTAATCCCTAGCCTAAATTCGCTAGTCCATCAATTGTTGTCGTGTAACGGTAGGCCAGGAAATGTGCGGTTTCCATGAGGTCGGATTAAAAGCAAAGTAGTGTTAGATGAGTTAGTTTAGTTATTAGAGCAAATGTAGAGCTGTTTGTGTCGTCTGGGATGCCTTCCCAAGCCGGACATATCATGCTCGTGTCGAGTTTGGATAAGTAGGATTTTAGTCGGGCAAAGTGTGCCAACTTTAATTGGACCAGAATTACGCGCTTCCAGTTGCCTGTACAGGTATTTTCTGTGATTGAAGCCGGATAAGGATTGGTTGATAAGCACACAATTACGGGGAGGATGCTAAGCTCTGTAGGAAGTGTTCAGGCGGCATTATTAGACATCCCGTTGCTGCAATTTTAAACTACAGTCTAATCTAACCCTGTTTAGGAGGGCAAACTATATCAGGCATGCCTTCTTTGCCCACAAGGAAATTGGTCATAGTCGCCGGCTAATCGCTGCACATTTCTTACAGTTTCGGCTCGTTGAAGAGCATTTCCTGTACTGCAGTGATGACCGTTTTTCTTTTCTGTAGGACATCCGGTAGTTGGATAAAGACAATCTTCTTCTGGTTTTTTTCCTTCCCTCATAGAGAGCCATCTGAATACACATCTGCGATTCACTACCATCATAATTCGTTTTCGTAATCTTACTGCAACCACTTATGAATATATTACACTACATACATATGTATATGTATATATATGCCTTGACACTGACACTTGTGCATGTAACAGCATTTTTGCTCAAAGATTTATGTCATTGTTTGCATTTTCGTTATAACTTAATTTCACCGCCACTCATTTTTCGCCAATTTGTTGTTATTGCTGGCAGATTTGCGCTTGTTTGCCGTCCTTTTGATTTCGTGTTTCCCGAGCAGCGATGCAATCTCAACATGATCTACCATAAGAAATACTTACAAAATTCAAGTATATCTGCAAGGCACTAGAAGCTTATAAAAATGT
>NW_023458556.1:55226423-55228143 GCF_013731165.1 Rhagoletis pomonella | reverse complement strand
TTGTGTTAAATCCAAATTTAGCGCTTGTGTTGCGTGCAATCCCAGTTTGAAAAGAAGGGAATCAAGGAAGCATAGTATTTTCAGTTCCGAATCTAACAAAGTGTGCCTTTCAGCTATTTCTTCTTCTGTTAGCTATCAGCCGTTGTAAATTGATTTTCATCTAATTCTGGAAATATTATCGAAATCTCACGTGTCGCCGATTCTTTGCTATCTGAACCATGACATGCATTACGCGTATCAGACAAACCATACAGTGCGCGTATACAATCTGGGTGGGAATATACAGCCCTGTAAACTTTCGTGGGTCCCATTAGACCGCGCCACTTAGCTATGCTGTCTTTCGATTGTAGGATGAACGCGTGGCAGGGACCGCTAAACGAGAATACATTTCATGAGTCTATGTTATTTGGATCAAAGTCAACGAGAAGAACGGCACCTGCCCATGAATGTAACCAATCTATTGTAGAAGAATTTGCCTTTGTGTTCTGCATAGAAATGTTCCGATAACTGTTTCGTAATATGAACCTCCTTCGAGTGCAGCACGGTGAAGTTTTCCTGAATTATTTGCTTGATCTGCTGGAATGCGTAGACATTGCGAACCACGTGAGGTTTGAGCAATGCCAAAGTGATTTCCATTTATGAAAATGCAACTTTTGTTTTAAATTGCAGCCGAAACAAAATACAAACTTTTCTACAGCTGATTAGTAGAGTTGTCAAACTATCGATGGCACTATCGATAGTATCGATAGTTTAAATTTTTTTAGACTATCAATACTCATTGATAGTTTTTTCTTATACTATCAAAATTATCGATAGTTTAGTAGGACTATCGATCATCTCTACCAATTATTTGAATTTTTTAATTTGAATTAAAAATTTTGTTTTTTAGTGTGATGCCGACGTCATATTCAAATATGCACGCATTTAGGCCAAAATACATACATATGTTAATCGTAAATCCTGTTTTGTTTGTATAACTTGTGTTTGTTTTTGAACTTTCTAAAAAGAGAAGTATTTTGGCTAAGCATTTACTTAATTTTGAATGATTATAACTTTTAAAAGATAATATTTTTTCACTATGATCACTATGAACAAAGCATCCTAACTGAATTTAGAACGCTATCGATAGATTGGTTTTTTTCGAGACTATCGTGAATATTGATAGTTTTTCTGAAAACTATCAAAACTATCGATGGTGTGACTATTTATAAGAAGGGACAACTCGTTCAGCTTGCTACACAGTTCAATGCGAGCGTGTGCGTGAGCTTTTTATATTGACCAATATCTGCGTTACTACTTAACTTTTTGCATTAGTTGATACATCACAAGATAGAAAATTAAAATATCTTTCGAATATATAGAATAAAAACTAATTTAAAATGCATAATATGCCTTTTTTTAAGCCCATACTCAACTGTGTGCGTACGCAAAGCATTCGCATGCGATCGCCAAGTTTTTACAGTTAATGCAACCCTGCCCCACTTTAGCTTTCCGAACAAGTCCGAAAAATATTCGTAGAAAAGCGTTTGACATTTATTATTGATTGATTTTCTCACGTCTTCTTTTCGTAACCTGCTGGAAAATAATTTTTGTTTACAAAATATCAAAAAATACACAAGAAATGGTAACTTTAATAAAATACAATTGACTGCAAATGATTCATTGACAAATCCTTTCAGGCAACGACGGGTAGTGGAAAAAGTTGCTGCAGTGGTAGCGG
>NW_023458556.1:55224936-55226323 GCF_013731165.1 Rhagoletis pomonella | reverse complement strand
CCGCTACCACTGCAGCAACTTTTTCCACTACCCGTCGTTGCCTGAAAAGATTTGTCAGTGAATCATTTGCAGTCAATTGTATTTTGTTAAAGTTACCATTTCTTGTGTATTTTTTTGATATTTTGTAAACAAAAATTATTTTCCAGCAGATTACGAAAAGAAGACGTATGAAAATCAATAAATAACAAATGTCAAACGCTTTTCTACAGAAGATTTTTCGGACTTGTTCGGAAAGCTGAAGCGGAGCAGGGTTGCATTAACTGTCAAAACTTGGCGATCGCATGCGAATGCTTTGCATACGCACACAGTTGAGTATGGGCTGGAAAAAAGGCATATTATGCATTTTAAATTAGTTTTTATTCTATATATTCGAAAGATATTTTAATTTTCTATCTTGTGATGTATCAACTAATACAAAAAGTTAAGTAGTAACGAAGATATTGGTCAAAACAAAAAGCTCACGCTCGCATTGAACTGTGTAGCAAGCTGAACGAGTTGTCCCTTATAAATTTACCTTCTTTGAGCGCGCGATCTTTTTTTCTCGCGATCTACTCACCATCACTTTTACAAGTAGCGAAGCAAGAATGGTAGTGTTCGCTGCACCGTGGTAGCGAAGGATGTTGTGCCAAAAATTAAAAAAAAAAATCGATGTATCGATGTCACAATCGGTTTTTTTTGCACTTCTAATCAGCTGTAGAAAAGTTTGTATTTTGTTTGCGCTGCAATTTAAAACAAAAATTGCATTTTCATAAATGGAAATCACTTTGGCGTTGCTCAAACCTCACGTGGTTCGCAATGTCTACGCATTCCAGCAGATCAAGCAAATAATTCAGGAAAACTTCACCGTGCTGCACTCGAAGGAGGTTCATATTACGAAACAGTTGTCGGAACATTTCTATGCAGAACACAAAGGCAAATTCTTCTACAATAGATTGGTTACATTCATGGGCAGGTGCCGTTCTTCTCGTTGACTTTGATCCAAATAACATAGACTCATAAAATGTATTCTCATTTAGCGGTCCCTGCCACGCGTTCATCCTACAATCGAAAGACAGCATAGCTAAGTGGCGCGGTCTAATGGGACCCACGAAAGTTTACAGGGCTGTATATTCCCACCCAGATTGTATACGCGCACTGTATGGTTTGTCTGATACGCGTAATGCATGTCATGGTTCTGATAGCCAAGAATCGGCGACACGTGAGATTTCTATAATATTTCCAGAATTAGATGAAAATCAATTTACAACGGCTGATAGCTAACAGAAGAAGAAATAGCTGAAAGGCACACTTTGTTAGATTCGGAACTGAAAATACTATGCTTCCTTGATTCCCTTCTTTTCAACTGGGATTGCACGCAACACAAGCGCTAAATTTGGATTTAACACAA
>NW_023458556.1:55223698-55224836 GCF_013731165.1 Rhagoletis pomonella | reverse complement strand
ATTGCAGTCGGATGATTACATACTAAGAGACATATTTGAAAGCAGAGAAATAACCTGGCGGTGGTTTACACTCTAAACCGGCCAATCTACCCAAATCCCCCCAAAATAATGCTTCCGTGATGTGTTGGAATTTAATTATTAAGTTAATATGTGTAACCAATATTTTTAAAATTCGTTTCCTTTGAGCTACTATGTTGAAAAGCATTTAAATAATTTAGGTAGTTGCTATTTTTGTTAGTTTTATAAGCAATGACACGCCAAAGATAGTACATATTTTTATAAATATTCTCCAAGAAATCGGAAAAATTGTATCTCTTCCAATCGCCAAAAACAAATTGTACACTTCACAAAGCAATGCAGTACTTTAAACTACGGATCGAAATTATGTCATGAGGTCAATAATTCTAAAGTAATGCTAGATGAAAGTAGAAAATCATATTCTAAAATCCAATTTGTTACAACCTTGTTGTTGTTGCAGCGGCATTAAAAGTCAAACTACGATGATAGCCCTGAATATCTAGAGTCTTGGGGAATGTTGCTGGAGTATCAGTCCTTGGTCGGTTGTAAATCTGTTTCATTTCAAAGACTTGTCAATAGATGTATTAGTATAAAGGTAAGGTCCTTAATGAAAACTTTGGGGGCGAGGAGGTTATCTGAGTTTAGTACATATAAAAACGTTTGAAATAAAGTGAACGATAAGAAGGAATTTTTAAGCAAAAAACAAAACCGACTTCAATCTCATAAAAATATAAGAGTGCTGCTAATTTATTCATGATGCAATGATCAGATCTAAACCAAATAAGTATGGAACCACCTTTCATTTAAAAAAATAATTAAAGAAATCGGTTAACGTGGTCCAAAGTTATACGATAACATACATATCGTCATTTAAAGTACAAAACCGCGTATCAACAAAATGAAAAACCGCGTGTCAAGATAATGCAAAACCGCACATGGGAGGTTTCATAAATTATTTTCTAGAGAGTAAAAACACTCATATTTCAAAATGGTTCTCTTTTTTATAAAGCAATCGCAATTCTGGCTAGTATATTTCAGGACGAATGGATAAGGATTTAGGCGAAAGCTTGTGGGAGCAAGTCCAATTTTTGGCACCAAATGTCAGTTACGCGGTTTTATG
>NW_023458556.1:55222451-55223598 GCF_013731165.1 Rhagoletis pomonella | reverse complement strand
ATTGCAGTCGGATGATTACATACTAAGAGACATATTTGAAAGCAGAGGAATAACCTGGCGGTTGTTTACACTCTAAACCGGCCAATCTACCCAAATCCCCCCAAAAAAATGCTTCCGTGATGTGTTGGAATTTAATTATTAAGTTAATATGTGTAACCAATATTTTTAAAATTCGTTTCCTTTGAGCTACTATGTTGAAAAGCATTTAAATAATTTAGGTAGTTGCTATTTTTGTTAGTTTTATAAGCAATGACACGCCAAAGATAGTACATATTTTTATAAGTATTCTCCAAGAAATCGGAAAAATTGTATCTCTTCCAATCGCCAAAAACAAATTGTACACTTCACAAAGCAATGCAGTACTTTAAACTACGGATCGAAATTATGTCATGAGGTCAATAATTCTAAAGTAATGCTAGATGAAAGTAGAAAATCATATTCTAAAATCCAATTTGTTACAACCTTGTTGTTGTTGCAGCGGCATAAAAAGTCGAACTACGATGGATTCAGTGATAGCCCTGAATATCTAGAGTCTTGGGGAATGTTGCTGGAGTATCAGTCCTTGGTCGGTTGTAAATCTGTTTCATTTCAAAGACTTGTCAATAGATGTATTAGTATAAAGGTAAGGTACTTAATGAAAACTTTGGGGGCGAGGAGGTTATCTGAGTTTAGTACATATAAAAACGTTTGAAATAAAGTGAACGATAAGAAGGAATTTTTAAGCAAAAAACAAAACCGACTTCAATCTCATAAAAATTTAAGAGTCCCGCTAATTTATTCATGATGCAATGATCAGATCTAAACCAAATAAGTATGGAACCACCTTTCATTTAAAAAAATAATTAAAGAAATCGGTTAACGTGGTCCAAAGTTATGCGATAACATACATATCGTCATTTAAAGTACAAAACCGCGTATCAACAAAATGAAAAACCGCGTATCAAGATAATGCAAAACCGCGCAAGGGAGGTTTCATAAATTATTTTCTAGAGAGTAAAAACACTCATATTTCAAAATGGTTCTCTTTTTTATAAAGCAATCGCAATTCTGGCTAGTATATTTCAGGACGAATGGATAAGGATTTAGGCGAAAGCTTGTGTGAGCAAGTCCAATTTTTGGCACCAAATGTCAGTTACGCGGTTTTATG
>NW_023458556.1:55161552-55222351 GCF_013731165.1 Rhagoletis pomonella | reverse complement strand
GAGCAAGTCCAATTTTTGGCACCAAATGTCAGTTACGCGGTTTTATGCTTTAAACGACGATATGTATATACATAAAAAAAAGTTTCTTCAACCAAATTCTGAGATCGGATGTTTCTCAATAAAATTATTAAATAGGGCGTTCTTCAGTCAAATTCTGAAGTAGGGCGTTCTTCAAAAGTTTTCTGAGATAGGGCGTTTTCGAACTGGCTGCCAAGATAGGTCGATCTTCCACTCAGGTATGGATATATGGTATATGTGCGGTGACCATATTTCCGTGGCCACATTTCAGATTTTTAAGGCATCGAATCCGAACATACAATTTTGTTTTTACAATAAAAAGACTAACATCTTTCCAAACAGTTTTATTTAAAACAAAACAAAGAGAAAAGAGCTTGAAAAAATGATCGCAAACACACAATAGGTGTGTTCGTTTAAAATCTCCAACAGAAACCAACCAACTGCCGAATTCCGGCGAAATGTCATCTGTTCTCTCACAAGAGAGAAATATCCAAAATAGTACGCGAACAGAAAATTTGCAGAAACTTGCAAGTTAGACGAACAGCTGATATAATTTTTGTTTACATTCAAAAGTTTAAAATTTAAAACGTTCGAAAAGTCATCACAAAGTGTTATACTGACACAGTTTATTAATTAAACAAATAACTATTTATTTCTTACAAGTTTAATTAGACGCATTTTGTAATTTTTAACTTCCAAACCATCTAGTTCAATTTTGTGATTTGCGTAAATGCCAACCAGCTGTTTTTGATCAGCTGTTTTCCTGTTGGCAAAAATTTTTCCAGCAGAAACCAGCAGCTTCCCCTCAAAATGAAATGTCACTTTGCTCTCTCAATTTCCCCTACTTTGCCAGTTTTTTGCGTACGCGAACTTGTAAGTTTTGGTTAAACATGAACAATTAACAGCTACGCGAACGCACCTAATATGTGGTACATATACATATATAGTCTGTTCCAATAGCAGTCCGGTTCACAGGATTTAGTCAGAACTTACAGGAAGTCGTTCCTATTGACATAAAACCTGTAAGTGGGAACACATTTGAGAGAGTAACTGAGCAACTGTTCCTAGTCAGAAGTTACAGGATTTAGTCCGGAGTTTTTTTTCCTGTAAGTTCATGAAAAGTGTCAAACGATCAGCTGATTTACATGTGCAAACAAAAACAGAAAGCGGTGAAAGCAAAGAACCTTATATTTGTTAAAAAATGGAAGTAAACAACGAAATATTGGAATATGTATAGATTTTAATTTAGTACCAATGACATGCAAACAAACCGTCTGACGTTTTTACAGGAAATAGTGCTTTTTGCGTTCCTATGCACTTCTGCATCTGTTCTCCTTTTACTCTCATTTGAGAGCGTAAAATTGTAGTTTGACAGTTCCACAGGTTTTAGTCCGAAGTTCAAAGGAACAGACTAATATATTGTGGCGAGAATGTAAATATGGAAAAGGCGTTTTTGCAAGATTTGGCTACTTTGTTTAAAAAATTTATATTATTTTTTTATGAAAATATAGCTTACTATCTAAAAAACATTTAAACCAAAATTTCAAACTTTGAAGAACGTTTTTGAAAATTCGACGAATTTTAGCAAATGTTGATCAAAATGCAGTTTTGTAGTCCATTAAATATTAGTATAACAAAGTGCAACATCGCAAAAATATAGAAAAAAGGTTTTTTCTTAACAGCGGTCGTCCCTCGGCAGGCAATGGCAAACCTCCGAGTGTATTTCTGCCATGAAAAACAGCTTCTCATAAAAATACAATCGCCGTTCGGAGTCGGCGTAAAACTGTAGGTCCCTCCACTTTGTGTGACAACATCAAGGCGCACGCCACAAATCGGAGGAGAAGCTCGGCCAAACACTAACATATGTGTAAGCGCCAATCTATTATTATTATTATTATTATAACAAAGTGCAAGTTTCAAGCAGCTTACCGTTGATTTTTTGCAATTTTTTGTTCGAGCATTTTCTTCCCTAAAAAGTATGTTCAACAATTTTTTTTGTGTGGAGTGAGCAACACCTTCCACAAAATTTTTTTACCAAAACTCAATGTCTAAGGCACTTAAAATTTGCACTTTAAATTGAATGAAATTAAAAAATAGAGGGAACAATTTTCTCCTATGTTTCTTAACCAATTCGAATGGTTGTTGCTTTGTTGTAAAGGTGTTTAGTAGGAGTACACAAATATTTAATTTTTCCGGTACGCTAAAAATCGATCCCGTCCGATTGCTTCAAACTCAGAATATATAAGGAGAATAAACATAAGGAAAAATAAACCTGCCAAAATGGACAACATGTTCGAGTTATTTCAAGTTCACGTCCATGCAATATGCTTTTATATCTGATGCTTTCTTTTTTAATTCAACCGGACCTTTCTGAAAATGATTTTATTTTTAAACGAATTCTCATACATACATATCGAGCCCTTACCGCCAAAATAACGTAAGCAACATTTTTTCAAAATTTTCCTTTTGATGCAGAAATGCACCTAAATGCTCTAGGAATATTTCTGCATCCAAAAGAAAATTTTGAATTATTACATTATGTAACAGGATGTACATATGTATATGAATCTAACAACGTTAGTGAGGAAGATTATTACGTATATTTTGGAATGCTAATACACTTCAAAATCATCATCAACATGAAGCATTATTGCCACTATATTGATGACAAGCAAAATGAAAAGGTGTGTAAGAAAATGAAGTGGTCGAATTAGGACAACTGGGCGATACTAGTCTAATTAAAAGGCTCAAGATGTTGATGAAACTTTGTCGAAATTCGCTAATTTTTGTACAAAGTTTGAAGTTTTGACTTACATGGTGTGTGTTAGATAAAGAGCTACACTTTCATAAAAAATAATAAACATTAAATAATCGAAAGCGGAATAGCCAAAGAATGTTAAACTATCTCTTCCCTGTTTATATTTTCGCCACTGTATATACAGATTATCCATGATTTTTTTCGAGAGAATTATACTTTTTATAATTTCACTAAATTCAAGTTAGAATCGTTCCATTAAAAAAACTTTAATAATTATAAGGAATCTTTAAAAAAAATATTAGACAAGAATGATAGACTGTAATATAGCGAGAGTATCGCCTTGGTAGAATAAAACATAGCCAAAGATCATTCAAAATAAGGGTGCTGGCTATGTTTATGGCTCCCTTATATTCTATGTCCTTTGTGATAACGAAAGTGCTTCCACGTTTGTACGAAAAATGATTGGTGGCCCAGAGTACAGGCATACTTTTATTAAATGAATAAGCATTTTAAAAAATATTCAGCGGGACAATTTTCTTAAAACATACGTAAAACCAAAATCGCTACGTATGGTCACCGTGGTATGGTGTATGGAAAGATCCCTTTTCCCTTACATTAAACTTTTTAGTGTGGGAAGTAATGATGTTTTTCAAATCGCAATATGAGCTCTGTGGGAAGACAATACCTGTAATAATTGTATTATGATAGAATATTACACATTTTTGTTTTTCGTGCATTTCAATGCTTTATTGATAAATTCTCAATATACATAAGTGCACAATGAATTTTTTCATTTTTTTTGCATTTTCTTATATATAGTATTAAAATAAAAATAAATGTCTCGAAAGAATTAATCATATACTCGTATAACAAAATACTATATAAAAAATGTACAATTAATTATAAGACCAAAAGTGTAGTAAAACAGTTCCCAAATACCTATGTATGTATTTATGTGCATATATGTATATGCATGCGTGTAAGTTTGTATTTAGAATTTAATTTTATTAAAAATCTGTATATGTATATATTGATGCCTTTGACGTGTGTAATATGCACTGTGTATGTATGCATTTATTGGCGCAAATTTGCATTCAAGTAAGCTGACCGCAGAAAACGTACATAAGTACATACATACATATGTATTTCTGTATGTACATATGTACAAACGTTAATATTTATGTATGTATATATGTACATACATACATATGTATTACGTACTTGGTATCAAGGCTTGGTATTAATTTTTACTCGGCTTAAAATGTGGATAATGTGCTTAGTGGCGATGGCAAAATATATTTAAATACATACATGCATACATATTAGCATATATGTATGTACTTACTATTGTATTGTTATTTTTTTTTGTCTTTTTTAACTTAAAATTAAAATAATTACATATACGAAACTGAGAATGATAATATTTTTATTTGTTTCGCGACACAAACTACTATTTATGTGTGTACATAAGTACTAGTAAGTGGCTTGTAACAATTTTTGTGAAATTTTCTGGGATTGTTTTGCTATTTTTATTTGATTTTTGCGCTTCTCACAGTGAAGTAGTTGCAAAATATTTTTAATTTTTAAAATTTTTTTATGGTTGTTTTTGCGATATCATAATTTTCTAATTTTTTTCTGAGTTTTCTTGTGTAATATCCACATTGCGCTCGATGAATTCAAAATCTTTTAGTTGCAAGCAAGTTTTATTTATCTGTTACTTTTTTTAATAAATAAAATCTGATTTAGCCTTACAACCAATAAATTTATAACCTAAAGAGTAGATGGGAATATAACTTTTGAATTTTTGTTTAAAACTTAGAGATATATTAAAGTATTTTAAATAACAATTTTAGTATAATTCTACTTTGCATTTCTTCATTAAAAATTATAAATATTTAATTAATTTAATGCCTAAAGCAGTCCCATGATTTTCACAATTTATTCCAGTTAGGATTTTGAAACGATTCTAAAGTATGTATACATACATAGAATGTTTAGACCAAGATATACAAAATATGCAGGTTTTTTTCAATTTTTTAAATAATTTTTTGTGTTCGTTTCCTTTTTTGTTGCTTCTTCTCAATTAAAATATTGCTATTTGTCAGTTATCAGCATTCTTCACTGAAGGGAAGCGTATGGAGCGGCTGCACAACTGATAATTTAAAAAAAAATATATATATTATGCGGAATTCATGAAAAATTAATTAAGAGTTTGTTGCCATTAGTGTTGAAATTTATTTTATTTTTTTCTAAAAAATATGTTTTAAAAACAAATCGGCGTATATTCAAAAGTTGCTTCCGTTTCGAAAATATTAAATCTCAATATGTGACAATCAGCAGCTAACACTCGCTCCAACAGCTTCTTCTCCAATTTCCCTCTGTGAACTTGCGATGCAAATAAGTGCATATGAAATGTAAATCAGCCCTATCGCGAATTCCGTGTGAATAAACTGTTCACATAATTTAACTTGCAAAACGAAAACATAATGAGAATTGTTTTTGTGTTGCTTTATAATTTTTGGGAATATTTGTTCACGTGAAATCCGCGATAGGGCCGAATATGTATATCATAAAATGAAAACAAAAACTCGTAAGCACACACTTAAAAGTATGTACTTACACATACACATGTACATATAAACTAGATATATATAGTAAATCAACTATATATATATAAATCAACTATATATATATAAATCCTAACAACAACCATATTATAGTGTGTACATACATATGTATGTAGTTTAAAACGCTTTTATAGCTGCTTTCACGCTAATTTCTACACATTTAATGCAATATTTTTGAAACAATAACATCCTATGTTTTGATTTTGTCAACGTTTTACTAAGACGCGGCAACAATTTGATAATTCTAATAAACCTAAAACTAAAAACTATATATGTATGTATCTTTGCATGTATATGCAGGTCTTTAGCAGAATTTTAATGCAATGCAAATGTTTTTTTTTTTTTTTTTAATTTTACTTTGCTTTGAATGCAATAACACTTTTCATAGTTGACTATTTGTGTCTTATTTACTGCTAGTTTATCTTAAACAGTTATCCTACATCATCAGACAAAACGTTCATTATTCTCTCAGATCCTTAATAGGTAGTCTCTCCTTTACTTTTCATTGAATGATTTAAATATCCTTTGTATTTGTATTTGTTTTTTTTAATTTTTTTTTTTGGTTACTTATGTACATACATACAACATACGTACATAAGCAACTCAGATTTTAGTCTCAGCCGGTTCATGCATATTTTCTGTCATTGCTAATATGTAATTAACAACAACTTTATTCGAACATCGATGATGTTGGCACCACTTCCAACAGCAGCTGGAAGAACAGCGTCACTTTGTCTAAGACGAAAAATGTGGAAGAAAGCAAGTGATATTCACAGTTATTAGTTATTTATTAAAGCAAATGTTTTCATAAACTTACTCATAAATCTTGGTGTCATGCCTAATTTAACGAATGGCACATAGAATATCAAACCGCCCAGTATGAAGAGCAGCGCATATAGATATTCAATGCGTGGTGTATCGATAATTGGCGCCACCACTAGATATATAGAGATCACCAGCACCACAACAGGAATGATGATAGGCACTTTGTATGGCCTTGGATAGTTGGGTTTGGTGTATCGCATGACAATGAGCGCCAACATTGCGCCTCCATAAAAAATCCAAGCGGTAAAGCTGAAGAAGTCAATCAGTGAGCCGATGGTGCCGTACAAAACCATTGCGGCGGCGATAAGAGACTGGAAGAAAAATGTTCATACATACTTAGTTCATATTTATTATTAAAATTAAAGAATTCAAAGTTAAAATAAAGTCGACTCCATGGTGGAATTATACCAGGTGATTATTGTGGGTGGAATGATTCCTACTGGGTGGGTGGGACTTAAACTCCGATAACGGAAATCACGGGCCGAGGATTCGTAATAGAGGTGAAAATCGTTTTTGCCCTATCTGTACAATTTCCAGTTGTAGGTCGGAGGTCGGGCTCTTGTCCGTAAGTCCGTAGAGATCTCTTCTGATGTACCTAAGAGGTGGCTCTGCTTCCAGGAAGTGGATGAATTGTTTAGTGAGCATAAAATTATGTCCTACAAGTCCTCGTATACCAAATTCAGAACCAGCATTGTTTCTCTATCTTTACGTGGAGAAAGTAAGCTGGCTATCAAAAGTAAACCCTATAATTTTCGGGTGGTCGACGTTAATTCCCAACTGTGGTCTGAAATCTTTCGTCCAAGAGCTAAAAACGGTTACCGAGGATTTCGTCGCGGAAAAGGTTAGGCTGCTTGGTGTCAACCAAGCTAGATCGGGGAGATAACCGCTTAGTCTCGAACACACGCTATTAATACCATTTCCGTACGTCAAAATCGAGCAATCGTCAGCTTAGGAGATCTAGGAAATTACCTTTGATGGCTGGGCCAGAACAGGTCTTTATGATAGTTTCATCCGTTGCTTATGTGACACCTAATTGAGTGGAGTTCGGATGGAGTTTTCTCTGGCATACGCTGCTGAAATAGAAATCTTATCCGCGTTTGCCAGAATAAGAAGAGTGCGGAGCAACCCTGCTGTGAAGTGTTGCTCCGGGAATAAAACGATTGGAAGGGTTCGCCGACCTAAAAAGGATCAGATCACCGAAATAACAACCCTTTGTAGGGTAAAGTGCGAGTTATTCTGCTTCATAGATCCGGCAAACGCGTGAGTGATATGCTTCACAATTGTTTCCTTTTCCCGAAGATTCGACAAGTCATTCTTGGTACGGTATTTCAACGGCTTGTATATAAATAATTTCCTTAAGTAGGAGCGTACAAGCGACAAAAAGCAGAATGATATAACCTTGGATGGGAAGTATAAGGTTAGGCATTAGCTACAGCGTCTACGAATATCGGTCTTGAAACCCCGCTTTGATAGTAACTGAAATGAGGATTACTGATAGGTAAGTTTAACGTCTTTTCTTTTTTTGCCACGCTTCGAACGAAATTCTAATAGTACCGGGAAGACCGTAGTAACATTATTAACACTCCTTCCTGCTTGAAAGTCTTGGGTTGAAATTTCTATACGATATCGAGTTTAAAGCTAAATGTTATATGCAAAAACTAAACTTAATCGAAGAACTGTCATAAGTTTTCCTAGACCCATCAGTAAGACGTCTAAAACTCCCTTCTTTTACATCTACTATTTATATAAAACTACAGTAGCCTTCAGGTAGCGCTGAGCTCATTGCCTACTTTCTTTTGCAGATATTTTCTTACCTAATTCTTGCAATACTCACATGGAAAATCAATCCAGGTGCCGGCGTCAGACGACGTACATGCACGTACGAGAGTATATCCATCAAATGACCTTCACGGCTTGCCGCAAAGCACAAACTAAATTTAAAAATAATTTAATATATTACTAATAAGCTGTACTTATAATCCACATCATCCAAAGTGAACTCACCGTCCGGCCGCAAAAAGTGTACCATTCGCGCTACCAAAAGTGCTTACTGTCACACTGAGCGGCATAAGCCAAGCCATGGCGCCCAGAATGCGATTGCCAAAGGTTACGGCCACAGCTTCTGAATCGATCATTTCGGTGGGTGACATCGCCGCCAAGTACGAGATGTTGATGAGTGCATAGCACAGTGTCACCAAAGGTATGCCAATAATAATGGAACGTGGCAAATTCTTGCTTGGATTCTTGATCTCCTCGGTGACATAGTTTAAATTATTCCAGCCATCGTACGCCCAAAGGCCTGTGTAAAAAGCGGTCGCTATTGCGCCAATGGTGGGTGTGTCGCCACTAAATGCATTCGACAGATGTTGAGTATTGCCTTGGAATAGTTTCCAGGCGCCGCCGCAGATCACAATCAGGACGGCAACCAGCTTGGCAGCGGTGAATATATTCTGCACAGCCATGCCCAGATTCACACTATAACAATTCACGAACAGTATCATAACTATAGAGGGGCGGGTGGACGAAGGCGATGCAGGCAGAGGCATAGACGGAGGCGGAGGCATCGTTGTGGGACGTAGGATGGTTTTGTTTGTTTTTTGTTTTTTTTTTAATTTTTTTATTTTTATTTTATTTAGTGGGACGGATGAATGGATACAAAGAGTATACAATAGCCGGAATTGTTGAGGAGAAATATAGAGAATAATTTTGTAAAAAAAAATTAATAAAAAACTAGTTTAAAGAAAACTTTGTATGTTTGTGTGTCTGTGTGTAAATGAGTGAGTGTGTGTGGGTGAACGTTTTCTGCTTTCTTCTTTTTTGCTTTTTTTTTGTTCTTTGTTGGTTTTTGGGAAACATTCTTTGTTATTTTTTTTTTCTTCAAAAAGGATTTTCAGGATAAAAACACACAACTAAGCAAACGAAAGTGCATAAATATGTAGATATGTTTGCGCGTATATTATATGTAGAATTCTTACCAATTGCCAGCAGTGCAACCATTTTAACCACCGATGTTGGTGGATCACATTCGTTAACGAATGCCTCAACTGCATATTGAGCAAAGGAGAGACAAATTATAGCCATTTGCGATGGCTTCAGGACCAACGTCGATACCCATGAGAATAAAAATGCGGGAGCCGGACCAAACGCGTCCATAAAATATGCCCACTCAGCGCCAGACGATGTATTCATCGTACCCAATTCAGCATATGCCAGAGCGCCTGAAAGTAGATGACAAAAATATAGATATGGATTATGGAAAATATAGATAGGGATATCGACAAATCATGCTTTGAAATACGACTGTACGGGTAACTGCCGAAGATATGACGAAAAATTATAAAAGGCGACCACCTACTTTCAGCCAAAAAGGAGAAAAAACGAAATTGTCTTCGAATCGAAATACTTCTTTAGCAAAGGTTTGAAGCTTTTTGGCAAGCTTGAAGTTTTGACATTTGACATGGTACGCTAGGGTGGTAGGAACTGTGATCTGGTGGTTAAGTGCTAGAAGGATGTGCTTGAGAGCAACGAGCTTTGGAACAATAAAACGGTCCCCTCGAGACAAAAAGATCGACAAAGGTCACCCTTTGTTCGGCTAAAAAGATGTTTTCGAAATTGTTTTGCAAAAATACCTAAGACTCAGGTGTTCATATGTATGTATGTATGTATGTACATTAGGATGGTAAAAAAAATTAGACATCTTCAAGAACCGAAGAATATGGAAGATAGGGTGACCCGTATATTTTATTTAGATCTGACCATTGCATCATGAAGAATTTAACGGTAATCTTAAATTTTTATATGAGAATTAAAGGCGGTTTTGTTTTTTTTTTGCTTAAAAATTACTTGTATTAACCGACTTCAAACAAAATGAGAAGGTTCGTTTGAATATTTTTTATTTTTTTTTTTTGTATGTATGTTACCGCATAACTTAGAACCACGATAACCGATTCCTATAATTCTTTGTTTAAGGGAAGGTGGTACCTCAGAGGTACCCATATTAATTTGGTTTACTGTTAAATTTTTATATGAGGATTAAAGTCGATTCTGTTTTTTGTTTAAAAATTAGTTTTATAAAAAATTGTCAATTTCGGAAAAAGTTATAATGAATCTTTCTTATTCAAAGATTGCTTTATAAGGCTAAACCATCAAAAAATATAAGAATTGAATTTCCCAAAAACTGATTTTTTCCGCCAAATTCCCACTGTGCGCTGGTCTGGTGGCTAGCTCTAATTTAGGATTAGACGGTTAAAGGAAGCTAGAGAAGTCAGCGGATGCAATGAGATTCTGCTAGTTTTAGTACTGATAGATATTTTTATTGAAAATTCAGTCGCTGTCAGTGCAATAAAATTGTGGGCTTTAGGATAATGGAAAGAAAGACCATCAGGACACTGCCTACCGACTATATCTTACCAAAGACCTTGAACACAAACCTCGCACAACATTCTCAAGCTGCGGCTACTGGATTCGGCACGTGATTTAGTAGTTAGAAGGCATGGAAGAAAGAAAAAAGGTGCAATATTTCCATTGAGCATTTCAATTTTAAGCTATCCTGTCGCCTACCAGACCATAGAAGCGCTTTTCAGGCGGAAATGTTTGCAATTAATGACGCGGTGAACACTTTCTGAGTTAGCTAGACTGCCATTTAAACGCTCTTCTCTTGAAGAGAGTTGGCCTCGAATTCAGGTAAATTTGAAATTAACCTTATTTGAGTCCCAGGGCATATAGGGAAATAAGACTGTGGATGAACTAGCGAGGTAGATGCCGCTCTGCAGTAAATGTGTCCCATACAGTGGACATAGTCGGTGAAAATTGGAAATCAAAACTAGAATTATACGAATGCATTACCATGAAACTAAGCAAAGGTGTATTGTAAGAGATTACCAGACATAAGTGGAATACCTACGACCCGCTTGAAAGCTTGTCTCTGTTAGAAATGAGGAAGGAGAATAACTTCAAATTCACGGCTGCCCCGTAAAAGTACATTCCGAAAGGAGTGATATATGTACCTTCAAGGGTTTCTGTCATAGCTACAAAGTCCTAGGATCGAAGTGAAGCAGTAGCATAGAAAGTGGACATTGCTTATTTATTTTCACCAGATTAGCAAACCATTCTAACCAACAAAGCAACCATCGTAGTCCGATTTTCGAGAAATCTACGAAAAACCAATCATTTAATCTGAGAAATCGGACTACAGTGAATTCAGCAACAGTTCTTAATAACTCAAATGCTCGTAGTGAAACACGGTAATGGTGGTTATGGAAATGGTTAAGTTTTCTATTAGATATAAACTTTCACACTTGACTTTCAGCAATACTTTTAAGAGTGCTTCGGATATTACTTAGTTTAATAATAAAAAAAATAATACTCTCATATTTATCAAATTTTCAAACCAAACTTTCGTATTTCCTAACTCAGTGGATTTGTGATAGTTGTATTAACTACATATATTCACATACATCCCTTTATTTTGATAAATTCGTGCCTCACTGATTTTCAACAAATTGGTTTACAAGTGGCACACAGTTGACAAATGGGCGCCACAGCAAATCGCATTAATACATACTATTTTATTTTTTTATTTACATACATACTCGGACATACGTATGTATGTATGTACTATTTATGTATATGTACAAATATATATCCGAATCATGTAACATGGCTAGACCCCGACCAACAGCGAAATTATTGTCAACTTGCCAACGGAAAGCAACACATTGTTAGAATCCACAGGTTTACAGGTGCATTTGCTATACATATGTACATACATATTTATATCATTATGTATACTATACATATGTATGTACATACAAACGTGCATAGTACGAATGTATGTATGTAGTTATGCACTCGTATAAAGAAATATACGCAATTAATCATGTGCAACATGGCTGTATAAAATGCGACGTAAACAAATAAAGAAACGAAATCCAATGAAATGCATTTGTAGGCGGCGCAATGCCATAAATAATTATACTTAATACTCGTATACATACATACATATGTATGTACCTACAAAGTAATAAATGCTTTATAATTTGCACTTGCCATTTGTGGCTATTTTGCTGAACGCCGGCAATAAATTACATTGTGGGTGAAATTTGTCAATTTTTTTGTTCCGCTGCCGTTTGCAGCTCTATTAGAATTTATTAAAACAATCGATAGCAATATTAAGTCTCGCGTCGCTTTAAAATTTAATTCAATTAAAAATTTTAAGTTTAAATTGTACTTCAAAAAATTTGTCAACAACGTAAATCGTAAATTAAAAGTTTTACGTTATTTAATTTAAAAAAAAAGTTGGTTTTCACCAGGTTAAATTACTGTACAGTTGCACAAAAATATATGTTTGAATAAAAATTTGCAATAATATTCAAGGATAAAAACTTTAAAAGAAATTTCTGAGGTGTTCTACCAAAGATTAATTACAAAAAAAGTCGTTTTATACCCATATTTCTGGACGTTATTACCTTTTTTTTTTAAACCATTCTCCTTATTGAAACTTTAAATGTAGTCCCTTAAAAACATCGTGTAGTCCCTTGAAAAAACTAAAACACAGATTTGCTATATTTGCTGTAGTTTCGCGCATATATTGATTTTCTCATGTGTTAACAAAAAAAAATCAATTAAAAAAGTATAAAGCACGCTGATACTAACAGCGATGATCCTTGACCCCTATACATATGTTCTGGAGCATGAAGGCAGAGGAATGCAATTTGGTTTGCATAATACTATATTTTTGTAAACGATTGAAATGAAAAAGAACAGCATCGATATCCAAGGGTAAAAACTTTAAAGGACATTTTTGTACAATTTTAGATTTATAAGATTTTTTTGTAAACACTATTCTTGTTGAAACTTTAAGGTCGTTTTATATTCAAATAAGGCGTTTTATATTCAAATAAGGTCCTTTGTTTTGCTGTTATATGTACTAAGCCAAACCCATATAGTATAGGTCGCACTTTTATTTCATAACTTTCTTCTTAAAAGGTTATTCGATTTTTGGAACTTTAGATATTTTATAAGGGCTAATAAATTATAGAGACAAAATTTGTTGGTTTGCTTATAGTTTTAAAAATTAGGTGGAATACTTACCCAACAAGGAGAGCAAACCACAGGCCAGCCATATAATAAAGCTAACACCAACGGAACCAGTACGAACTAGTAGACCTGAAGGTGACACAAATATTCCAGACCCTGAAAGTTAAAAATTTTGTAATTGTTAAATGAGTAATGCAAACACCGAAAAATGTTACATAAGTACATACATATAAACGACAGGTATTACAATACATATACATAATTTCATACATACTGTAGTAGTCAGATAAAGGAAAGCTTCTTAAAAATTAGTGTATTCGTAGTAGTTTCGACACAAGTTTCCACCAAGAAATGTGGTTTGGGTGGAATTTTATACTTTAGTTTTAGTGAATTGGTATTGATTTATTGAAATTTAAACGCTTCTGAATAAACTAGTATCATGAGGGAATATTTCGCGACCTCGTTAGATGCTCTGTTTGGTTTGGCCATTTATCGCATTTTTTAAGATGACTCCCCGCTATGCCATAGGGCAAACTTCAGGCACACCATTAGGGTTAAATAAAAAAATTACAAAGAATATTGGAGCCCTTTTCTACTTTCGGTTCTCAACAGGTAACGGTATATTTGCATTAAAAGGACATACGCAGGCCCGGTAATAACGCAGAGATTGAAATCCGAGAGTGAACTGCTAAGAAACATGTGAATAAGGAAATACCCAGGAAGAAGGAAGCGGCAACAAATTTTAAAAACTGCCGCATTCTTCTAAACTCGATGACGGCTACGATTTCTGCTCCCACGAGGGAGACCCCAAATATTGATTACAACTTAAGTGTCCTTTTACTATTTTACCATTTTCACTAAATTTGTTTGTGAATTGACACTTTTTTTAAATGAATAAAAAATTTGTTACTCATACGCCATGTTGCCCAAGACCTTTATTTGAGAGTTTTTGCTAAGTCTAACCATTTTTTATAGCAAAATCGTATATTTGATGGCATTTGGCATTTGGTATTTAATTTTTAGTATTTTTGCTTGCTAATATTCTAACAAAAGTGGTGTTGGTATCATTTATCTGATCACTGCTCTAAATTTCCAAATCGAAACGAACTTTTTAATGCAACACTTTTCACATTTTTATTTTTTTTACTCCCTTCAAAATATTTTCAATCCTCTTCAAACACCAAACTAAAATATTCGAAATGTTCAAACTAACTAAATATTTTAATATTTCCCATAACTAGTGCATACTTTAATTAAATTCGACTTTGCAAAAACCTGTGGCAAGCCCAGGAAAAATATTTTCAAACTACAATCTTCTTAAACCCCTTTCGTCTTATATCCATATTGTGATACATATCTACATATTTCGCTTAATACATATATTATAATTTGATTTTTAAATATATGGCAACCCCCTCCTTGTAGCTTAGAAATAAATCCTTTTCAAAATCATTTCCATTGATATCCATATTCATTTATCTTAAGTTAATAAATTTTTTACAGGTGGCAACCCTTTTCATGTCCTAACCTACTATGTAGGTATAAACCTTCTACTCGCCAAGATGAACACATGTTTCCGCAATCGCAACCGCAATTGAAGATGGTGTGCGATATGTACGTATATACATATATACATATATTTGTTGTCATATTTTAGTCATTAGGACGCTCGGCCTGGAGATAGTATAAATCGATTTCAACCAGATTTAAAGTATTGAATACCCATTAAAAGATTTTATTACGAATGAAATTATTTTTCAATTGAAGGTGGTCTGGTCTACTTATTCAGACATATTATTCAAGTAAATAGAATAAGCACCAAAAAAAAAAATACACTTAAGCGTGAACTTCTCTCAGTCAAATCTTCCTTCTTTCCCTTCTTTCGGCAGAAAAAAAAATCGCTAAAGCATTCTTCTTGCATTTATTTCAGTCAATGGAGTTCCAAACACCATTAAAAAAAATAATCAAGTATTTGCCTTAAAACGTTTATTTAGGCGAAAAAGTACCGAAATTATGCATTTTTTTATTGTCACTGGAAAAAATCATAATTTTTTATTTAATAATTTTGGTAAGTTTTCAAAAAGAATGTTCATATTGGAGGCAATGCACATTGGCATCAAATACAACATATCTGCGAAGTTTCAAGAATGCACGACGAAATTTAAAAAAAATGGTGGCATGCAGAATATCTGTCGCAGCTATTTTGTAATTTTTGAAATTTTACGATTTTTTTCATTTTAAAAGCTTAAGATATTTCAAAATGTCAACATTAAACGGTGAAAATGTTCTTCTTACCAAAACGAATGAATCTAGTTTAATAAGACTGGTATCTCACTAAATGAAAAAAAAAATTTGAGTAAAAGATGACAGATTTGAGAAACTAAAACTCGATTTTTACAATTTCTATTGGTGCACTCGAAATTCAATCTAAAATTTTTACCTATATGCATGCAGAAAGAAATATATATGCGCAAAAATCTTAAAAGCCAATATTTAATGTTAGATGATTGTGTCTGGTGCTACGGCGCGTATACTTTACATACGCAACTACGGGTATATGAGCATGAGTGGTTATTTTTACAATTTCGCTATGGAATCATGTTCTTTATACAAAAGATAATGCATTTTCTAAGAGAGGTGTACCACCATTTTCGACCAAAAATGCCTTTTTGTCGAAAAATATAACAACTCGTGAGATTTGCTAATATTCATTTCGGTTGCTTGTGTGAATCTGGATTAAAATTGTTTCCACATACGTTTTTATATGAAAATATCTACACACATGCATACATGCACGTTTTTATACATGCATACAATATGTATGTAAGTGTATGTGATTGCATGAATATCATGTATTTCACTTTTACATTCCATTATATATTCACATTTATTCCTCCTTTGGCGCCACTTATAGCCTATTACCTGACACGCAATTCGAGTGTGCCATATAAATAAGCAGAAAGCGGAAAATGTAAATACTTAATAAAAAAAAATTTACTAATCTACATATCGCTCCTTTACTTCAATAGTAACACAACTCAAAAAAATAAATAAATCTCGAGAAAAACGGCTATAAAATTTTGAATTTATATATCAAGGGCTTATATTCAATATGGATGAATGGTGTTTCGTTTTTAATCTTTACAATGTTTTTCAAGCAAAAATTTTTTTGATATTTTTTATAAAAATATGGTTCATACTTTAACAAAAACTATATAAACCGCATTTTCAAGTTTTTTGCAGAACTTGGAAAATTTTTTTAGATTTTTTTGGGTATGCAGTTAACAAGTTTATAAAATTCTAGTAAAATAAGTGCAAGTTTTGAGCTAAAAATCGAATTGATTTTTAATAATTCTGGTTAAAAAGCTCGAAATTTAGATACAATTTTTTGTAAATTCATTCATTTTTGACCTCCACTGTATCTGCAGTTTTTACAAAAATAAGATTCCTATATAAAAATCGACCTTAGACTTAACTGTCACCGATGATGTTAATTTTCGCCTTGTATATTGCGTGTCAGAGGAATTGACTATTGACTTTCAAAATTTTTTTTATCCATTTTTGACCGCCACTGTATCTGCAGTTTTTACAAAAATAAAATAAGGAATTAACTATTGAATTTCAAAATTAAAAGTGCAGCCAGTGATGACAGTAAAATCTCAGATGAGTTCTCACATCAGAAAGTAGTTTTTGTATAAACTGCAGATAGGTCTTAATGAATATAAGCAGTGTGACCAGGTTACCCTTTTTGAGGCTAGATTTGGCAGTTAATTTTAAGCCATAGCCCCCGAATTTTCGGTCTCACTTCGTGGCTTTTTTTTGGCTTACTTACTTACTACTTAAAATATTCATAGTAAAATTCGGACCGGAACTTATAAAAATAATTACCAAATTAAAAATACTTGATATTTCAAAAGACCACTGTTTACCGTCCAAATTTTGCAGTAACAGAGAAAAGTACCATTTCTTTGAGAACATACTTTCTTAGGTTAAAAAAAAAATAGTACTACGAAATTTGCCCTAAACTGTATTTTTGAAACAATTGATTTGTTGGCGTATTACTAGTGCACTCTAATGTAGAAAACAATCATATTTCTATTCCAAAAATTTGTTTGGTTTTTCGTATCCTAAACTGAACTCCATTCCGAACACCTTAAAGTAATGCAGCTGTTATTAACCTGAATAGGTTATTCTGTATTCTGATGGGAATGATTTAAAAATTTATTGAAATAAAATCGGCTTCGCGGAACTTATCGAGTTGGCGAAGACTTTTAAATGAATGAATATGCTGACTTCTTTTTGACTTCATCTTTCACCTTCATCTAACCTTTACAAGTGACGGCCTCTGCGGCTGAATGGCGTACTACCATTCCGTAGAACCTGTGTTCGATCCCGGCAGGCAATGGCAAATCTCGGAGTGTTTTTCTGCCAAGAAAAAGCTTCTCATAAAAACCAATTGGCGTTCGGAAACGGCGTAAAACTGTAGGTCGCTCCTTTTGATTAGCAACATCAAGACGCACACCACAAATGCGGGGAGAAACACGACAAAAGACTTGGCTAAAGTGTAAGCGCCAAAATATTATTTTTCATAACCTTTACGTAGTAGATAAATATTTTGGCGCCAGCCAACCGCTCTTGACACCAAATGAATTTTCATTGGTTCTCTAACATTTTTAGTGCTACATCCATAAACAATGGTAAATTTATTTAAAAAAAAAAAAACATGCTCAAAATAAAATATGTGACGATATAAATAGGATGAAGAAAATCAGAAATAAATACAAAACAAAATAAATATAAAGCATTTTATGGAGGCAATCGACTGAGAGCAGGGTCATGATGATCTTCAATTTGGTCCATGTGTTCTTGAAAAAATATACAACGTACAACAAAAAAGTTTAATTTTTTTTTTAGGTGTGCTGTTTATTGCACTAAATTGGCGTGAAAAAATGCACGCACGCCGAAAAGTACTATGTATTTATATACTTACATATGCACTTTAAACTAAGTAAATATGTATGTACATTAGGGTGGTCCAAAAATAGTGAAGTCGGAATTGTAATGCTCTCACCCCCTAGGATTGTTCTATATCGAAAAAAGTATACCCCATTTTTTATTTTGAAATCAAAAAATATTTAGAGGTCGCTCACAGCGCTCAAAGTTTTCCATGTATTTTTATATCGAAAAAATAAATTGTTTCGTAGAAATGGTAAAGAGTTCTTGAAAGTCAATATTTTTCGATCGGAGAACTCGGGTTCTCTTCAGGAGACTTTCAATAATAATACCCAATTGTTTATTTAACCATTGTTTTAATATTAACGATTTTTTATTTTCCCCCCATTTCATTTTTCGGAGTTTTTGGCGGACTTATAAATTATAGTTGCAATGAAAAAATGGTTAAATAAACAACTGGGTATTATTACTGAGAATCTCCTGTAGATAAACAGAGTTTTCTGGTAGAAAAATATTGATTTTTAACTATTCTATACCATTTCTACGAAAAGTTGTTTTTTCCCATATAAAATACATAGAAAACTTTGGGCGCTTTGAGCGACCTCTAAATATTTTTTGATTTCAAAATAAAAAAATAAGGGTATATTTTTTTTGGTATAGAACAATACTATGGGATGAGAGCATAAAAATTTCGGCCTTACTTTTACACTTGCATTTTTGGACCACCCTAATGTTGTTTTATATAAAGAATCATATTTGCCCACATGACTGCCTGGGTATATACTTCTTAGTACAGCTGCCTTTAAAATTAGATGTAAATATGAAGTTATGTACATAAGTATGTATTTACTTGACACACCCATTTTTCTAATCAGTACTATATTATGAATGAGTATATGTTTTTTAGTATCGAAATTTTCTAAAATTTTAGGCAAAGTCATGGGATCGACTAATTTGCTACATATTTGTATTTTTTTTTTTTTGCTTAGCTTGCCAAAACACCTACGCATGAAAAAGTATAAAACATTTTTAGTATGGATACTGATTTTGCGTATGTGATTTTCTTTTTTTTATTGCAGCTTTCGTTTCTACGATTTTCTTTCTCTTATTTTCCTATTATTTTTTTTTATGTCTTCAACATTTCATGTCCTAATTTTACGCTATTTGTTTTAGCTTTTGTCTTAGCAAATATATGTAAATTTAAATGTTTCGAAATGTAAAATAAAAGTATTTTTAACATGCGAGGTAAGTTAAGGTGATAAGAATTGAGATCTAGTGGGTAAGTACTAGAACTGAGGCCAATGAAGTTTGCAACAAAAAAAAATGTCTTCTCGAGACAAAATATATCCCCTATTTTCGTACGAATTTAAATCATAAAATTTCCTATCATTTTCTATACAAAAATTTAAAATTTACGACTCATAATGACGACAGCCGAAAAAATAAAATAAAAAAGTGCCTTGCGAAAACATTTTTGACTTAGGGGTGCACGGCCAATTTTTTCCTCGTACGGTCTAATATACCTACTCATAGAAGCACCAATAAAAATGTTGATAAATAACAACTTTTGTTGTGAGTAATTCAATGGAATTCAACTTCAAGATACAAAATCGAACTTGAGCCAGATGCCTTTGCTTTTCTGCTTTAGGTACATATTTTTATAAATCCATTTTGTTAATTAAAAAAAAACTCGATTTTCAGAGCAATTCTCAAATAGGCTCAGCAAATATTTTGGGGTAAGTCTTAAAATATAATAAATGTTATACTTACAATGGTCAAAACATTACAGATTTTTTTATATGGACTCTAATATACATATGTACATATAAAGTGTGGCCATATCTGTTTAGAATATCATTTAAATAGTATTTTGGCTCCTGATAGGTTTGCTAGTTATTTTACTAGGTACATATATTCCTAATATTTTATACCTAATGTTTGCAAGACCCGGTCATACTACTGATACACTTTTTAAGCTCGTCCAAGGTCTTCCTAACGCGGCGTTAGCGCCGAGCAAATAGAATTCTAATTTTTCTTAGGGCGTTACGTGTTGAAGTTAGATGCAGAAGACGGAAAGAAAGAGAGAGCAGAAAAAAGTGAAAAAGGACACGAGAATGTCAAAAAATACGCCATGTTTATTTGGGTATAGCGCGCGCTGGCACTCGTTGGCTTTGAAAAACGCAACGCTTACCGCCCCAATTTAGGAACGTGTGTGAGCGGTAATTTATTATACCTGAGCACCTGTTTCGAGCAAGCCCAAGAAAATGCACAACCAAAAAACTAGACCATCTATTTCCTAAGCAATTTTTTGCGCTGAACTCAAATCCTAACCTAAAGATAGGAAAATGGCAATTTTTGGCAAAATTTCGATAACTTACATATGTAATCGGAAATACATTTTTTCGAATGTTTGCACACATTTTACCTTAAAGTGCACTCCTTCGCCTTTAAAAATCTTCTTTATTGGTTCATTGTCGATTATTCCTCGCTGAGATATAAAAATTTAATTTGAAGTAATGCATATTCAAAATGGCGGACCTAATACGGTAGCTCCAATCGCATACTTTACCTTGCGTGCTGGAGCAATTCCGTCACCGGATTTGGATTCAGCGAAAAAAAAGTCATGATAAATAAATGTTTTTGGTTCTGAAAATTGTTGGCCTGTGCTATTCTAAGAACTTAAGGAAAATGAATACACTCTTCACGCCTTTTTGGATATTGAAGGAGTCTTGAACAATGCCCGAATGGAGGCGATAAGCAAGGTAATCTCTGAGCACAGCATTCAGCGCCCTATGGTGGCATAGATTGACTCCATGCTCAAGAACAAAATTATTAGCACAACCATAGACACAGGATCTGTGTGAAGGAAAATCAATAGGGGCGCGCCTCAAAGGATCGTATTATCCCTCTCCTCTGCCTCTTGGTAGTGAACGAAATTCTGCAGAATTTTTAGCAAACTCTTGTCAACGATAGGTAAAGTAATGGATGGTGCACTGGATGATATCTCTTGGTAGGCAACCAGAATGGATTTGGGGTTACCTCCTCCAAGACAGAACTGGAATTGTTTACTAGGAAAACAAAAGTACCCACATTTTCTCTGCCGAAATTAGAGGAAACTACTTTGAATCTCTCCTCTCAGGCAAAATACCGCGTAATCATTTTGAACTCCAAGTAGAATGATAATAGAAAAATAATGTAGAGGAAAGAGCTAAGAAATCTATAGCAACATACTACATATCACCGTATCTATGGGATGAACGCCATACTCATCAGACCAATTGCAACCCATGGGTCCTTAGTATGATAAAGGGCTCTAGACAAAGGGAATAACAGTAAAATAACAGGAAAAGTGCAAAGGTCCGCATGCATTGGCATATCGGGAGCCTTGAATATAGCCTAACATGATGTTTCACCGCAAAAAGCGCCCTCAGGCTCAGAGAGCCCAATATGAGGAAGGAAACCGATTTCGGGCATGCAGCAATACTGAATGAAATAAAAAGAGACCGGTTCAATAGAATTAAAGCTGACGTAAATGCCAGCACTCATTACATTACGCTTATTTGGGACTTCAATACTAAGTTACCTATTAGGTAACCGACCAGAGGTATATCCACATACACTGATGGTTCAAAGATAGCACAAGGAACCGGTGCCGGTTTCTACTCGAAGGAACTTTGCCGATAGTCAAGCAGCACTAAAGGCAATATGGTCTAAAGTAGTGAAAACGGAAATTGTATGCAAATTTCGCATCCCGCATGGCATCAACGTCACTCTATGCTGGGTCCCCGGACCTAGCAATATTGCAGGGGTATGAGTCGGTTGATGAGATGACCAGATGCGGTTCAGAGATGCCAACATAGGATAATTGAATACTCCGTGGCCGCGACTAATGTTCTATGTAACAAACGGGAGAACGTGAGGTCACAAGAGTGCTATGGACGCGGCTTAGTATGAAAAAGACGAGGGACGTACTTAAACTCAATAGGTATGCAGTAAAAGATCTTGATAGCGTCATCACAGGTCACTGTGCTAGAGCACCAACGCTCCAACGATGGCGAATACCAACAAGTACTCTCTGCAGAAGCTGCCGCGATGAAGATGAGGACGAGTCAATTGACTACTTTGAGCGCAATTTCATTTTACATTCCTTAAGCAGCTTATATTTGTTAAGCTGGCCACTATTCCATATTTAAGCTTTTACAAGTTTCAAGGATACCTTGAAGTTACGCTTGGGAGAAGCTTGAATCAATAACGAGTTACTCATAGTAGACACTGGCAACTACAACGCATTCATTTTGGATCCGTCGGAGTAGAGAAAGGTAGCTTTTCTTCGGCTAGTCGATCTTTTCTGCAATCTCTTCTCTTTTTTACGGGAATCGTACGTGTGTATTACAATTGAAGTCAACATTTTCTATATATATATATCTGTCGTCTTTCCTAACTGCATTTCCCATATCCGAAATTTCTAGTCTCTCATTGACTTGACTCTCAGGTGAAAATCTAAAGACTGAAGGTGAAGATGGATAGATATTAGATTGAGTATAGCATTTAGTGCTGTTGCCAACGGTCGTTGCTTGAGCTCATCTACTCTTTTGCCAGAGTGCCAGGCCACTTGCTCAATTTAGTGAATACCACTAATATATTATTTATTTAGGTCAGGCCACCAAAGCAGCAAAGCATATATTCGAATTGATCTTATGATAATGGTATATGTAGGTACTATTTGCATACAAAATATTTTACATAAAATAATTTAGTTAAAATAAATTCTCACTTACCTATCATGGTCCCGACAATTAAAGCCACCCCACTGAAGAGTCCCACCCGTCTCTGGAGGTGAATAGCGTCGTTCGGCGCTGAGCCCTTCCTCTCCAACGACTTCCGCATCCCCCCGGTCCCTGATGAGTCGGTCTCTGTTTCGGGCCCTTCTGCCCCAAGAGACCCATTGGTATCCGTTGTCCCGTTGCTCGTGACTTTAATTGGCACATTATGTCCTTTTTTTGAGTAATTTTTTAACATTATTTTTTTCACAATATGCGAATAACGCGAAATTGAAATAAATGAAAGAGAAAAAAGAAAAGAGTCACAATTAGTAAGATTTCAACAGAGTATGTACGAGTATTGCATAGTATCTATAGGAAATCTAATATTTTTATTCTAATAGTCTTAGTTTTAAGTTGATATTTCAGGTATTTAGGCATGTACATTTTTTTGGTAATGAAATTTTAGGCATGTATATTTTTTGGTAATGTAATTTTTTATTTTTTTTTTATGTACATATTTTCATTTTGCAATTTAATTTTTTTTTTTTTTTTTTTTTTTTTTTATTTTTTTTTTTTTTTTTTTTTTTTTTTTTTTTTTATATTTTATTCAATTTAACTTATTTTTTTTTTTAAATTTCCTTAGTTATTGGGTTCAGGTTAATGTCATTTTATTTTATAATGCTTTAATTAATTTTCCATAATTAATGTTAGCTTTTTTATTTTATTTTATTGCGTTTTAATTTTGCATGTGGTTCTCTTTTATTTATTTATTGAGATTATACTAAATTTACTTTTTTTATTTTATTTAATTTGTCGTATTTTTCACTTTATTTTATTTTACATTAGTTTATTTTTTTTTTCATTTTATTTTACTGCATTTTGTTTAGTTTCATTTTATTTTAATAATTTTTTTTTTTATTTTATGTTGCTTTATTTTTTATTTTTTTTGGTTTTATTATTTATTTTTTGTTATTACTTTTACCATTTGATTTTATCTTTGCTATTTATTGTGGTTTGCTTTGTTTAATGTTTTTGTCACATTTCTTCTTTTACGTTTAACATTTTTTTTGTATTAAATGCGCCAACATTTTTTGAAATCAGCGCCTTTCTAGTTGGAAATCGCGGCATTAAATTTATTTTTAGAATAAATTAACCAATAGAAAAAATTGAAATGCGAGTATATAGGTGGCCAAAAAACACACGCACACGCATCTCTTATAAAGTACATAAATGCATAAAAATGTAGGTATGTTCACACATATAAAAAGAGTATACATATGTATATAGCAAATTCGTTATTGAACACACACCTCTATTATCTGTTGTATTATTTTTGCATGCGTTCTTTTGCAAGCAAAATAGTTGTGTGATTTTATCGCGCATGGCATGGACGGATAACGAATTTTACAAATTATTTCGCCGCAAATATCGACTACGAGCAAACGACGACAACGACGGATTTCAGCAGACTGTTCGCCTATTTTAGCCGCAAGTTCAACTATGCCTCGACGAGACTCGAGAATTTGGCGCCTGCTATTGTGGGATATGGTGATGATGATGATGATGATGATGATTCGGATGCTTGAAGTCCGACGAAGAATCACAGACGTTAGATGCTGCTTACTGACAGTCAGTTAGCTGTGAGAATGCACGAAGTGGGCAAACGAAGATTACAAACGAAAAAAAACTAGGATGCCGATGCTGTGAATAATTTAGCTTTAGTGCTAGGCAGCAGCAGCAAAAGTGACAGCGGATGCCGGGAAAATTGTCAACCGAAGCGGATGAGCAAGGCCGAACAACCGGCAAGTGGGCTTAGTGGGCGAGTGGCAGGGTGGGTGCAGTATTCGGTGAATTTCGCGAAAACAAAAAACTAAATGCTCGTAGGCCACACGATTTATTTTGCAAGTAGGTACTGTGGCGCACTGACTGATGCTAAAAGCCTTGGCGAACAGAATTTTAGATATACTCAGAAGTATGTGAATGTGGTTCGAACAATCTTTTTCACACTTTGCGCGGCGCTTTGCAGCTATTTTTTGGCTATGTATGTATTTATATTTATTTTGTTATTTTCTTTAGATCTCTATAAGTCAAAGTGAGTTTATAAGTATACGTAGCGTAGGTATGTATGTATGTATGAATGTATGATTGTTCGCACACTCCAGCGATGTAAAGGTATATGCAATAGTACAATGACGTATTTCGCACAGCGTCAAAAAATGATGCAAGATTTTTAAAATATTACACACTGATTGCGTTGGTAAAAATTTCTGTATGTAAACTCTTGTTTGTCTGTATATATGTTTAGATACATATAAATTTTTCTTATTTTTGCTGATCTATGCTCTTGAAATTTCCTCCACGGTGAGCACGGGAGAGCACTGAAGATATTCTTAAGTTTGTGTGCCGCTGAATTACATATATACACATATAGTATGTATAATCTTGCTTGCTACGTCACGTATGTATGTAGTTCTGTTGCAAAGTTTTTTTTTCTTTAGTGTTTATGTGCTTAATATCTTCTTTTTTTTTTTGTTAAAATCTCACTTTTCAGGCCATGAAATTATTTAATACGAATTCTTATTTATTTCTTTTGTGCTTGGTTATTTAGTTCTTTCACACTCTGTGGTGAAGTAATTTCATTCGAGATAAATTTAAATAATCATTCTGTGGTCATACGTTTTTTTTTTCTTCTTTTCTTTTTTTCGCTTTTTGCCAACGGCTAGATTGTTGTTATATGAATTGGCTTCTTAATTTTTCCCATTCAGCACGTACAACAAATGTATCTAGTTTTCCTATTTTAGTTTTATTTTATTTTTTTGCACTTTCTTTCTCTTTGTCAAAGCATATCTTTGTAAGTTCCCTCAAATGTATTTTTCATGTAAATTTCCATGTCTGTTTTTCCATTGACACAGTTTTTAGCAGTTTATTATATATTTCTTAGCGTACGTCTCACTGCACTTTTTCTCAACTGTTACGTATTAAATAGAACACTTTTGTGACATATTTTTACACATTCCCATACACTTATGTATATACATAAATATTCACACCCATAGCTCGGCTATGCATTCGTTGAATAAGTTCTTACAACTGAAACTGTAAATTTGCAATAATTGGTACAAATAACGAATTCTTCATCAGTCAGAAACTCTCAACTGTAAAAGTGCTCGAGTGATTTTTCACATGTTTTCATTTTATTTTTATTTTTTTTGTTCGATTTGGGCAGTTGCTGCCACACAAATGTACATAGAAACCCTGCAGGGAAAGCTACTTGTTGTGAACTAAAATGTTACCAGTTTGCGGCTCATCCCAACTAGTTCACGTTCGCTCCTTTTTCAATGTTAGCTACTGGTATTTTTGAAATGTTCATACCCTTCGAGATGTTAATTGTCTGTCTATGCATCAGGATCTACCAGTAGAATTACTAGTAGCATCATACCAGTTGATGGGATAGGCATAATTATGCTATTTCCTCGCGGCGCTGCAACAGTCGCAGTTCAAATCTCAGACAGAGGATTTTTTTATTTAAGTTTTTTATTGTAATTTTTGAATTAATTTTTGAAAAAGAAAACTATTATTTTTAAATTCATTAAATTTTTAAGGCACAAGTATTTCTATACAAGTATATGTTTCTTCTCAAATGAATTTAGATTTGCAAACTTGTAGTTTATATTTAAATTGATATAATTATATAAACTTCAACTGATTTAATTTGAAAAATCTTAACCACCTACAAGCGGACGCCAATCTGCGACACCCAAAACTCAAAAGCAGATGTCGCAGATTGCATAAGTGGTTTTAAATTGGTATGCCATCGGTTTAGCTCATACTAGTTAATGAACTGGTATTTTTACTGATGAGTTTGGTTTTTCATGCAGGGAACATATGACCATATTTATTATATACACGTTTGTATGTATGCATATGTACACGAGCATGAGTTGCTCGTATTCTTCTTGGACTTCCACGTTTTTCATTTGAGTAATTGAGTGGATCTTAATAGGCGGCTCTTCTTCGTCATACAAAATTCAATTGAATGGTTTGAGCGAAATTTTTGCCAAGTTTTACTCAATTGGGACTTAATAATGTTTTATTAAGTTGATTAATACACATGCAGTCGGCTTGCCATTACACACATTTATATATAACAAATATAAATATGTACTCTTATATATCATATAAAGTACGTTTTACAATTATATACCGTCATATATGCCTCAACCCTTCAATGGTGTGATGGGGTAGTCATATGTATTTATTGTATTAATTTCTATTGTGTTTTTATTAATTGCAATTTTATTGTATACGAAGGAGAATTTGTTATGTTTTTTTTTTAGAGCTTATTAAAAATTAATCACCACAAAAAATTACGGTTTCTGCAATTTGGTGAGTATGTGAAAATAATGCGCATGGGGTATGTCATACCCCACCACACTACTCAAGGAACTTTTAGTCACCAACGCCGGGTTAAGGAGGCTTAAAACGCTGCCCAAATCGGTTTTTTATTGGCGATTCAGCAATAGTTTATTTATTGTTCTATTGTTTTAAATTATACCTTATGTCCGTACACACATACATAGCTACCTTCTATTTGATTTCACTTTACATAGTTATATATGTATCGTAATTTGCTTGGATATGGGAATGGAGTAAAAACAGCTATTTTTTCTTACCTATTAAAAACCGTTTGGTGCTCTGCTTTCATATATTTATTTTCTTTGAACTGAATAGGCAACTGACAAAAAATACTATGTTTATTTACAGCGGTAATATGACCGCAAAGCTTGAGTCAAGTATGTATAAAAAATCAGACGCAACTCACTTTTTGTGAACTCATTTTTGACTAATCCGAAAAACTAATCCAAATGTATCAAATTCATAATAAATAATATTGTTTACATACATGCACAAACATACTTATGTACATATACCGACAGACATATGTCAATTTGTATGTGCAAGTAATTATTAGGGTTATTGATTCGGTTTTTCCAGATTTTAACCGGTTTGTTTTTTTTTTTAATTCAAATCCTTTTTTCGAAATCTTAATTTTTCCAATACCGTATTAAGCGGATTTTTACAATCGAATAAACCGGGTTCAGAATAAAAAGCCTATGATAACAAATACAAACAACGTGAAAGTAAAAATTTATCTTCAACTCATCGTTAAAAAGTTTTAAATTTTGTTGAAAATGTTTCGAATTTTTCTAATTTTTGTACAAAGTTGAATTTACGTGATATTAGTTATCTAATGAGATAGAATTTTATAAAATCTAATAAACAAGAGAAAAATACCCAAAACGGGTCAAAATGTCGTTAACCTATTTGCTTGTCTACAAGAGTACATATAATAATAAATAAGTTATGAATCACTGAGGTTTTTTTTTTAATTTCAAAGAACTTCCGTAAACATATAACAAAGATAGTGTCAACTTTCATTGACTTAGTTTTAACATTATTAGATAAACACAAAAAGTGTTGAAAAAAGCTTATTGAGATATGCGTACGTACATATGTATGTATGTATGTACATTAGACCGTACCACCTTACAAGCAAAAAAAGAGTTCGCCGTACACCCCTGAGTCTAAAATATTTTTTCAAGGAAATTTCGAAAAAAACAATCTACCCCTTCATTACTGGATTAATCAAAATACTTCTTTAGCAAATTTTTAACGATTTTTTGTGAGCATAAATTAACTTACACTACATCCTTAGCAAAAGTTTAATCAGTTTTAGTGAATTTTAATTTACTGGCATTGGGTTGGAATTTCAGGATTGGTAGGAACTGAGATATTGTGGGTAACTGCTATAACGAGAAACTTGAGGTCAAAGACATCCGACTGTAAAGAACGTAGATATAAAACAAAAAAATTAAAAGCGAAATTTACTTACAAAAATACTTTAGACTCAGGGGTGTATGGTGAAATCTTTTTTCTGATACGGTCTAATGTACTTATGAATAGTATACATACATATCTATAGTTTCGTGTATTTTCTTATCAATTACTTTCAAAACTATTGCCAAATTCTAATGAAAATAATTTAGAATTTTTCGTACGAATACATCATATGTTCATATGTATAACGCTTAGTACGTATATTAAAAGGCCGATTACTCAATGCCTGGTTAACACTAACAGCAAGTCAAACGTCTTTGTCGACGTTATCGACTGCCTATTATATGTTATGGAGTTGGTAACGATGTTTAACCTGCAGTTAGTGTTAACTAGAGATTGACTAACAGGCCCTAAATTAGTTAGGTATTTACGAGCTTTATATTTGGTTTTGCATATTTCTCAGGACGGGGTATTTCTACTGACTACCTTGATTTAGTCAGAAATTAATTATTATTCATATTTATGATTACCTGACTTCAAAATGGAAGAGATAAAATTCGACGGAATATTTTTTTATATACAAAATATGTTAAAGGCAAATCAGTATACGTAATTTAGCTTCAACAACTCGGATAATTAGCAATAAGCCAAAAATATACCTGGGCACAAATATGCCAGCAGTATCGTAGATAGAATACTTACTCGCCAACAGAAGGTGATAAGTTTGTGGTATATGATTTTTTAAGTGTTTTCATGAAACTTATGTCAAAAGAAGTAGAAATGTTTTATATGCCCTGGATCTTTAAATTTTGTTTATTATTGTCTTCTTTTCACTCGCCTTAGCTATTTGCACTTGAGATAGCAATCCGTTAAAAATATTTGTAACCAGATGTATGTATGTCTGTATGCACAAAAATCTGCTATCAAAAATCAATGCAATAAATGTTCATTCTCTTCATGGTGGCTTTCTTGAGAGAATTGACGTCAAATGATTTGAAAATATTTCTTATACTTGTTACCAGAATAAGAAGGTTTCTTTCGACAACGGATTTTGGTAGAGACGACCGATTAGAAAAACAAATATACTGTATGTATATCGGATTTTAGGAGACAAGTGTATATGGAAGAAATATTTTTTCTTAAATTTCACTATAGGTCACCTTACAAAAGAAAGCAGTAGATTCAATATATACACTGCCACTCAGCAGAATATATTCAACATGATTTTCAACTTTTTTTTTAAATTTAAAGAACAATTGTCCTTAGTTGTGCGTCTTTTATTTGTTAAACTTATTTGCAATCATCTAAACCTCGACTTTGACCTAAATTATTGAAAAATATTGTACAATTGCCACATGCCCATTTTAGCTAATTTATTTTTAACTAGTAGCATTTGGCAATCGGAAGAGAAAACCACTGACCACGAGGCAATAAAACTAATTACAAATAATATCAGATTATTAAAACAATTGTATGGTTTCTATTTGGAGGTCTGGAAGCAGCCACGCATAACTTTTTTTTTACATTTTGGGTGTACATATTTATGTGAGAACGTTAATAGATACAAAACAATTTCAAATAGTTAAAATGATAGAAGTTTTGTGCATGCACAAAAATACCTAACACAATGACCCATATGTAGTGATAGACAGATAGAATGTAGGCTTCAATGATTGAATCACATTTCAAAAAAAAAAACGGTTCGTCAACTTTTCAAGTTTGCCAAAATGCCTGTAACATTTTTTTTAATTTCTAATAAAGACGTACCCTATTATTAAAAGTATTTGATTTCTCTTTCATATATGTAAATAAATAAATAAAATCACATACACGACAAGGAGGAATACTTTCTCCACTCCTTTCTAATCTAACGGTGAACACCACACTTGAACACAGTGCCATAATTGCGCACGTCGACGACCTGGCCCCAATTGCAACTGATACAAGTACTGAGCGAACTGCTGCAGAACACCTTGAGCATCGTAGGAACCTGGTCGATAGAATGCAATATGTAATAAACAAACCGCTTATCCAAATCAAACAAATTTAAACAGAATTAATGAACGAAGGTTACCATATCTATTATAATTTAATACAAAATAAATTCATATACCTGACCCAAGGTTTGTTCTGTGGTAATTAAATAATATTTTTAATTGAAATATTTTCCAGTTGGTGGCTTTTCTCGTTTAGACATTTCACTATGAAAGCTATTTTAGTCCTCTTTCATTTAATATCAACTTATTTAATTTGGATAAGCGGTTTGTTTATTATCAGAAAATGACTCTTATTTCAAACTTAAAAAATATTTGGGCAAATTGACTGTAAATAAAAACAAGTAAGAAAGTCTAAGTTCGGGCAGAGCCGAACATTAAATACCCGGCGCAAGTATTTAATATATGACTTTCACCTTTCCGAAAGCTACCGCTACATGGTAAGCAGGGGCGAATCAATTTTTTAGTAACTTAGAAACTTTAAATCTCGAAATTTTGAAGTTTCAAGCAGTTCTGAAATTTACCGTTATATGAAAAGCGGCCTCAATTCTAGTCCGATTTCAACAATTTTCAAAGTTTTGCTTTTATGTGGCAAGCACAATAAAAACACCGAGTTTGGTACAAATTGGTAGAACGGTTACCGATATACATATATGTGATCATAAGTGGGCGGTGCCACGCCCATTTTCCAAAATTTTACCATAAACGTATTTCTTGGTAAAGGATTGTTGCAAGCATCAATTTTGAATAAATTGGCTTTAATATTTACTGATTTATCGAAGACTTTGTATTTCTCTAAATTACCGTTATATGGGATGTGGGCGTGGTTATTGTCCGATTTTTAAAATTTTCGGCCATTTAGTATGCTGTATCAAGGCCAACAACTGTGCCAAGTTTGGAAGTAATTGGTGTAGCAGTTACCAAGATATACACATGTAACCATAAGTGGGCGTGGCTACACCCATTTTCCAAAAATTTATAATATTCTTATTTTTCGTCTGAAAATTATTGTAAATATCAATTTTGAGTGAATTATCTTCAGTAGTTACTAAAATAACGCAGTTTTCGTATTTCTGGAAATTACCGTTATATGGGAAGTGGGCGTGGTTACAGTCCGATTTCGCCCATATTCAATACCAACCTACCTTGGATTAACGGAAACCTACGTACCAAATTTCGTTGAGATATCTCAATTTTTGCTCGAGTTATCGGGTACACGGACGGACGGACAGACGGACGGACAGACAGACATGGCTTAATCGATTTCTCTATTCATTCTGAGCATTTATGTATACATTTGTCTATATCTATCCCGATTCGTTTTGGCTGTTACAAACAACCGTTATGTGAACAAAATTAATATACCCTTGTGCACAAGTGCGCTCGGGTATAATTATTGTTATTTTCGGTCCCTGGCACTGTCAAAATGGAAAGATACCTTATTCAGTCGCACTAACATTCTTATCAATTATCACATTTTTTTAGGTCCTCAGACTACACAACACCGCCTCTCGTTCTTGAGAACAACTTCTTTACACTTGCACATTCGTTCTAAGAATGAGTGGTAAGACGATTCGGTCACAGGTCTTCAAGGTAAAACGAATGACTTCAAACAAAATTTAAGAGTAGAAAGCGAAATACACACGATGAACCCCGCCAGACCACTGCAGTCTCTCAGAGCTCGAGATGATAAAATAGACTGCACCTTGTCTTAATTACTATTTTCTTAAGCTGCCGTCAGCAGTATTCTACCCCCATAACCAAGCAGCTATATGGGCACTGGATTGCTGTGAAACCTCGTCAAAACCGGCGATAGAATGCAGATAAGTTCTTAACAAGTTAGAAGCTGTTGCCATTGTCGACCCCTATTAGAAAAAAAAAACTTTTTGTCTTTTATTTTTCAATCTTGGTCGGAAACTGGGCTTGAGTCCAGGCCCGGCGGAATGGTAGTGCGCACAAAGCTTATCTCCGACATTTTATGACTGGTAGGGCATAGAGACATACAAATTAACCGCATGACCGACTGGTTTGCGTGGAAGGGAACCACTCTGTATGACGTCAACTCCTCTTAAGATGCAAGCGTACGGCTCGTCTAGAAGCCAAATAAAAGATGGTCGGAAGAACCGACAAATCTGGCCCATCTTCGACTAGAAAATCAGCCACAGTTTGATGGCATGAAAGCAAGAAATTGAAAGCTTGTAACACCATCTCTGTTGCGATAGGTTAAATATTCGCTGGCTGGTTAGAGGAACATTCAAAAAACTTTTGATCCAATAAACGCTGCCTATCAGCTGTGCACAGGAACCCGTACCCGTACTGAATGGGCACCATGAAAATATATACACCTATCGCTTTGAGAGCTAGCTTTTGCAACTGTCTGCTTTTTTTCGGAATTGTTTTTCCAAAGTCCTTGGCGAATCAAAGTGTCACCGAAGTCTACTAAGCGCGCTGCGCTTAATAAATTGAAAGGCATCAAATTTTCGCTTCAAACTGATGTCACACTCATATTCCACTAATATCACGCAGCGTGGTGGTGCTGCATTTGATACGCTTTTGTTTTGTATATATGTATGTATGTATTTCTAATATTTCGAAAGATATTTTATTTGGCAGATTTTATTTAACGCAAATCTGAGCTAAAAAATTTCAAGTGTATGAATTTCGGCGCATTTTCATGAATAACATAAAAAATCTAACAGCTCTTTGATTTCGTTAACTGTTACTAAAAAATATGTATGCAAATTTTTCTTGTACTGTTACCGTTATATTAAGTGAATGTGATGCCAATGCCAAGGTCAAAATTGAAAAGCCCAATTGCTATAATTCGCCGATCAACCTTCAAATACGACTGGATATAAGTAAGTACTTACACATACTTATATTTATACATATCCATATGTACATATATATGTACATACATATGTATGAATATTTGAACGTGAAACGTACAAGTAGCACAGGCTTGCGTCTCGGCATATCGAGTTATGGTCTGATTATGGCAACTTGACGTAACTTACGGCTCTCTCTTAAAAAATTCTGTTAAATGGGTGTTGCTTATAATTGAACAGCCGAAATTTAACGTAACTTAATGCCACGTCAAAATCTGTTTCATTTTGATTATCTAAGTTCTACGTTCCGTTAAGTTGAATTAAGTTGCCATAATCAGGCTTTTAGATTGCGAATGGTGTGCGTTCATCTGGCGCATGTTCACGAGTCATATGATGAGAGTATGCCCATATGTACATACATACATACATACATACATATACCCATGCATACGTCAATACACAGAAACATTATTGGCACAACGGTAGCCTGTCAAGAATAAATGCTAAAATTTCAAAAAATTAATTTGTGATGCCATTCACGTTCACTAAACTCCGACAAACTTTTTCTATTGAACTTGAAGCCGCTTTTTTGTACGCTTGCTAAATTGGAATTGCTTTCGCTTTTATGCATTTGAAAGCGGAAAACCTTTTTGAGTAGCTGAAATGCATACTGGTCATTAGCAGATAAATGCATATGCATTTGTGTTAATGCACGGAGGCGTGTCTTAATTGTACGTTTCCTCCTAATCATCTGCATTCGTAGGGATATTGTGCAAACGCTTGAGACCATTTACATACTTATGTATGTAAAACGATATGTTTTCGTATATGCAAATGAAGGCTTTTTAACCACCGCATCCATTCAACAAGGACGTGCATTCATTTTGCCTTGCCCGTTGGTGACATTGACATTGTAAGTGCAAGCGTTTTCTGTGCTGCAATGACAGACCGATTATAGTACTTATAAATAGTATACGCCAGCATGGTGTATGTACTCATACAAGCATACAGACATACAGACATTCATGCCCCACAACTGTAATTTGGAATCAGATGTATGGTTGCAGGTTACCCTTTGCTTCATTGTGTCATTATCTCACTCACTTTCAGCCTTCTGAATGCAGCATTCTTAGGAGTCCTTAGGCGGTTAAACGCTTTTGAAGTCTTAAAAATTACGGATAAAAATAAAAGCAGTAGTGTGCACCAGCTTTTTTGTAAAATTTTAATACAACGTACTCAGACAGTTGATTTGAAAATTTCTCTTAAGACAAAATTCACGAATGTCTTGCGTCAAGGTGGCTTTATACTGCTGCAAAAATGCCATGTTGAAGAGATGGAGCCTCTATTGTTATATGGTGTCATTGTCTGGTGGAACTCGTGCACTGGGTGGCCCCCGTTGGAATCAGCGGAGCGCTCTACCGATCACTCCTACTCTAGCGCTAAATGCTATGCTCACTGTCGCACCTGTCGAATGGGAGACTATGTAGTAGTCTCTGGGGTAGAGATCCAATAAACATCTTCACGGACCAATCGAAGCTGGACGGGAGAGTCGGAAGAGGTGTCTACTGTCAGGAGCGCTCAGTAAATCTCATGTTCAAACTGCCGGATCTCTGCAGTGTCTTTCACAGCCGATTGGCTAGGCACCTATATATTGCCGGCTAGGAGGATAAATATATGCGCTGAACAGTTTATTCATTACATAAGCAGTAAGCTTAAATCTGTTTATAAAAGCATAAATGCCGCGCTAATTTTTGTTCTAAGCATCTGTTCTCCGATTGTTACCTCACCCCACCCGCATTCCATTTACATGTAGCAATTTTTCACATTTAGCATTTTTTTGCCAATCCAACCTTAATTGATTCCGTATTCATTTAGTAAAATTGTCGCAGTTGTAAGAACTTACTATTGTATTTACATATGTACATATGTCTTTTCATGCTTTCTACATGCGGCTAAAATATTCGGCATAAATTGAAATTTATTAAAACGAGTGATACAATTCAATTGTTGCTATGTACTTGTACATTGTATGTATGTCAGTGATATACTATCTACTAGCGTTTGTAACCAGAAATGTAATGTTGCTCCCAGCTTTAATAGGCTTGTCGCTGACGGCCTGTGGCGTCAGTTAATTTTTATCAATATATAGTACGTATGTATGTATGTATATGTACATATGTCTGCAGAAAAGTGAATTTGCATATGTATATTTGCGGTAGAATATGACTGCCGCGTGCAACATCATTTCACATTTTACTATACAAGCATGTGAATGTACGTACATACACATGTACTTTGATGTAGATGTATTTGTGTGAGAATTTTTGCAATAAAAATCGAATACTTTTAGATGCTTAGATTAGTACATATTCTTCTTCAGACGAAAATCTCTAATAGGGGTTCTTCCACATGTAACAATTATACATATGTATGTATGTACGGGTAAATATAAGTACTCGCTTGTGAAATTTTGAGCGAAGGTCTTCAATTGTTTTCAACTAGTTTTTATTATGTAACAATCAGGGATTGTAACTGTTATGAGTCTTTTCCATAAAATTATCTTCAGATTGTTATTTTCATACTTGTTTACCATAAAGTCAAAAGATATAAATTATTTTTTAACCTATACAAATAAATTCAACTTAATGTTTTATTTTATGATTTTTATTTTTTGAACTAAAAATAAAAGTCTTTTTATGACAGATATTTTTTCTGCTTTTCGAAACAGTTATACTTGGACTTTTATTTTTCTGTGCTAAAATAAATTCCATATATGACAGAAAATTTAATTTTCAACGATAAAGTCACTTGAAGACTTTTATGTGTAGAAAAATACCAGATTTTTATACCTAAGCAATAAACACTATAATCTTTCGGTACATGCGTAATTCAAATTGTGTATAGCCCATACATGCATACATACATACATACATACGTACATATATATATAATTAATGTTTATTTCAACAAAAAATTTATAGCTACAACGACTCGTTGACTTTTATGGCCATTCCTATTAATTACATGCATTTTAAATTGACAAAATCTAGCACTCGTTAATTTTTTTTATTCAAAAAAAAAAAAACAAAATGAAATAAAAATTTGACAAGACGTACACACTTAATGAGGATTGTATATGGGCATTTAACGACAGTCGCATCACTGCTGCTATCAATCACAAACGTAAATTTTGAATGAAAACTGACACAAGATTTCAGTGAGTACGTCAGAAAAGTATTGTCTGTCTGTATTGTGTTTAAAAATAATACATATATCTTAATCCAAATGCTAACACATCAAGCAAATCAACAATTTTGAATGGTATTTGGTATTAATATGTAGTACTCTTAAGAAGATTGGCCGCTTGCCAATAAAAGGCGACAAGCAGAATTCAAATTAAAAACAAAAGACACAAAATTAAAATATTGTATTTGAAATATACATGTGTATGTATATGTACATGTGTACCGTTAATTAAAATAAAAACGAAAATTAAAATTTCAAGAAACAAAAAAATCAAGCTAATATATGGGCACGGGGTGAACGCAGCATGTCGGCCAAAAACCTCGTGATTTGGTTACTCATACGCAGAGTGCGACCGACACTTAACCCTTGACGTGAGTTTATTATTAGATAAAAGGAAGCAATTTCAAAGTGAAAAAAGAGTAAATTGGACAACAGTCGTTAAAAGGTATTTGCTCTGAAGGGATTATTTTTTTCTTTATCTGAATGGTTATTACAAGCAAGATTATAGCTTTCAACGAAATTCTTTATATTTTTGAGTGCCTTCCTTCTTAACCGGTTTCAAGAAATTTATGATTTGTATGTATTTAAGAATGGAAAGACAACAGAAAAATTTCAGGAAAATAACTTCTTAAGGTTTTTAAGATTTCAGTGAAGCGAAGAAGAAAAGAAATAACACCTTAAGACGAAGCGTTAATTTTAGTATAATGGGCCTCATGCATAAATAAGTGAGCTTAAGATTCAACTCGATTTTCAGTACAAATTCTTCAGCTTAAGTTCATTTCACCAGTGCAAAAAATTAGTCTGAGCGTAAGCTCGCTTGCTATACATGAGGACCAATGAGCCATTCCCTTTACTTATTACCCAAACAGAAGGGAACTGTTTGATGAGACTTGTTGCGAATGTTAGGATTCATTCATTTGCCAATAGTATTTAAAAGGCTACTGCCATAACTTTAGCTGTTGTTCTTTATGCTTTCGCCACTCGCGCGCTCTGCCGTGCGCTTTGATTGCCACAGAATTTCTGATGAAAATAGCAGCAACCGAAGATAACCATTGTTTTGATTTTTTTTTCTTCCTCAATTTTTATTTAGATAATTTTTATATTCGGGATCAGTTTTAACGCTTATAATGGAGAATGCATCTGTATGACCGCTTTAGGTCCTTTATAACCCAGAAATCGAAACCGAAAATAACGCTTGTGGTATAATAAAAATAAATAACAATCCAGACAAAACGATTAAAAATCCCAAAATAACGATCAAAATTGATCCAAAAAAATATAAACCAAAAACATGCATTATTTTTGGCAGAATAATTAAATTATGATTTTTATTATTAAGATCATAAATGTTACTGTCATTGGAAAATAGGAATGCGAATAACAATAAAAGTGTATTTAGTTTATCAATAATGGCTTTGCCGTAATGTACATATATATGTGTTTAACAAAATGATTAAAAACATGATTAACGATATCAACCAATATATTGGTAATAGCCCATTTTTGTCGAATTGTGCAAAATAGCAATTAAAGGGTTAAGCATTGAAATGTGTACGTCAGCAGTGATGAAAGTAAACATAAGCAAAAATTCCGAAGCATGCAAAAAATTCGTATTTACGTACATATGTATGGATGTGTACACTTGCTTTATCAAGGTGTATAATATATATACATATGTATGCATACATAAACATACATATGTATCATACATATACATATGCACATGATTTTCATATACAGTGACGGGCAAACAAATAGGGAAGGACTTTTTAAAAAAAATTTCTGGGCCTTTCGCTTTCATTGATTTATATATGTATAGATTGGCGCTTACACATATGTTAGTGTTTGGCCGAGCTTCTCCTCCTTCATTGATTTAATGTTTAAATATTACGTTTTTATGAAAGTATGGCTCACTATAAGTTGAAATCATGCAAATCCTAATTTCAAACATTCTACAAAAATTGTAATCATTATTCAGTTGTTAGCCCATTAAATTCTAGTATACTTCTATAAAAAAAAAGTAATAAACAATAAATAAACCAAAATCAAAATAGCCAAAGTTTGTCTAAATGTCGCTTCCCTATTTGTATGCCCGCCACCGTATGTACCTTCACATGATTGTTTATGCGCAGGCAGAAAGTGAATGCTCATCCCGCCATATTACAGCAATAAATTGTAATATGCTCTCCGGAATTCTTTCGCATCATTCACAATTGCCACAAACGCACTTAGACTCGTATAAATTTACATACATATGTATATATATATATGGGTCATTTCCAAACAAAGTGTACATGGCAGTTATTTTTTTATATACTTTTTTAGGATTATTAAGTTTATCCTCTGAAATCGTTTACTTACGTGCAAAGTTGTGCGGAATAGGAAAGCGATTTCTATTCTCAAGTTACATACCTAATGACAGTACGAATGGCAATTATAATAGGGAGGTTTTAGTTTTTTAAACTATTATTTTATTCATTGTTTCTTTGTTAAAATTTTTCTTTCATATTGATTATCCAATAACCTGAAAGGAGACAAATATTTTTGTATGCAGAAGGTATAATATATCAAAGCAATACCGTTCGCAAAAGAAAAGAAAACAATCAGTGTTGCCAGAAAAATTTTGTTAAAAAATCCTTCAGGTCATGATAAAATCTCCAAAAAACCATAATAAGGTTACTGAAACTGGAATAACTTTTTGTTTCTCCAGAAATATCTTTATTGAAAATTTTATAACAAAAAAATTAATTACTTATAAAAATGTTTATTTATTTAAAAAAACATTTTTAAATAATCCTTTATATAAAGATTATCAGTTAAGGGGTGCTTATTACGAATTTTTGTTTGTTCAAATTTATTTGAGTGTGCACAGTTCAGCGTTGCATTTCCTATCCATATTTGACAATAGAATTCTAGCTGTCCTGCTCTCGCATGTGCAGTAAATTATTGACAAAACTGAAAAATTTGTTGCCAACTAGCCAAAAAATTAATCCTCAAGTGTTGCCAGATATCTTCACCGTGAAGATTTTTTGTATGGAGTTTTATTTTGTTGTAGTTATCTTCATGTGAAGATTTTACTGATTATTTATGAAAAATATCTTCATTTTGAAGGTAAATCCTCACTTCTGGCAATACTGCTTACAATAATAAAGACAGTTTTCTTGATGGTTTATAACTTGGATCGTATAATGCTGTTTTTGATTTTTCTTTTTTAACACCCATAAAATAATTTAAAAAGGGGGGACAAAAATTTGTCACTTTGTTTGGAAATGACCCATATATGTATGTACATTTATATACAGAGTAATTAAAATCTTTTTGTTTATTGGCAAGTGTATGAATTGTGTCTTTTTACGCTTTAAATTTTAATAAGCCGCAGAAGTACCGGTCAGTCCATAAAAGTACTTTTATTAACTGTCGTATCACTTATGAAATAATTAAACTGTCATTTATTGTGTGATTATTAATGCAGAAAAACGACTTACTTAATTGGCATCGGTTACGAAATACTATACATACCTACATACATATGTACCTACTATATAGATATCACATCTTTACAGTGGTATATGTACTTCATATTTGTTGCTTATAATTCCGCTTGTGAAGTAAAACCACACAATTTATTTTTAGTCAAATCCTCTGATTTTCCATGCGCACTAATTCAATGAATAGAATTTTGTGAATATGTCCTACATACACATGTACATACACATAAATATGTAGATACGTTCGGATATGCATATTTGCTTACACATGTGTGTGCCAATTTACTTTGTATTAGCATGAAATAATATGATTTGGAAATCCCTGAAGCGTATACGAATACATCAGAATCATATAAATAATATAAAGAATATAAATATGTACATATATCCATCCATATTAAGTACGGAGAATTTGGCAACTAATAGACCCGCTTAGACGAATTGAAATCGAACAGATCTCGGCCGTATGCGGGCTTATATGAGCTCTGTTTGCGTATTTTCATTTAAGAAACTATCCAGTATCGGAGAGTAAGCCAAATGGGAGGAATATGCAAGAAAGTACAAACACACAAAACCAGCAAGAAGTTGCAAGTTTTTGGAACAGCTGATTAATGTGTTATTTTCCAAAGCAATTTTCTAAGAAAAATTGTATATCCCATCTTATACTATGTTCAAATTGACCAGTTAAACATGTTAAATGCTCGTAAACAAGTTAGTTAAATCTCATGCAATTTCTGTTGGAAAATTTAACCAGTTAAATCATTTAACTCGTTCAGCGCATATTCGCATCAGTAAGCTTTCTGCTTCAGCCAATCAGAAAGAGCTAAGAGCTTTCATTAGATACGCCCACACTCAAAAAATGTACATATATTCTCAAAAATATTTTAAACTAAAAATTACACTGGATCACAAATTTTAGTTTGGTTTTAGTTCTCCAGATACCACTATCCAATCGCTATGTAGAATTGCTCGCTGATTCAGAAAATCGAGTTAATATTTTTAATGCTTTGTTTGTTATTTCTTTGTTACATAATTTCTCAGAAACTATCAGCCCTACCGAGCATTGGATAGTGGCATCCATGGAATATTCTTGCTGTAAACCAGTATTATCAAAAAATATGTAAATTTTATGCATATTTGCCAGTTAAAAAATAGGGCCAATGCGATAATTAGTTATTTCCCATCATGCAAAAGAAGTGCTATTTTGTCTTGAGGCGGTTGCGGGGTCTCTCTTACTTCAAAACGATGTGATTTATTATTATTATTATTTATTTATTTATATATGTATTTTAAGTTTCCTTCGCGATCAACGCCATTCATAGGGAGTCGGTCACCACCTACCACGACTCCGGGCATGTGAATGCCGTGTTCGTAGCCCAATCACTACCTGTTGCAGAAACGGAGCTTCACCTGACAAGAGAGACCCGCGTTACCCTGACTCAGTTACGATCTGGATACTGTAGCTGCCTCAACAGGTACCTGTCCAGACTCGACCCCAATATCCCCTATGAGTTTCCCGCATGCCACCAACCACCTCTTCACAAGCCAGCTCAATCCCACACAACTAACACCCTTTTCGCTTCGGTCCGGCCCTATTGAACCTGCCCGTTTCCTGAGCCTACCGTTAGTTGAGCTCGACAAAAATGATTGAAGGATGAATCGAAATAGGCAGGGCTTTGCCACAACAACAACACCAACAACATGAACTCAGATCGCCTTATGTCAACTATTTTTTGTTCTATTTTCTACTTCAATCTGAAAGACTATTTCGCCGCAGATTCAATGATTGTCATTTTTGTAACCTCATCATTAAGTATTTCACATTCAGAAAATCTCTCCCTTAAATAGATATGTACTATTTATTTCAGCATTTCTCAACATTTAAGATCTTACCCTAAATCTGTGGATTATAATCCACAATCAATTAATCAATTTGCTATGTACAAGCACGCTTGATAAAATATGAACACCTGTTCAATGTGACGCAAATAATAGTACCATATTTTATTATTAGCTACCAATCAATTGAAATATTTTTTCAATACATTTTTCACATCCAAATGTTCAACAACGTCACAGGCAAGCATATTTATCCCTGCCGGAAATATGTATGTATGTATATCGTAGCTTTACGAACAATACCTCGCATACGCCAAACGCAATACCGCGTATAAGGTAAATAGTTCGAACATTTCTCAAAATAGCACAAAAACACATATTTTCTTCAAGATTCTACTAGAATGGATTTCTAACTGAACTTGCCAAATATGTGCTTCTACTGTAATTATTCACCATTAGATGCATGGGTTCGGCAACAATTGAAAAGGGGTAACCAAAATTATTATCGCCAAGCGACGATATGTAATTCAAGGATTTTATATCTTTATGAAAATCAACTCCTGGTTAATTTGTGTCTCTCTACAATAGAAGAAGTAAACATATTTAATACTCAGATGCGCCTGAAGGGGTTATTAAAAATTCAGAAAACTAGCTATTTAACAAGTCTGATACTTTACAGGTACTTAGGCATTTAATGACAACTGTTTCTCCTTACAAGAAGAAGAAACTCGCCATTTATTTTTGACGATATCTCTGCAAGGATGTTAATGGTTAAATAAACTGGCACACTTTATTCTGATCACTCGAACACCGTATGAAAACACACACAAATAAATACTAAATAAAACAGGCAAATGGCTCTCAGGGTGGCAGCCATGCTGGGAATTATTAGCATATGACGTTCATGGTTTTTCGTACGTACATACATACGGTGGCGAAAATACAAATAGGAACGCGACATTTTACCAAATGTTGGCTATTTTTTTTGTATATTTATTATTTTTTACGAAATTGTAGCTCGTGTTTTAACAAGGACCATGTAATTTCAAACTTTGCACAAAAATTAGGAAAATACGATAAATTCCACACAAAAAAATCATAAAACTTTAAAAAATTTTAATCAGAATTTTTAGAAAAAATGTTGCCATGCAGTTTTAGTGCGTATTAAATTTTGTATGCAGCTTTTACCAATTTTTGGACAAAGTCTGAATTTCCGACTTATATGGTTTTTTGTTAAATTACGAGCTATAATTTCATCAAAAAAAAAAATAATAAACGGTAAATAAGCAAAAGAAAAATAGGCAAAGTTTTAAAAAAATTCGCGTCCCTATTTATATTTGCGACACTGTGCATATGTATGTATGTAGATATGCGTATCCATAAACTTTGAACTATTTGTATACAAGCCAAATGTATCATAGCTGCGAATAAGAGCTCCTTTGTCTACACGTAAATGTTTATGAATGAAAAATTTCCCTCTACAAGTTGTCATTTGATGTCTAATATGTCGTTTACGTTTAAAGCTTTGCGAATTTCTTCAAAACAATTATCTACGTGGCAGAAAAAGCCACTAAGCACTTGCCATAACCTAAGCAAATAACATAAATCATTCAAATAGCAAACATGCTTTCTGATGCACGCACATGTCATGTAGATATGTATATACATAAGCACAATACGAGGAGCAGCATCTGTCACAGAGAAATGGTTTATTTTCCATACGTCTCTAAAGTTTTTTTCTTCTAAAAAAAAGAGCGCGTGAGTAACTTAAAACTTGTGATCTCCCAATATAAACACACAAATTTCAAAGTAAAAAATATCATAGTTTTTTAGTTTTTGTTTTTATTTCCTGTTTTGTTAGGACAGAAAGTCCTCTGACGTAACGTCCGTCTAGATTAGAAATATTCGTGTACGAGTACGCGTGTCATTCATATACATATGTACATACTTAGATACATACATAAATACGTATATAGGAGCCATACTTGGTAATGGTTTATTTACATGTACATAAATATAAAAGATAAAAATGGTATTGGAGAAGTCTGCATTAGAGTTTATACTAAACGACAAAACAACCCAATATCTTTCCATAATGTGTTTATTTTTAAATTTGTTGGAAAATCTAATTATTTAAATATACCAGTTTAAATCACAAAACATTTAGATTGTATACCATTAAATAAGTTGACACGAAGCAGTAATAATTAAAAAAAAAAAGAAGTCACATAAAATGTCTAAAATATTTTCGCAGCTGCAGGAGCTTAATGCTCTTATCCAAGAAAAATTTATTACAGTCGATTAAAAGAAAATACTACACATACACATATATACTCGTATACATACATCTGTAGCCATGCAAACCTAATGTACATATGTATATATGTGTGTTTGTATATCAACCGCTGAGTGGAAGATCGACCTATCTCGGCAGCCAGTTCGAAAACGCCCTATCTAAAAAAACTTTTCAAAAACGTCCTTTTTCAGAATTTGGTAGAAAAACGCCCTATTTCATAATTCGTTTCAAAAACGCCCTATCTCAGCTGCCGATTCAAAAACGCCCTATAACAGCACATTTTCAATACATTTTGAAGTGAGATGGGGCATTTTTGAATCGAATTCTGAAACAGGGCGTTCTTCTACCAAATCCTGAGATAGAGAGTTTTTTAATAAAATTCTGAAATAGGGCGTTCTTCAAAAGTTTTTTGCGATAGGGCGCTTTCGAACTGGCTGCCCAGATTGGTTGATCTTCCACTCAGCAATCGATATATATAATCTAGCACGGTGGGTCGGAACCAAGTTCAATCCAAAGGTCTTGGCACTTCAAATTTTCTTGTGAATTTCTTCTCTGTTATGCTTACCAAGAATTAAGACCAAAAAGAAATTGATAAGGAAACCTAAAGTACAAAGTTCTTTGGCTTGAACTTACTGTTGAATAACAATGTTTTCATTATAAAAAACACAAAAACTCGATTTTCTTAAAAATCTGGCTAACGATTTTTTTCTTTCTGGTCTAAAATTACTAAGAAAACATAATGGAAAAGATACTCATAAGAAAATCTGAAGTACCAAGACCTTTAGGTTGAACTTGGTTTCGATCCACCGTGCTAGACAAATAATTATACGTGAAAATTATTATTTGGATGCCGATTGTGGTCTGATCCATACACTCAGGGAAATAATGCATAGTAAAAGTTAATACTACACATTTGATTTTCGTTAAAAAATGTTCGTATTTAAAAATAATATTTTCATACAAAAATTTATTACGCACGTATTTGACTGTTTACATCTGAGTATGTATATGTAAGTGTACACACGCATCCCAACTCTGCAGAAAAAAATGATCAATTGATAAAAAATAACCTTGTAGTTAGCTTTTTTGCAGGATTTCTATAAAATATATAACTTGTAGGTAGCTACGAAAAATAGAAATGCAGAGGTAACCACCCTTGACTATTTCGAGGCCATCGCCATAGAAATATAGTTAGCTTTCGTCAAAGAAAATATACAGATAATAAGTGACTTTCAGCTTCAGACTTCCTAATCAACTTAAAGTTAGCTTATAGTGAGATACATTTCCTGCAGGGAAGCATGTAGAGCGGCGACAACACACATATACATACATACATAATACATGTATATCCGTACAAATCGCGTGCTGCGGTGTGGTGTTGATGGAAATTCAACATTTGAAAGCAAATTTATATGCCTGGGTGTAGCTGAGCGCTGTTTGCGACACGCTTTAACCGACTCCAAACGGGACCAAAATTTATATGTGATATCTTCGACTATGGTAGTATCGATTTTGGATGAGATTGGAAAAAATCGTTCATTTTATTATACGGACCACCCTAATGTACACATATAAGTGTATGTATGTAAGGTTTAATGACTTCATAATAGAGCCGTAATTTAAATGCAAATACAAGATGCGATGGTATATTTATTTTTCCTTTATATGGCTCATGTGTATGTTTTATACTATATATTATTATATAATTTAGAAAAAAAAGTATTGTAAGCCTTCGACATGATTAACTCATTGAAGTTAGCTAACTTGATCCAATTTAAGGCGACCCAACAAAAAAATTTTAGAATTTTCATTTGCATAATAAAGGATATTGTATGTACATATATGTGTTTGTACAGCTTGACTAATATTCTGTAATAGAAGGATCAACAAGCGAATATAGGACAATAGAGACATTGGTAAAACTGGAACTGACAGTTAGTTTACATTTTTATCGTTTAAACATATGTATGTGTGTAGCTGAGTGAATTTGCATGTGTACACATTAATTTGCAAACTACAGGTAGGGGCGTATACGTGACATGTAATACACATACACATACGTATGTATGCCTTTGAGATAGCTTGGCGTATACGTAACCTACGGAGCAATAAGTACCCAGCGAGCAAAATATCGATGAGCCTGTCGCAATATGGATAGAATTGCAGGCAAGAAAGGAATGTTGCAATTTTGATTTTAATCGCCAGACTAACAGATCTTCTTCAGCCCAATTTCCTATGATAAGGTTCAAAACACATTTAGTGAAAAAATATTGGAACTTCATTTCGAAATTTGCTAAATTTTATGGCAATATTAAATATTCTGTATTTTCGGTTTTGTTTGTTTCTAAGTTAGGTTGGATTTAATACTGGATTTTCAAAAACTAAAACTTGTGGATATTATAGTAAAGTGTCAGCAACTGACGCGGGTAGACCTGTGGGCCATCTGGCGGCGGTGATGTTCTCGGTACGTCTGTCTCGTGGTTTAAACCAGCTAGAAATTTTTTTGTAAGGTCTCTAAAGACGCAGGTCTTTTGCCATTAAATCCAGCATAAGCCAGACCATCGCTAAAGTACAGCCGGTTATATGCGGCAGAGTGTTTGGAAATCGGACCACACGGATCCGGCGAACTTTTGAACGGTTCTATAGGCCATGGCAAGTTATGGGCTTTAGAATAAAAAACATTTCTATTGATACTCGAAACATATATTGTTTTAGTCCATTCATTTCAACATCGATTCGATGCACCAAACCGTCAATGTTGAACATCGTTCTGCTGAGTGGGTCTATTTATATGTATGTAGTTATGTGCAAGCATGTATTTATTTGAATTTCTGTATGTAAATGAAAATTAGCTTAATTACTTGCGTAAATTGGCATGCGAATTCGGCTTGTTAGCCACAATAAAATTCTACTTAAATACATCAAAGCCTACAATGTGGTAGTTAATTTAATTCTATATTCTTTTGAGAAAACATTTCCTCCATTGAATCAAGCCGTGCAAGAATATTTAAAATACATGTATTACATATTTATGTATGTACACTCAACGTAACGGAAATACTGGGTATAACCCCTCAGAAAAAAGCAGCTAAATTCTCTCAACACATAATTTGGTAACCATAAGCAAATAATATAACTGTAACCAAATCATGTTTTGAGAGAAACATTTAGTTGGCATAACTAAACTCTGTAGTTAGGCATTAATTGAGCTTATCTTTTCATTATTAAATTATTGCAAATCCTCCTAATGGAACATAAAAGAAAATTAACTATTGTTGATATGGTAATTTAAAGGCTGGTTAGATTATTTAGGACCAAATTCACAGTGCCTAGTTAACTATTGACGCGAGTTTTACTATCGACTTTGATATTCACAATGCTCAATGATGAAAAGTTTAGACCAGCATGCCCCATAGTTAAACTATTGTACTTTTTTTTTTTGTGGAACGAATTTCAAATTTGTATAGAAAAATATTGATTTTTAGAATTTGTATATTTTCAGGCGATATGAATTTCCATAGTAATGGTTTAACTAAGCGGTGTGAATTCGGCGCTTAGAGATTTATTGTATCATTCATTGTGGGTAAATGCGCGTTGTCCGTGCTAAGTTATGAAAATCGGTGGGTGCTCAAAGTAAAGCACCACAAGCAGCAATTGAAATACGAGTGTTTAAACCTTAATCTAGCGAAAGCTGGGTAGCTGAGAAGGAGATGGTAAGATTATTCAATCTCGTTGCCCTCCGAACAGCTAAAGGACAATGTCCGAACTGTACATCTGTCCGAATCCTGGGTTGGCTATGTTGCATAAGTTGCATTGGTCGCCCGTTTTCGGCCACCGTCCAGAAAGTCTCTGCAACTTTTAATGTCGGAATTTTCGCCCACTGATCTCAGAGCCGACTGTGAGCCGATCTGTTCAGAAGTAGTCCACAAAGTGACACAGGGGCTCCGATGATCTCTCCGTGCGAGGAGATGACTCAAAAGTACCCTGCTTAGCTAATTCATCATCCATACAATCTCCTTCGAAATCGATTTGATGTGGAAGTAGTCCGAGGTAACTGACAGACAGAGAGGTCAGGCGTTGCCATGAGCCCTGAAAAAATGGAGCAGCTGGAAAATGAGTTATACGAGAACTCTTGACAAAATTCACTTCCTCCAACTCTGCCGTCCAGCTACGTTCAACCGTGCAGATTTTTATTGGCGTTCTATTGCAGAAGCTGGCATTCTTCTTTTCTCCCCTTAAAGAGATATGTCTAGAGAAAAATCCAGCTTCGGAACGCGCCGATCCGTTTCTTTCAGCATGAATGATTGCCAATTGCTTGTACGCAGGGTTGAAGGAGAAACCAGAGCTGGTCCAGGGCGCTAGGTTCATCACGAAAAGAGAGGCCGTTTGCATGTGCCTCTTAACTAGAGTAGAGTTTTCTGGGAATTTCACCAGGCATTGGTCCCATACAACATAATTGGCTTTATTATGGTTTTGCATAGCCAATATATTATCTATAAAGAGGGGCTCCACCTCTATCCAATCGCGTTTTACAGCATAATAGAGCAACATATCCCCTTTTTTACATGCTTCGCAATGTTTGACCTCAAAAATAGGTTCCTGCCAAGGATCACGCCCAAAAATTTGACCCTTTCATAGAGTACTAGTCTCCCATAGGTGGCGGGAAATTGAGCATAAGGCACTTTCTAGCAAAAAGGACGAGTTCCGCGCTTCCAGGATGAATAGCAAGTACGAAACTAATAGACAACTTCGTGACCAATTTTAGATACTCCTGAATAAGGTTGCCATGAGGATTCAGAGAAAGGTTGTTGATGGTCTAACATAATTGATTTTCTCTTCCTTAGAGTCCTACGCCCCCCAACAAAAGATTTATTTTACCCAGCATGAAAACTACTCAGATATTTTACATATCGTTACCTTAACATAGAAAGGCCCCATGACAGGCGTGCTGAAAAGCGTCAACTAACTAAAATTTTGTTTCCATAAAACGATGTGGGAACTTATAATTCGATGAAATGCATGTTTTTTTTTTGTATTTTAGCGACGATGTGAGATGGGGACTTTCTATATACATATTTATTTGGAAAAAATACAATTACTTTAATTTTTTCATTTAAAATTTACTTTTGCAGGCAACGCTGAAGAAATAGAAGTTTCATTAGCTGTAAAATTCGTGAATGAAAATTTGTATTTCGTCACCATGGGATTTAGCAGTACATTGGAAAGCAAGTTATATTGAAGAACGAACTTTTTTCCCACAAGTCGCAGTTTGCTTGAATGTGTATTTCATGTCAAAGTTATAATTGCATATTTTTTTATTCTGAAGTCTCTTAAGTAAATTTGAGTTGTTTCCACTTTGTCTGGGTGCTCAATTTCGATTTCTTTATCAAATCAACACTCAATTTGTTGGCAAAAGTTTGAGTGGAGAATTCTTTGCTTAAAAAAAGTTACAATTGGAGTTAATTGAAACACACAAACTATACATACAACGACACAATTACTGGAAATTCAGAAAAAAAAATTCTAAATATAATGCGTTTTGATTCGAGTATACCCGCATTGATTTGCTTTCATTCGCTGTCATATTCATAAAATTATTTACGGTTCAGTCACCTTAACAAAATTTTCGTACATATTTATTTACATACCTACATTAGTACGTACGTGTACTGTTGTATATGTATGGATTACATACTCATCCACACAGCTTATTTAAAACATAAATGCAAGTATGCGCACATCATTTCCCTTTCCATGCATACAAACGTCGCACAGTGGTCTAGAAATCCAAAAACGCTGCCCAAAAATGGAAAATTGTGATTTTTTTTTTAATTTTAATGCAATATATTATTTAGAAGGTATTTATATACCGAATGCTGATAATGTAGAGCGTTATTATGTCAACGTTGTTTTTTGTACCTATGTCAAGAGTGCTATAACTTATTACGCGTCGGCTTGAAATTAAATCAATATATTGTTTTTATTCAAATAAAATATACATACTATGTACATATGAAATATGTTTATGTAATTACAAAAAGGAATTATTTTCAAAACTAAAATGTCATTTAAAGAGCCAAAAAACAGCCGATTAATTTTTTGTCAAATTATGTAGCAGATATGTGCACTCAACTACCCAGTCCCTAAAATAGGATGCCATTTTGAAAGGCATATTCTGAACTTTTGCTATTTACGTGGCTTTAGTGACAGCCAAGCTGCACTCTAAATAATCGCCAGTCCTCTAACCACTTCCGACTAAATTATGTTGGAAACGAACTTGCTAAAACTCTGGGTGCCGGTCCGCAACAAGTTTTAGCAGTCCTACTACCTTCGGCGGTGGCTGTCGCCGTCAGAAACTGGGAGCATATTTTACTCAACAATAATTGAGGGGCTTCGAAAACAGCCCTCACTAATGACCCTGCATTAAGAAAACATATTTTGGGGTGAAAAAACTATAACGAAATTTATGATTCGTTTACAGAGAACAAAACCAATCATATAACCGAAAAAAAAATAAATTTTATTTAAAAAAAATTGCGTATTGTATCCCCTCTCGTTTGATACCCGTATTAAATGAATGCAGGCATACATATGTACATACTTAAGTTGCGGCGTTATACATTTACCACCTGCAAAATTGTTTAGCATAAATTGGTAAGCATGTAAAATATTATAACTGTGTTTATGTTGGCAGCTTTCTTGCTTTTACTGTTCGCCTGTTCATTTAGCCATTTGTATGCGATATTTTGTGTGCCGCGCAGCTATATATTTACAAACTCAAAACACAGCAGCAGCAGCAGTAGCAACAGCACTGTACCGGCTTAATGACGTAGGCAATCATTCCCACGGCGAGTAATAAAATTGCCCCAACCACGCACCTTTACATATTTAGTATATTCAATTGATGATTCAAATATTTCAATGCGTCGGTGCGTTGATAACGCCGCTCTGGCGTCACACGCACCCGCCACTTTGTCTGCTCATTCAGTCTAAGCAAATTCATAAATACATACACAAAACACAATTTCTCTCCCCAATTCACAAAACAATGCGGCAGCATGGCGCCCTCAACTGCCTCACTCCAGCTTTTGTTGTGCAAAGTACGGAACTCAACCAAAAAAATATATATGCCTAGTGGCATCTCTACGCTTGTTGTTTTTGTTAAAGGCTGCTGTTTTGGTGCTTATTGTGGGAGGCAATAAAATTTTGCGACTGCGCAATAGGCAACGTCCTTGACAGGGCAAATAACGTATGCTCTGGAGCGCTGGAATTGTAACAGGAATAAGTATAGGCAGAACTCTATGGGCTGTAGAAAGTTTTTTTCAATTACATATAAATAAGGAATGAAATACAGGGGCGTCCGCAATTGGAAGAAAAACTTTTTGAGGCATATACCGCTTTCCCACGGCACCCAAATTACGTAGTTCGCTCTCGCATTCGTAATTTGCACTTCCATTACCCTTCGAATTCCGTAATTCACCGTACAAAATTTTCAGAGCGAATTACCTCATTTGTTGGTAATTTAGATCCAATTACCATAATAATTACGAATAAATTGGTGCCGTCTCTAATTTTTAGCGGAAGTTTATCGAAACTAGCTCACAAATCAAAACTTGCATTTTTTCTGAGTACGAAAAGTAAAGTTTAACAATGTGTATATGCCTAATTTAATACGGAAACTTATAAATTTTTAGGAAGAACCTACATTTCGCATCAATTTTGCAGCGAAGAAAAACAAAAACAAAACACCGGCACAGAGAACTGTCAAATCGAATAAAGAATGTGCCCTTGGGAATGGGGTAATTCGCGATCGTTATTGGGGGAGCGAACAAGGTAATTCAGGATGCCGTGGGAAAATGGTATTAGTTTAAAAATACATACATTCGTATGTACGTACAAATTTCGATAACACTGGTGTACAGCAAAAATGTTCAATGGATGCCACTATCCAATTCTTATATAGAATTGCTGGCTGATTCCGAAAATCTAGTTAATTTTTCATTCTATGGATAAGTTTTCAAGATATTTTCAATATACCGTTATTGAGCTTAAAACAAAAATTGGTTCCACCTAATCACGTATATTCCAGAACCAATTTAACAATCTTAACGTGAAAAACGTCAAATGAAAGCTAATAAAATTCTCCATAAAACAACATCACTTTCCTATGACTTATAATTTCTTACAAATTAATTAATCATTCCATTTTTTTTTCTGTTACAAAAAAAATCAAGTTACTACTAAAGAAAATCGATGGATAAATTAAGAAATAATAATGAAAATACGCAAAGATTGTTTGTATGAAATATGAGCAGTTAAACGTGTTACTCAGGTGTACGTGGCGTATGAGTAACTTTCTTTCCGGGATCACGCCAACTTTTCAAAAATTTCGTGATAATATTATTTTGTACCAAAAATTTTACTTCACACACTAATTTACAACAATTTGCATCCAATATTTTGAAGGGGGTTGCCACCTGGTTAAAAATATAATTTAATTTAAGTATTAAATTATTTACAAAAATATTACTATGTTGATGAAAAAGGGTTAAGAAAGATCTGTTTCGAAAAATTTTTTGCAGAAGCTTGCCACCTGTTTCAAATTCAAATTAAATTTCATGAAATATTACATTATGGGTATCAAACGAAAGATGTTTAAGCGAGATGAATTTTGAAAACATTTTAAAGCGGGTTGCCACTTACTGTTTGAAAAATAAAAATTATTATGAGTGAATATTCGAAATCGGTATGCCGATTTGGTTTAGACAGTAATATTTTTAAAGCATTTTATATAGGGTGATTTGTTATATGTTAATTTTGTTTAGAGAATTTATACTACAGGCTTTGGCAAACCTAGCCATGTTTTAAGAAAATTGTTGTTATTCAAGAAGTACATATCGCGCATTGCGTGTTTTTTTTCGGTCAACTTAAGCGGCCATCTGAATCAACAATCAACCGTTTGCGGTAATGAAAACCCACATCTTTCAAGAAAAAACTATATACCCACAGCAAGTCAATGTATGGCCTGAATGAGCTGACATGAACTTGAACAATATGTAGTTTAAAGTAGACTCTGCCACTTGCCTCAGATCGCATGAAACAATGGCCCCATTGCGAACTAATCTGCAAGGATTCTTACTTCTGGACATCTTTGCCTGGTGCCACGTGAAAAGTATGGTCTATATCAATAATCCAGAGACGATTCCAGAGCTGAAGAACGAAATCACACGCGGTATAAATGGTATACAGCCCGAATAATGCGCAAAAGTCATGGAAAATTTTGATATGCGCATCCTGTGTTGCCAGATGGGTCGTGACCCATATAAAAAAAATCTATAAAAGAAAGTCTGCGGTCTAATTGAATTACCCTGTAAAAGATTATCCACCTTTTTTGAGACAATACCTTTTTTTAAGTAAAGTGAAATAATGTATGTCCTTTTTGTTACATTTGAAATCAAAAGGTCAAATCAATCATCACGTGTAAAATATAATTAAAATACATCCATGCATCGATACTCTTCTTATAGAACTACACTTTTGATCTAAAGTGGCTATTAGAATTTCCCTACGGTCAGAAATTTTCACAGCCTTTTTGAGCCTATTTCATTGATTCTAAATTTAAATCGTAATAACCCCAAGCAATAAGTCTGAAAATTGCATACAATGTAATCAGGATTTTTCATGAGGAGAAAACGTTCCCTGTGAAAATCATAAAAATTCACCATTCATTAGTGATGTTATGCTCTGGTGCGCTCTCCATCCACTTACTGCTAAGTAAAATATATGTTAGAAATACCTTTTATGGAATGGTTGAGCATGTACAATGATAAATAGATACATACAAATGTCCATATACATTGTATACTATGTATGTATGTATGTATGTATGTTACAGTATATCTCTTTCATTTTGTCCTGTCATCTCTACTTATCTCTCTCTTTACTAACTACGTTATCAAGAACAGAGAGCCCGAATTTTCGGTTCGCAGTTACATACATATATGATTGTCAATCAAACAAACACATTTCTATTCTTATATTACATACTACATGCATCGGTGTGCTCATTCTACATACATGCATTCCATATTTAACTCATCCGACCACGACCCTACTCAAGCCGGCTTTTAGCCCGGTGGAATTGACCGAACATTAAATTTTCATAGACCATTCTTTATGTATGCATATACATATGTATGTAAGTAATTGCAAATACATACATATTTACATTCAGTTGGGTTTATAATAGTGGAATTCGCGCTTCTGTGTATTCATTGTATCTTGCGTAAATGTAACTGGATGAGCGTGTGATTGTTGTTTCATGTGTATTTATTACACTGCTAGCAACAACAATTCTCACGCTTATTCAGATACAAATACCCAAGATACACGGAATACACGGAAGAGCGAATTCTACTATTGTAAATACTACTTAATATAAATATTGCCTTTCGATTAAAAATCTTTATATCGATTGCATGTTATAGCTTATTTATTTATTTTCATATTGCAAGTATTACTAACGAAACCAGATTTTAAAATAAAAATAACCCTATAAAAATTGGGCTTGGTTAACAATTCGAAAATGATTGGAAAACTAACACTTTTTCCAGTCTCACTTTCGATAACGAATGTGCAAGAGGTTAGTACAGTATATTTTGCTTAGCTGCACATCCTTCCTTGCACGAAAAACTTGTGCACGTAACCGAAAAAGGCACTTAAGCGAATTTTCTTTACTAGTTCAATGAGGAAGGTATCCGAATCCCTATGAAACCAAATGTTGGCGGAGCACTTACCATGTAGAAATTACTGCAAGCGAAATTTTTACCGAATGTTATCTAATTATCTATATAATTTTCGTTGTTCTGCGAGATGAGCAAAATAAATAAAATGTTGTAAAATTAGGTAATTGTAGGGCCAGTGCAGGTAAACGTAATACTTTCATTGATAATTGATACTAGTCGCACAATTTTTAAGGCAGGTATCGCCAATGTGCAGGTATGTTGAATTCATCTATCGGAGCAGTTTCCTTATAAATGTTAAAAATAATGATTTTGATGCGCATTTTGTGGTAGGTATCTTAAATGTGCACTTAAGCATAGAGGCAGCAAAGCGAAATATACTGTATTCGATTACACCGGTCAACAAAAAAAATATCTTTGGGATTCTTTTCTCGTGCTTAGATTCTCATTCCAAACATTAAAAACCCCTGGAATTTTCATTTTTAGTTCTTAGAAATACGAAAAATATTCACTTTTAGACATTATTTTTTTTATTTTACAATTATATGTTATTGCTTAGCACAAATCTTAAATAAAAAATACTCTGATATCCAGCAAAAACTTTTGTAATCGTAATTTGAAGTAAAATTAAAAAAAAAAATTTAGAAATTTGTGATTTTTCCAGAAAAATTTAAAAATTGCTCTAGTTTTTACAAAAGCAAACTTTTTTCCCTTATTTCTAGCGTAGACGAAACTAAAATTTAACACGTAGAAGTCAGGCCCCAAAATCGTGTTAACTGGTGTTAGAGAACAAAACCATTTTCCAGCAAAACGGAACCCTCGTTATCCAATATATTTTCCCTTAGTTATGAATTCGAAATCATGCTCATTATCGAATTGAAATTTTAATGAGAGATAAGGATTGTCTTATATTCCCTTGGAGAATGAGCTAGTGGATCTTGTTGCTATGGTTTCCATTTTTACACGAACCCATCTCGATTGTATTTCCAATATACTATGAATGTTGGAAAACTAAGGTTGGTTATGAGTTCGCTCTCACTCCGATAGGTCCGAAGGTCATTTTCGAACGTTCGCCAAAATGTTTATAGGGAACATACATATCGTTACCTTAATATATCGTCGCTGAAATACAAAAAGCCGTAACTAAGTAAAAATCCAAAAATCGAATTATAAGTCCGTCCATCAATTTAAGCAATAAAAAAAATTTTATTTAGTTACAACTATATGAGTTAGGGCCTTTCTAAATTAAGGTAACACTATGTAAACTTACATACATATATATATGTACATAAATATATACATATGTAGTCCATTCATATAAAATAAAGTAAAGAATAGCAGAAGGAAGAAATCACACTCCTCCTTTTTCTGTTCGGCTTGCGAGAACCACTTAGTACTTACATACATACCTTTGCATTCGGTGATTAATGGTTTACAACGATTGCGTGCAAAGGTTGAAATAAACCCACAGGTGACTATTATTAGCCGCCTTAAAAATATCAATGTGGAACACTAAATGAAGACCTCGAAGTATAATTTTATGATATAAGTAAATTAATATTAAACCAAAAATATTATGTCGCTGTGTAGTAGTGTCTAAAAAGGACAATACTAACACCATAAGTAAGTGATAAAATTTGATTAGAAGGCATTCCACCGAAAAGGTGATTTACTTATTGCAAAAAGAAAACATCAGTGATGTATTTTTGATGCATAAACATCTTTTCTCTCGGTATGGGCAAAATTTGCGCTAACCCAGCAAGCAAATTTCAATATTTCATTAAAAACGTCAAGTCTGTTCACTGCTGTAGCAAGTGGTTGTAGTATTTGCTAAGAGAATTCCACAACGCAAATATCATCGTCTACAATTTTACGTTACATAGTTTTAGGCATATGCACTGCATAACTGTAATGATAAGGAGCAAGGCGGTAATTAAAAATACTGAAATTATTTTCACTTGGGTTTTGGATTTGTAAAAACTTTCGCTTCCGGTATGGAGAAAATTTTCGTAAACCGTCACGCGTAAACCAAGACGAATTAAGAAGTAGTACAAATGAAAACTGACAACACTACTCGTTGACTAGTTTACGATGCTTTCGGGTCTAGTTCGGGACTTTTTCGGGAACATTTCGGGACTTGTTCATAACTTATTCCGGACCATTTCGTAACTAGTTCAGGGCACAGATGTTTACACTACATATTTCATGAGCACCTGTTACACAAAATCAATATTTTGAAAGCAACGGAAATGGGAGGGATAAAAATGCCTTCCAAATGTATTCTTTGAATTAAAGAAACATGCTAAGCAGTGTTTTAAGAATAAGATTTGGACTAGAATAAATAAAAGAATAAAAAAAAATATTGATATAAAAATAAATATGACGATAGAAACAATATAAAGACAAGGACACAGATGATGATAAAGATAAACAAAAAAATACAAAAGAAAAGTTATTTAAAAAGATAGGTATGGAGAAAGGAATAGAGGAAAAGATAAGGAGATAAAGATAAAACTGAGGACTAAGATATGTTATGTCATGTTATGTTGCTCAACTCACTTCTCCTCAACTCACCTCACCTCAACTCATTTTAACTCACCATAATTCACATCAACTCACTTCATCTCAGTTCAACCCGCCCCAACTCAACTCACTCCACTCACCACATCTCACCTAAAATATCTTTGATTTCCTCAGCTCTTCTCACCTCACCCCAACTCACTTCGCCTTAATTGAGTAGGTAACTTGGTAAATATAATCGAATTATGTGTTGAGAGAAATATATTTATTTGACATAACTAAATTGTTTTCTCAGTGGACTTTAGTATTTACATTAATGTGCAAGCTCTTTTCTTAACACTAACAATTTGTCATTACATCCTATGGGTGTTTGACGTTCTTGAACTCTTTAAATATAATTTCGTATATATTTGGTTTCTTTCTATCTTTACTTGGTGTTTATACATACATATGTATACATCCAATGCTATGTGTTTGAGTATATGTATTCGCCAAGGTCATTCGAAGGATTTTGAGATTTTTCTCGATTTGTTTTTTATTCAATTTTTTTTTTCCAGGATGCTTGTAAGGTAAAGGTAAATGCTGTTGGGCAACTGAAGTAATTAAATTCATAGTTACATAAGAATTATATTAATTTTATTTTTTTTGGGTTGTGACAATGTGAGCATTACCAAAATTTAATTAAAAAAGCACTCAATTAGTTCAACATTTAATTAATAGCAAAATAAAGTAAGCAAAATATCGACTAATTTAATTAAGTAGCCAACAAATATAATGGAAAAATCCTTTTAATGAAGTGTCACTAATGACTACATTTTTGCAAAGGACACCTTCATCTTAAAATATTTTGTATTTCACAAGTATTTATTTAAATGGCATAAATGCTATTTTTTAATTATTTGTTCGTATTTTTCATAGAAACCACGATGAATTAATGTACCTTTGTCCGGGCAGGGGAAGAAATTGCAAATAAGCACTGAAAAAGGAAATTTAGAAGGCAATCAAAAAGTGACAAGACACGCAACAAAGCACACCACAATCTACACAATTTCTATATATAAATAATATGTAAAATTGGTAGGAGGGTCGGTGCCCTTTTAGTATTCGGGTTTCTTAAAATAAATTTGATCGTTTACAATTTATCATACATATATACACAAACACATATGTATGTACATTAGGGTAGTCCTTAAATGTAGGCATCAAATTTTTACATCAGATTTCCAAGGCTCAACCCCTCGAAGATATCGCATATAAATTTTAGTCCCGATTGAAGTCGGTTAAGGCGTGTCGCACAGGGGTCAAAGCTCAGATTAGCCTATGACGTCGTCTTAACCGACTTCAATCGGGACTAAAATTTATATGTGATATCCTCGAACTAAGTAGTATCGATTTTGGGCATTAAATGAAAAAAACATATTTTTAATTGTTTGAGTTCTTAGAGGCATCTGGCCGTTGACCACTTTGCGACACGCCTCAATCGACTCCAATCCGGACCAAACTTTATATGTGATACCTTCAACTATGTTAGTGTCGATTTTGTATATTAGACGAAAAAAAAAATTAATTTTAATTTTTTGAGTCTCCATAGAGGAATCTGAACTTTACCCCCTGTGCGACAGGCCTCAATCGACTCCAATCGGGACAAAAATTGATATGTGATATCTATGACAGTGGTGGTACCGATTGAAGGGGTGACCCTGAAAAAGATCGTTCATTTGATTTTTTAAGGTCCACCCTACTCTACATATAAGCGTAACATTCAACTATGTTGCGGTCACATCTTTTCTTATCCTGGTGTTTTGGGTTGGTATTTTATTTAATAGTTATCATTTAAATTAATATACTTTTATTTTATTATAATTTTATTGTTCTTCATTTTTTAAATCACAAACAATAAACAGCCAATACGTTCAGAAAATGTGCCTGCGACAGCAAATCACATGTACATATGTAGAGAGGTGTCTGTCGGTCACCAGGAAAACAAAGGTTTTTTTTATGAGTTGCAATCGATTTTCGATCTTCGCTGGTTATCGAAGAGCGAATATCGAATGTGAAATTCGTATTATGAGCTAAGCAACCGTGTCGAAATTTTCGTTGAGTATCGTATTTCCTGTCGAACGGGATTTCGCTTCGATGCTGCAGCGAAGTGTTAGAAAATTGTGAAGAAGGTATGATTTTGCGTTTGTTTTCTTACTTTTTGACAGCTGGACTAATTTTAAATTTTTTTTATTAATTTCATGCAGGTCTAACGTCGTGAATACTTAACACAAGCTGGAAAGGCTGATTTCCCAGAAAATCCCAATACTCATTTGGTCGATCTCTCTCAACTCCCTGTAAACTTTCTAGGCAGCTGCACTACTAAAGGAGGTATTTTGATAGGTTGAGGGCACAATATACATATCTGCAAATTTAGTTCACAAATAATGATTCCAGCACCATATCCATATGTATAAATTTTTTTGTTGAAGTGTAGTGTGCAAACATTTTATTGGGCCCTAATAATGTACCTACAACAACTTCAAATCGTCAATAAAATAATTAGAAGATATGTGTTCCTATTTTTCCCAACAACAATTAACAAAAATATAAAATCTGCATTCTCGAAAAAGATATCAAATTCATTTTTATATTCTTTCTATAAACATAAGTACGTGCATATGTACATATACATACATATATGTATCTAAGTATGGCTCACCACAAAAAATGCCGGCATTCCTTATCAACGCCTTAGTCGCCGCAACTGTCATTTGATGCCACAATCAATTTGCATGGTTAACAGAAATCAAGACAGGCGAAAATGTTAATATTTGTCACGCCCGCAATTTGTACTAATAACAACAAACAAACACAACCAAATGCATGTGACTGTAATCAAAGTTTTATATACAAAAATAATGCATTAAAAAAAATGAAGAAATGATTGAAAAGCGATACGTTGAAATCACTTTGAATGGCATTTCAGTCTGGTTAACCAAATATGTATGTAGATATGTATGTATGTACTATATAGTATTTGTATG
>NW_023458556.1:55133741-55156552 GCF_013731165.1 Rhagoletis pomonella | reverse complement strand
AAAAAAAATTTGCTGCAATATTGGCGTACGTGACGTACTCTACGTAGACGCAAGAAAAAGCTTATTTAGATCTGCAGCACTGCAAATAATTCCTACAAATTTATGAATATGCGTACAATACTTAAGTGCATATTATACATGCATATGTACATATGTATGTATGTAGATGATAAAATCTTATGTATGAATGAACTGGGTTGATTTAAAAAACAACTGAATGATTTGCATTTTTTTTTAATTATTCGCAAATTATCTAAAAATGCTGCTCAAAAATTTGTTTACAAGCTTATCTTTTAGTTTGCAGTAAAGGAGTGAATTAAATCATCAAATGAAATAAATTCATACATATGGATGATATCAATAAAAATTAAATTTTTTCAAACAAATGACAAAAAGTGAAGTGTGCTTTAATTTTGCATTCTCAAATAAATGCACATATTTGTATTTTTTTTAGAGTTTATGTTTACTTTGCGCTACACTTTCATTCTAAAACTGAACAAAATCAAAATTTTTAAATTTCGGTACTTTAAATTCTAATGGCAATTTCACAGATCCTGACTAAACTTTAAAAAATATTTGCATAATTTTCAAATATTAAAATGACATTCCATATGTGTGTATATGGAGCACCAAATTGCAGTTACAGCAGTTCACACTTATGCATACATATTCGTAGATGGGATGAGGGCACATTTACTCTTCGTCCAACACCAGAGCCGCGCCACCAGCTCAAACTGTAATTTTTGCTATGACTTTGAAAGTTTTAATAGAGTACAATTACTTTTTAAACTTTTATGGCACAAATTTCCAATTGCTATAATGAACTTTACATAGGGAAGCTATATATACATACTTACATATGTATAAAATCTGAGCTGCAGAAAGAAGTGGCTGCTGCGACACCAGTACTATTCCACTAGATCCTCAAGTGGGGTATGCGCTTTTTGCTACAAAGATTTTTTTTTGCAATTATTTCAATGTTTCATTTTTTTGTGTTTGATGTTCCATACTAAATTTTAACACAAAAAGTGCAAATGAAAGCAAATACCAAGCACGATCCTCCGAGTTTAAGGGGAACTTGATTTCTGCCCACCTGTATGCCCTCGTAGCCTCACAGTTATTGCTGAGCGAAATATTCACCAATTTCTGATGGTGAGTTCGATGTTGCTTCGAGCCCTATCTGGCCAAATGGAGCAAATCTCATATTTGAACAATCACTTGTATGGGAATTAAAGGTTTTAGGTAGTCCCAATAAATTAAATTAAATTAATTTAAAAAAAAACAAAATATTTAAAGACAACCTTTTCTTAGTGGTTAATTAAAAAGGAAAAACGACTTCGCATTACCTAACGGCTAAATTTTTGGTGGAGTTATTCCTTTTCATGTAAGTATATAATATACACACATACATACATAGCAAATATGAACCATATCGGACCATAAATACGGGTTTTTCGAATATCTTCACATCTGCGCCACCTAGTGGATTAATTCATCTTTCATAATCGGGAAGTGGGTTAAAAATTTATTATACGAATTTTTTTACACACAGCTGAAACTTAACCAAAGCTTGCAAGATATGCCCGATTACCGAATTTCACTCCAAATCTTAAGGTTATAATACCATCTAAGTATCCTTCATGAAAAAGGTAAGAAAGAATTTTAAAAAGGTTACATAACATACATAAGTATGTGTAGGATAGCAACGGTGACCAGATTTCTGGCGCCAAAAATCGGGACATCTCTAAAGCATCGAATCCGAACATACAATTTTGTTTTTAGAATAAAAAGGCCTTATGTAGTTTTGTATAAAACAAAACAAAGAGGAAAAAAATTAAAAATTTTTTATAATCTTTTTTTTCGAGAATATAATTTACTATCTAAAAAACATGTAGATCAAAATTTAAAAATTTGTAGACGAACGACGAATTTTAATAAATGTACATCACAATTTGAAACATTTTATTTAGTATAATAAAATGCAAGTTGGAAGAAGCCTGTTGTTTTTTGACAAATTTTTGAACATAATTTGTATGGAAGAAAATGAACAACACCTTCCACCAAATTTACCAAATATCAACGATAAGTCCTAGCTACTTAAAATTTCCACTTTGAATTGAATAGGTTACAAAACTGCATTACTCAGAATGTTTCTAAGAAATCTAATTAAAAAGCGCAAAATTTTGATGAAACTTTGTCGAATTTTTGCTGATTTTTGTGCAAAGTTTTAAATTCTGACTTAGATTATCTTAGTTAGATAACAAGCCACACTTTCATAAAAAAAAGTAAACATTAAATAATCGAAAGGGGAATAGCCAAAGAAAATGGTAAAATGTCTCTTCCCTATTTATATTTTCGCCACTCCAGCTACAGCTTTTGTTTTTCATATACACGATTTTTTTGAGGGTATAAGTATTATTTTTTTTATAATTTCAATAAATATATTCATAAAACGGATACTGGATATATTCATATTTGTTTTTGAGCCAGAGTACAGGGGGAGTCTTAATAAATGAATAAAAAAAACGCTGAAAATCGGGACTTAATCAGTACAAATATGAAAAATCGGGACACGGACAATTTTCTTAAAATCGGTACTGTCCCGCCGAAATCGGTACGAACGGTCACCGTAAGGATAGCTATTCGCATTACTCATACGCCACGTACGCCAATGCAATATGCACTCGTACATATGTATGTACTTATAATGTTTTCTTTTCTCGAAAAAAAATGTCACCTTCTTATATTGCAACATTATCAGAGTGCAAAATTTTAAGGAAAGAGCATGGAATATGCCTGTGATTATGCTGAGAGAAGAACACGAAAACATGACAGCCCTGGCGCAGGGCAGAATAAATGCAACATTATCTCGAGAAAATAAAACGCTATTAGAAAAAAAGGGAAACACAATGCAAGGCCACCGATAGAAACTCCAATGTCGGCACCAAATAATGACTTATAAGTATTATACAGACCTATGTATTCTTAAATACATACAAATGTACAGAGTTATGTATGTACAAGTATGAATGAGTGAAAATACTCCGCTTTATAAATACATCAGCATATAAAATTGTATGCAGTTGCATATATGTATGTATGCATGTATATACACAAATACATAAATAATTCATTTACATACATCCATATTTAGATTTGCAAATACACATCCACTGACACAGTTGCGTGCATCTAGTTGCGTAGCTTGCTGCCGGTGCTGCTGCTGATTGTGCTGCGATTGATGGGTGGGCACGACACCAAAAACAGCTGTTGCCGCACGCAGCTGCTGCTGCACCGCTAAACTAAGGCAAGCAGTACTAATAGCGAACGGCACTGACGCAGTGAGCGCCACATTAAAGACCGCATAGAAGCAGCAAGCAACTTGCGAATTGATGCCGATTAGACCCGGCCGCCTGGTATCTTAATCATACAACAGAGTTCATAAAATACTGCCGAAATAATGTACTCTCTTAAATACTTTCAAACTCTCGATTCGCTCTAGCTGATGCTCTTTTTCTCTGCATACTTACTAAATGGAATCGTATCTTTTCACGCTGCTTGTGTAATGCCTACATACATATGTATGTATTTATATATATCCGGCTGTCCTTCTATTGGGTCACCAACAGTATTTTCTTCATTTCCCGGCTATGATAGAACTGCTCTCTCTTTTTCTTCATTAATTAAGTTATTTCACATTGCCTCTCTCACTCTCTTGTGAGTATGGATGACTTTTATGCTTATAAGTACGTGTTACTTACTTGTCAAATTTTATTTACAAAAAAAAAACTGTGAATCTTCAATAAACAAAAAACTGTATTTCAACAAAAAAACTGTAATAACAAAAGAGTTTTCGGAAAGTTAAGGTTTTTTAAGTTCTAAGAGGCCTACCCAAGAAGAGCTGAAAAAAGTGCTTCCTTACATGAATTTCTATTATTTTGCATTACAAATGAATTTTAATAAACATTTCAAGTTTGCAATAACACATACACTGCCGGAACAAAGTATTGGCACAACAAATTTCATTCTAATATTTTTACGCTAATTTCGTATAAAAATATGGTTCATTCTACAACAAAAAAAAAACATAAAAATATGATTCCTAAACTTTGTGCAAAACTCGCGAAAACTCAGCAAATTTTCATGAAAATTTTCAACTTTTTAATCAGATTTTTTAGAATTTTTTTGATGCAGATTTGCTGTGCCAATACTTTGTTCCGGCAATGTATTTGATATAAACCTTAAGCAAATACTTCAAAGATGTACGATTTTTTATATTAAAGAAGCAACATTAAAAGAACTCCTCCAAAAGGCCCTCTGGAAGGCCTTCTAAGGGTAACGAAAGAGAGAGGTTTTAATATATTCTTGCACGTCTGTAATTTTGACAAGACTGTAATTTGTATCTACTAGGAGGTAACTAAAAAAAAAAACTGTAAGCTGAGATTTGCAGTTAAAACTGTGAATAAGTATGGTAACATTGCTTTTATATGTATTTCTTTCAATTTTCTCTCGCATTTTCATGTTATCACTCTCTATACCTAATCACATTTCAAGGCTCTTCCGGCCGCATGCGCCTCAGCCAATTTTCAATAACATTGGGAAATTTTTCGTTCTATGTCTGTATGTGTTTATGCACATAAATGTATCTGGGAAGAAAATTTCTTGTGGCAAGAAAATTGTGACGAAAGTCCAATAACGTTTGTGGGCGCCATGCACAGTATTGCGGTTCGATGACATTAACAATGAATTTTGTTTAATCATTTCATACCAAATTATTCTTAACGGGCAGAAATTTGTTCCAAAATACATGCTGCCCTATCCTGAGTTTCGCCCGAAAAAAAAATTCACCCGAAAATGTTTGATCCGCCCATAGTAAATATATACATGGAAACGAAAAGTGAAAAGTGAACCGGTTTGGGGAAAATGAATCTCAGGATAAGGCTGATTGTAAGGCTGATTCGATCGCTGGGATGAGTTTTCATTTTCTAACTACGAAAGTAAGCACTTGGTTTTATAGTATTAAATCCAACTTTTCCTTATTAAGATACACCTTCAGAGAACGCACTTCGTCCTTTTTTTATTTAAACATTTTGGTTCAACATTTCCCCCAATGAAAAATATTGGAAAATTGTGCTCTTGAAAAAAACAAGTTTTACCAAAATCAGTTTTTGCTGTTGAAAAAATTACTATAAGAGGCCTGAGGATCAAGATGCAGGGAAGGTATTTCAAAGGATTGTAGTCGAAAGTTCGAACCGTAATTTAGCCTAAGTGGGAGGTTCTATCACCTTTTGTTTATTTTGCGAAAATCAGTTTTTGCTGTTCAACAATCGGCTATAAGTGACTATCAAATCAAGGCGCAAGAATTGTATTTTCAGGGGTAGTAGTCGAGGGTCCTAGCTTTAATTTAAACCTAAGTGGAAGGTTCTATCAACTTTTTTTTCTTTGCTAGAGCTTCTAAAAAAATGCGATTTTTTGACACTTTGACCTCGTTTTTCCGGAGCCGATGGAAACTTTACACTTACGGATTCGTAATCAGCACAACGAAGTCTATCAAAAACATGCCAAAACACGCCAAATGTTTCCGGAATTTACAATTGTTTAGAAAATTTTCCAATATTTCCGCCGTAAAAAGTTTAATTGGTTGTTTGATTTCTGAATTAGAGAAGAGATTACAAGTGACTTCCTGTGTTAGAAAAGAAGGGTAGTCAACTTTTATTTTGATACGATGGACAGAGCCCTTTTAGGTGCTGAACCAAACTATGGCCAGACGTTAGTATGCATACGTAGTAGTCGTGACCTTTAGTAAATTTGTTACATAATATTTTAGTTAAATAGAAGAATTATAGTTTAAGTCGATTTGTATTAAAATTAGATTTTTGAGCAGAAATAGTAAATAATCCACTGTAAAAAAATGTTAAGATATTGACAAAAACCCTGAGATCAGAAGATAAGGTTTTATCATGTTGGCCATTCTTTTATAAATCTAAAATTTATATTGTAAAATTGCTTAACCCACGATTCAAACTAATACACTGTATTTCAATGAAGCTGAGCATACATACATATGCAGATACTTATACACATAAGTTCTACAGCGAGCAGCCGAATGTTAAACAAATTCATCGCATTGGAGAATTGCTGAGTATAAGTAGGTACACACTTACAGATAAATATAAATCTACATACTTTCGCATACAATCTAATTTAACAGCAAAATTCTTCCACAGTACAAATGCTGGTGTCTTTAGTTAATGAGTTCTGTCGTCACTAACAGTTGCCGCCAATCCAATAAATTTAACAAGCGTGGCTTAGAAGTTAGCAACTTCATTCTTAATGCGAAATTACAGCCTTTAGTCAGCACTCAGACTGATAATTTGAATGATTTTATTAGCAGTAAAATACGTACTATTGCATCATGTAGTCAGTAGGAAATGCGAGAAAGCACAAAACTAAGCATTTTTCACCTTTAACTGTGGCTACGGAGTTACCCAGACCTTTTGATCTCATGCCGGAGATTTTTTTCGTTCCTTAAGGGCTGTTTGCAGCTCTCAAGAAAAATCGCAAGAAATATTTTTTATTATTTCTGTTGGTTGAAAAAGTACTATGCTTTTGCTGTGTAATATTTTAGCATATTTTTCTCGAGAGCTGCAAATTGGTTTAAGAAATTTTGTTAGAATTTTGTTTCTTTTCCATTTCTTGTGCAAACAGCCCTTTAAAATAGAAACGAATTAGCGCAACATTCATTTTTTTACATTTAAGACTTATTTATCATCTTCGGTCTTTGGTTATCAATTTTACTAGATATAGCTGTCGATATGTTCCCGCCGATTTAAAAAAAAAAAAATCCATATTTATAGCTTGTATTTCTCTTTGAAGTTTTAATAAAAATAATTACAAATTATAAAATGAAATTACATTTTTTTTCTAATATAACAGCCATTTATTTTTTTCAAGTCCACATTTAGTACTTTACTCAGTCCATTCGCTCCCTTTGCTCCTTTTTTTCATACATACTTATTTAGAAAAATATATACACACTTTTTTTGTTTGTTAATTGTTGTTAGTGTTCGTCGCCCAGTGTTGCAGAAAAATGTGAATACCACCTGCTGTGGCGTGCGCCGAGTGCAAGATACGCCGCGCCCTTAATTTGCACTATCCGACGACATGAAATCAGGCGAGGAATGCCTGACTGACTACCAGAAGAATTGGCAGCTCTTAAGGCAACCACACACGAGGCATAGGCAAAAAGGCACAGACAGACAGACATCCAAGTACTCTACATGCACACACGCGCTAGACACTCTTGGTACATTTGAAGCAAAAAGCACACACTAACATCAGCATACATGCTGGTAAATGCACGAGCTGTTGAGCATTTTACATACGTCAGTATTAGTATGTATATATATTTTTTTTTTATTTTAGCCAGCATATGTACATACAAATAACATTTTTGCACGTACTTATGTACAAATTTTTCACTATAAATTGCACAAATTTTCTTAAGAGTCCTTTTAATTAATAAAACTTATGTTTTAAAGTCCATTTTAACTTACAATTATTTAGTATCTATGTAACTACATACATACATTTTTCACAATTTTGCAATAATTTTTTTTTTTTTTGCTTACCATTGGCAAGAATATTAGCTGTGTTTGGATCATGATACATGACTTGCTACAGTGCACCAATGTCTTCACTTTCATGTCACTTTAACCACTGCGAGAGAATGAAAGCCAGAGAGTCGCGTTGTCCGTATTTATAACAACATTCGTGTTTGTTGAATTGAATTGAGTTGAGCTGCGAATCGAACTACAAAATATCCGCGCACAGCTGAGTTGAATTGCATGAACATTGGTTGAGGTGACGCATTGATGGCGTCGGCGCAAACGAGCTATGTATAGCACGAGCAGCACACGAGTAGCATAATGTTACAGTTTAGGTTTTCTTTCGGTAATCAGTGCTGTTACAAAAAAAAAAAAACAAAATGAAAATAAAAAATCTAACATACAATGTGCCATCTATGTTATGTAGGTAATTTTGTGAGAGGCTGCTGGTCTTTCAATTCATTTATTGTTTTCTATGTGCATATATTTGTGTGCGGTATGGCGAATTGCAACATTTTAATTTACAAAGCTTGCTGTTTGCTCCACTGTCCTCACGCGCGAATGTATGTACATAGTTAATTTTAATGCACTGAAAAACTGATTGAATTTTAATTATTTTTTGATAAAAATATAGTTTATTCTGTAACAAAAACCGTAGAAATCCAAGTTTCAAACTTTGTGCAACATTGAAAAAAAACAATAAAGTTTCCTAAAAATGTGAAGCCTTTAATTAGACTTTTTTTAAGATTTTAAGGATGCAGTTTTATATCTCATTCGATTTTAATAGAATAAAGTGCAAGTTTGAAGTAGATATGATTGCCGTTGTTTTTTGGTATTTTTTTTTGTTGAAGGTTTCGCTCATTTCTTCTATATAAAAAATTTTTTAACATACTTTTTATAAGAAAACTGCGTGGCACTGTCAAAAAATTGCCCATAATCAGCGCAATTCTTTAGCTACATGAAACCTGCACTTTATTATGTTAATTTAAAGGGCTACAAAGCTGCATACTTAAAATCTTTCTACAAAATCGTTGAGTATAAAAGAACCATAATTTTAGAGATTTTTTGAAACTTTGTCATCATGTTCCGCAGCTTTTGCTCACTCTTAGAATTACGAAATCGAAAAATTTATTTTTTACGCTCCACCCTAATGTACAGCCCCTTTGAGACTATTGTCTGGTTTCTATTCAAATGTATAAAATATTAAGATTTAAGCGAGCTGAACCGATTTGAAAATATCTCCAAAAATGGAATTTTGTATGAATAAAAATAGTTTCTTGAAGAACTTTTTGAAAAAAGTCCCTTCAGATGACAAAAAAGATTAGGCTTAAAAAATTTTAAAATCTCTTCAACGGAATCGTAATAATGAGATTTTTGATGCTGTTTTTTTACTTTTTTCAAAAATTTATTTACGAAAAACTTAAATAACTGGGCCAAAACTACTCTGATGTAGACTTATGGGATCTCGGCAGAAAGGTATATTCCCACTATTTTTATTTATGTGCAAAAAAAAAGTCATTCGTGTCCCATTTTTTTTTTTTTTTTTTTTTTTAAATACCAACACATCTTAATTCAACTTTGAATGATGTTCGTTCATCCTACCTTTCCTTTCATCCTTTGAATGACCTTGTTAGCAAAGAAATAAAAAAGGTGAGAAAATACTTTTCCAATGATACCTTACAAGTCTAAATCGGAAGAGTGTAGGTTCTTTGAAAAAAGTTAAAAAAAAAACAGCTTCAAAAATCTCTTTATTACGATGCCGTTCAAAATTTTTTAAAAATATTTTTATGCAAATTTCTTAAGCTTCAACCGATTTGTCATTTGAAGGGATTTTTTCAAAAACCATCTTCAAGAAACTATTTTTATTCACAAAAAAACTCCATTTTTGGCGGTATCTACAAATCGGTCCAGCTCGCTTAAATATTAATATTTTTTCAAAATATTTTGGTGGACGTCTTAAAATATAATAGATTTTATAATTCCAATAGAAAAACAGTACCGTTTTTTTTGAATGGGGAGTGATGCAGTCTAATGTACATATGTATCTACTAAAAATATGTAATAGTAAAATCAAAACATTTGTTGGCGAATTCTGGTCGCCTAAAATCGAAGTTATTTTGTCACAGAGGAAGTGCAGAATGTTGGCCGTAAAAGTAAAGTGAAAAACTTCGTTCGTAGTGAATACGGCAACACTGGCTGAAGCTAGTCGGTTTAGGTTTTTTGAGTGGTTGCTGATTTCCTCGCACTTGTTCTGCAAACAAGCTCTCTTTGATTTGCTTAACCCTTTTTTTATAGAACGTAAAAGCAAGTTTATCCATTCACCGCTGAACCGGGAAATTTTTCGTTCAGAACGATCCCGTCATCAAAAAAATAATAATTAAATGTTAGCGTGGAAATGAATGATAAATGTAAATTTTTGTTAAGTAATTACCGCGAATACTATGCATTTCGCCATATGCATTAGGACGAATCATAGCCATTTCATGCATTAGGACGAATCATAGCAAGTTCATTGATTTTACAATACATTTGTTTTTTGGTTTCACTTGACTTGACTTTTTAAGGAGTTTTTTGTAATGTACATAAATAATGAAAAACGATATATATATATATATATATATATATATATGTGTGTGTCTGTGTACAACAAAATATTTGTTATTATGAGAGTCCCTCATAATAGGGAAAATTAATTAATTAATTACAAAATCGTGCATTCTTTACATTTAAAATTATGAAGTTTTAATGGCAAAGTGGTCAGTATTTTTTGGTTTTCGCCTCATACGCATAACTTTGCACCTTTCTTTTAAGTCGGTTTTTTTTTGCTAAAAATTACTTGTTTAGTTTGCTTTCCTTTGCATGTTTTTTTTTTTTTTGCTTAACTTAAAATCTATACATATTAAACTCATTTATTCGCTTTTCGCATTCGCACTTTTGTCGATCATCTGAATTTTATTTCACTTTGAAATTTTATTCAGCGACATGAAAATCTCTTGACAGCGAACTTGCCTACAAATTTAAGCACATACTTAGGTAGATACAAATATATGTGACAAATTTGTTCAGTTTAAATATATATAACTACAGTGGTATCTGGCTGGAGTGAACACCCGATGCTACGAACACCTCGAAAGAGTGAACATTAAAATTTTTCTATTGAGTACTCTATAGAGTGAACAATTTTGAGTCTTTGTAGAGTGAACAAAATTTAAAACCAATTCATTCCAAATTCAAAACTGTAACGAAAAACTTAATAACAAAAAGGATAATCCCTTCGCCAGGCCGATCTCGTAAATCCCCGTATAAGGGGTAAGGTAACTCGGAGATTCGGCACTAGTGAAGTGGGAAGACTGTCTGAAGACTTGTAACTTCGCCTCTGGTGTGAGCAAGCTTTGGTCAACCGTGAGGTCATTGTCCAATCCGACGAAGCATGATGACAGAGTTGAAATATCTTTTGGCGACCACGCTTCGTCCGACCCGAGCGATGCGCGAGCTATTTTAGCCGACAGTTCATACTGCATCCTCCGGCGGACAAAGCCAAACGAAGAGTGACCAGAAGGCTGCAGAAACTGCCAACACCAAGTGCGCCTCTTTTTTCAGCAGCGACGAGGAAAGGATAGCCATCGGGAAGGCGAAAGTCTCCAAAGCAATTGAACCCGACGGAGTGGACTATCTAACCAAGGTCCTCAACCTGTCTATGGCCACTCTCATCGTCCCAGACATCTTGAAAACGGGGAGAGTGGTTCCACTGCTTAAACCGGGGAAATCGTCCAACAAAGGAGTCTTCTTGCCCGATAGCTCTCCTTTCCTCGGTTGCGAAGACACTAGAGACCCTTCTACTCCCGCACTACACAAATTACTCAACCCCAGCGTAGCATCAACATGGTTTCCGTAAAGTGCACAGCAAAACAACAGCACTTGACGCCATAAACAGCCAGATAACTCGTGGCCTTAACCGAAACCCCCCCCCCCCCCCCTCAATTATGGTTATCTCGCCGAGCTTTCTCGCTTCGTCACTGCACGGAGCCTAACCCTCTCCCCTACAAAATCCTCAGCAACGCTTTTCACCACTTGGACGAAGGAGGTCAGACTGCAACTGGGTAGTCTCGTCGATGACGAACCAATTCCGACGTTGAATAACCCGAAGGTCCTGAGAGTAACCTTCGAGGTCTGCTCTCCTTCTCGGCGCATACAACCGCAATTGTCAATAAAGTACAAAGCCCCAACAAAGTCCTCAAGTCGCTAGCCGGCAGCACCTGCGGCAAACAAAGAAACGTTGTTGGCAACGTACAAGGGACTAGTAGGACGCAGTGGATGAAGCTGCAGACCTGCCAAAACACGGCACTCAGACAGCGACAGGATTCCTTCTGATGTTGCCGCAACATCACCTGCGCGACGAGGCACATATGCTCCCTATTAAGGAGCAAAACACAATGCTCTGCAAGCAATTCCTAGTAGGGTGTTATCGTGTTAGCATCCAAACAGACATCTGATTGCGGAAGAATCCTCGCCACGGCAATCAGAAGGCATCTATATGAACTGACGGACGAAGTCCGGGGTTCATAAAACTATCTCTGAACCCAACAACTTACCGACAGGCCTTGAACGAAATGCAAAGAGAGCCAGTCCCGAGTTATATAGACTCTCGACCTGTGAATGCCGTTCTGGGCACGCAACCACCTGACGTGGACAGGACAGAGCTTCGTCTGCCTCGGGAGACTCGGATTACATAGCCCAACTTCGTTTGGGCTACTGCAGCAGGTTGAACTTATACCTGAACAGAAGAAATGCAGATGTGCCAAATGAATTCCCGTCATTCGGAGAGACGCTTCATGATGCTCTCTTCGTATTCCCACTGAACCCCACCCTGCTAATGTGTCTGGCCTTATGGACATACCCCATCGAGGCTTCGCGCTTCCTGGGTCTACCGCTATAGAGCTTGACGACAACGATACAACAACAACTGGAAACATGTGTTGGCATTAGCTGTGGGAAAAGACGACACTTCAGAGTTCTTAAAAATTTAACTTTAAAAGACGCACTGCGCAACAAAATTGATTTTAAAGAACAAACAATTCAATCTGGATATAGTGAACAATCTGTTTTCTATGAACTGGTCGTGCATTAATTAGTTCACTCGACCCAGATAGCACTGTACTCACATTATTAAACTTTTTTTGTAATTTTTATTTTTATTTTCACTTAACTTATTGGTTTTGGTTTGCATACTATAATATTTATGTACTCTGTAGTTAGCAACCGCTGCGTATACGTAACACAATTTGCTTGTTACATTTAAATTAGACCGTACCACCTTATAAGCAAACAAACAAATTTCGACCTACAGCCCTAAGTAAAACATATTTTGGCAAGACCATTTCGAAATCAAAAATTATTTTTTGGTAACACCTACATACGTTGTTCAATATAAATTTTTTTTTTTGAAAGTTCTATTGGAATAATCAAAATACTTCTTCTTATTTGGCGCTGTAACCGCATTAGCGAATTGGCCGAGTTGGGGCGCCGAATGACAAAGCCATGCCAGCGGCACTTAGCAAAAATTTAATAGGTTTTGGTGAGCTTTAATTTAGAAATGAGATCTGGTAAGTAAGCACTAGAACGGCGTATTTGAGGTCAATTAATTTTGGAACAAAAAAATGTTCTCCCTAAATAAGAACATCGATATATAACTGTTTGAGATCCGTTTGTAAATTCGAAGATATGACGATAGGGGGAACCCTAAACAATATTTCGAAATTGCCTCGCAAAAATATTTCAGACTCAGGGCTTTACGGCGAACTGTTTTTTTTTATAACGGTCTAATGTACAGAGGTATATATGTATATATTTGTGTGCAATATGTATGCAAGTCTGAATGCCATAGTCGGATTTAAATATGGGTATGGTGTATGGATGATTCAAAATATTAGTTTGATTTAATTAGTAAATGCATTGTGAATATTAGTAAGTATATATAATTTTTATTATGTACTTGCAATTTGCAATCACGAGTGCCTGATAGCATCTCCCAAAAATTTTTCCTATTAAAGTTTAACAACAATACATATGTAAATACATACATACATATATATACATTAGCGTGGGCCGAAAATCCACTTTTATAGAATTTTGATTGGTAATATCAAAAATATGGTTCATTATACTCTAAAAAAAATATCTGTGTGAAGTGTGAAAATTTTTTGTCAATATCCTAGGCTCGCCCAAGCCCATCAAATTTCAAGTACTAAAAAAATTGTTTCTTAGCTAACTTCGATTCTCTACAAAAAATTACCATATACCAAATTATGTAGGACTAATACTTTAGAAGACTATTGCAATTTTAGTAAAAAAATGTATTAAATAATTTATTTATTAATTTTTATTTATTGAGCATGTTGAACTTTAATGGACGTGGGCGAGCCTAGGATATCGACCAGAAAATTCCAATCAAAATTTTAAAAAAGCGGATTTTCAGCCCACGCTAATACACATGCAGATATGTACATTCAAATATTTAGTCACGAATGAGTGCCCAGGCTTTGGATAATTTCGTCGCCAAGAGGCGGGTATTAAATATTTATGTACAAAAGCAGTATAAACGTTGATACAAATCTTGAATGTGTTAGGGCATACTTATTAATCGGTTTCGCGATTGAGTTTTAAGCACAGCGGCTCGTTAAAAATAATTAGCATAGGTATGTATGTAACTGCTCACAATAATGAATTGGTTAGTAGCGATATTCAACCCTTGCTTACATATAGATTAGACCCACGCTGTAAAGAACAGAAGGGGCACCCATCTCGGTACTGCTATTCATCTCTCAGTGAATTTGACAGAATCGCTGTTAGTATGACGTCACTCTTGTGCAACTTGTTTACGCTTTTCTTGCAAAATTTCTTCTTCTTCTTCCATTCTTGCTCGCGTTTTGACATTTCTCTCTCGCAACTGCACCAGCGCAGTGTTGCCAGTAACTGTGTTAATAAAATCCCATCCAAATTGGGTGTGCAACCTCATAGCCCATAACCATATTAACTTGAAGACAAATGCCGCTTTTCGAACAGTGTGTCTACGTGATTTGGTAGCATTTTTAATGTTAGACTTTTACCATGACACAAAGGCATCGACGGTATCGAACAAAATTGAGAAGGCTCTGGCGGCTTTCGAAAGAGATATTCTACCAAAAATCTATCATCCTGTTCGTGCTGTTACAATGACATAGTTTAGACTTGTCGTACGCTTGGACGATGATGCTCTGGTGGAAAAGCCTTGGACGCATATATGCAGTGTTGCCAGAGAAAGTCCCCTAAAAATCTTAATTTTTTCCAAAAAAATCTTCAAACTAAGATTTTAAAGCTAAAGAAAAACTTTTCGATCTCAAAAAATCTTCATTTAAAAATACCTAAAAAGAAACACAAAATTCGATGTTGTCTTTACGGCTGTAATTAGCCCTTATTATGTTGGTTGAAAAAATTACCAATTTCAAGTTATAAAGTCTTTTTTATAACAACTTAATCTTAAAATGCATATTGTCTTGTTTTATAAAAAAAATTTTGTGCACAGTTAACATAAATAGGGACGCGACATTTTGCAAGTTTTAACGGACTTCAAAAAAGGAGGAGTTTATCAATTCGTGCGAATATGTTTTTTATTAATGTATGTTACCGCATAACTTTGGCCTACTTCAACTGATTTCGATAATTCCTTTTTATCGGAAAGGTGGTACCTCAAGGGTGGTCGCATACTAATTTGGTTTTGATACGGTCATTGGGTCATGAAGAAATTGACGATCAATTTTTATATGAGAATTGAAGTCGCTTGTGTTTGTTTTGTTTCAAAATTACAGTGGTCGTCCAGTATAACGAAAGATATAATGTTTGTGTTCATACGCTATATCGAACTGAAATTTTATTATGACAATTCAATAAAATCAGTCTATATATTACATATGAGCCCCATATTCCAATTTCCCTTAAATTGTGTTTTTTTATTTTATTTTATCACCTAATAAATAACAAACGTGTACGCGACGGAGGTATTTTTCCAGGTCAATAAACGCGACCACTTGTAAGAAGTTATTCTTTTGAACCGATGGTAATTCATCGTACGTAAAAATCATGCAAAATCATGTCATTCAAGCGCACAAAGTAAACAAGCATTCGTTATATAGAATACTCCTTTTTTCAGCCGTTCGTTATTTAGAGTAATCAATACAATTAAAAAAGGCATTCGTTATTTGGAGCGTTCGTTATTTAGGCATTCGTTATACTGGACGACCACTGTACTTGTTTTTTTTTTATGAAAGAATAGCTCGTTATCTATCAAAAACCATAACACAAAGTTCCATAACAATTTTGAGCTTTTTAATTCGATTTTTTATTTGGGTATTTTTACATAGACGTTGTTTTATAAATCTTACCGCCCCTTTTTTCTCGTTATACATTTATCCATGTAGACCCATCAGCAAATGTTTCTTAAATGGCAGTTTAGAGGGGATACAAAAGACCGTTTGTTCTTTTCCTCCAGTCTCTAGCTCTGCACTAGAGTATATGTTTTACTGAGCGAGAGAAGAAGGCAGATAATATTGTAGGGGATTTCGTATTTCATTTTTCTTCATCCTTAATTTGCTGCTTACAATGATGTAGCAAGGATAATATAAATAAGTTACGAATTTTAACTTAAAAATTAAGGGCCGGTTACTCAATGTCTGGTTAACACTAATCTGCGGGTAAACATCGGTTATCGACTTTTTCGACTCCATGCATATAACACAGTGTCGGTAACGTCGATAACTATGCTTAACCGCAGATTAGTGTTAACCAGACATTGAGTAACCGGCCCTAAATATGTTACATCATACACAAAAATCTTTATTTTGAAAATATTTTCAGTGTAAAATTTTGATTTTTAAAAAATCTTCTTTTGAAGATTTTTAATAAAAAACAGCTCAAAAAATCTTCATTTTCAAGATCACTCTTGACTTATGGCAACGCTGCATAGATGTAATATTTCTTTATTGCTAATACAATATGCTCGCAATTTCTTTTAAACTCGAAATCAAAGGGAGGCAACCTTCATCACTTTTGAGCTTGTACTAGTATACGAGTTCATTTGTAAACTACAACATAGACCGAGGTACATTTTTTATCGGATTTCTCGTTTTATAATAGGGGTCTTCATCTAAAGTGGTAAAGGGATAAATTGCTTAAATTTATCATTGACGAAAACGCCAGGAAAAGTTTTACTGGTTTTTACTGGATAATACGTATGAAAACAGGGCTATAACTTTCTTGGTAATATTATCCATTGTCAACTGTTGGCATCTTATCTAAAGCGGCGCGAATACAGACCACTTATGTGTATCTGTTGCTGTAGGGATGTCGGAGAAACATCGATGCATCGAAAATACCTAACGAGTAAAACTTTTACTGGTTTTAACTGGATAATGCCATGAACGAACGAAACAAGATCACGCAAGAACAAGAGAGTGAAAAAAGTCGATTTTTTGAGCGGGTTCTACGCCATCATGTTTCGCAAGAAAACGAATGAAAAGTAAAGAAAGCAAAGAACACAACGAACACTAAAAACATTCCCACGACAGACGGTCTACGTACTGGAATGACTCTGGTTTTACCCGACCAGCGGCTGTTGTTTCGGCGACCTAACCTCGTTTGGGTCAGGGTATTGTTATCCGGCAGGCGATGTCGAGCTCGAAATATTTAACGTACATATACCCCCTGCCACCAGCTGCCCGGCAGGATATCACCCTGATTATGGGCAGCTGCCTCAGCTCGCCAGACCTAACAATAGTCAGTGCTGGTCTGATAAACAGCATATCATGGTTACCTATGCTGACTTTAGCATCAGACCATCTGCCCATAATCATCTCGATTGATAAACCAGCCGACTTTGCTTCCGCGGATCACTATGCCAACTTTTCTAAAGCTGATTGGAAAGGCTTCGCAGATGTTACTAAAAGCGCCTTCACTGCACTACCCACACCAACCAACGCTCACGTAGGTGAGCGTAAATTCCGCAGGGTTATGACTGCTGCTACAGCCCGCTTCGTCCTAGCGGGATGCATCTCGAGCCCCCGTCCGAAATTTCCTGCTGAAGCGGCTGTCCTAGCCGATGAGCGCGGCAACCTTCGTCAAGCCAATCCCGGAAATCCCCGTATCAGGGATCTCAACTCGTAAATTCGGCAACTTGTGCATAAGCGGAAGAAATGGGAAGAGCATCTGAAGGCCTGCAACTTCGCCTCTGGTGTGAGTAAGCTTTGATCAACCGTAAGGTCATTGTCCAACCCGACGAAACATGACGACAGAGTTGAAATAGACTTTTGTGACCACGCTTCGTCGGACCCGGAGCGATGCGCGAGCTATTTTAGCCGGCAGTTCATTTTGCATCCTCCGCAGGATTAAGCCAAACGTCAAGTAAGCAGCCGCACAAACTGCCAAAACCTAGTGCGCCTCTTGTTTTCGACAGCAGTGAGATAAGGGTAGCCATCGGGAAGGCGAAAGCCTCCAAAGCCATTCGACCCGACAAAATTTGCATGTTGATGCTGAAAAATTTGGGTCCTGTGGGAGTAGCGTACCTAAGGGAGGTCCTCAATCTGTCAATGGCCACTCTCGTCATTCCAGACATCTGGAAGATGAGAAGAGTGGTCCCACTGCTCAAACCGGTGAAATCAGCCAACAAAGGAGAGCCTTATCTTGCTACTCCCGTATTTTACGATCCACCTGGCCCCAGCGAAGCATCAGCGTGGATTCCGTAAAGTGCACAGCACAACTACAGCACTTAACGCCATAAATACCCAGAGAGAGAATCATTCTAGTAGCGCTGCACCTGTCCAAGGCGTTCGACCCTGTCAGCCATTCAACGCTACTAGAAAACATAGAGGCCTCCTCTCTCCCACAGGCACTCAAACGGTAGTCGGCGAATTATCTGAGGGGTCATCACTCGTCAGTAACTTTTAGAGACAAATCGAGCAAACCTAGGAAAATAAAACAGGGGGCTCCACACGGTGGTGTCCTTTCCCCATTACTGTTTAACTTTTACATTTCAAAGCTCCCTCAACAACCAGAGGGAGTCTCGATAGCCCCTTATGCTGACAATTGTTCCACCATAGCGTCTGAAAATGGAATTGATCACTTGTGCTCGAAAGTAAACGGGTATTACGCCGAGCTTTCTCGCGTCTTCACTGCACGGAGCCTAACCCTCTCCCCTACAAAATCCTCACCCACACTTTTTACCACCTAGACGAAGGAGTCCAGACTACAACTGGGAATTCACGTCGATGATACACCAATTTCGACGATGAACAACCCGAAGGTACTCGGAGTAACCTTCGATAGTCTGCTCTCCTTCTCGGCCCATACAACCGCAATTGTAAACAGAGTACAAAGCCGCAACAAGGGCCTCCAAGTCGCTAGCCGGCAGCACCTGGGGCAAAGACAAAGGAACGTTGCTGGCAACGTACAAGGCAATTGGCCGGCCGGTTCTTAACTATGCAGCAGTGGATGAAGCTGCAGATTTGCCAGAACACTACACTCAGGACAGCGACAGGATGCCTTTTGATTTCGCCGCAACACCACCTGCACGACGAGGCCCACATGCTCCCTGTTAAGGAGCATAACACAATGCTCTGCACGCAGTTTTTGGTTGGGAGCCACAGACGTGGTCACCCAAACAGACAACTCCTTGCAGAAGAGCCCTCGCCCAGGCATGTCAGGAGGCATCTCCACGAACTGACGGACGAGGTCCAGAGGTTCATCAAATAACCTCTGGACCTAACGGCTTATAGACAGGCCTTGAACGGCATTCACAGAGAGGCAGTCTCGAGTCCCGACCTGTGAATGCCGTTCTGGGCACACAACCACCAGACGTGGACGAGACAGAACTTCGTCTGCCTCGGGAGACTCGGAGCATGTTCTTAACGAATGCCCGACATGCGGAGAGTCGACTCATGACTCACAGCATCTCTTCGTATGCCCTGTGAATCCCACCTCACTAACGCCCGTGTCCCTATGGACAGACCCCGTCGAGACTGCACGCTTCCAGGGGCTACCGCTAATAGAGCGAAAGAACGTAGAAAGAAAGAAGGGGCAACTCGTTATAATTGTAGCGAAAGTGCGCAACAGGGGCGTTCCTTCTCTTTTCATCCAATCAAAAAACGCACTACAGCAAAAGAGAAAGCACGCCCTTGTTGCGCACTTTCGCTACAATACGAAAACAGGGCTAAACAATTTTTTTAATATCAGGCGCCATCTATTGGCAACTGTTAACATCTTATCAAAAGTGGGAATACATCCCACTTATGTGTACCTTAATATCCCCCTTTTTTCAAAATAATTTTACCCCGGATTGTGGCAACACTGTATTTTAGCAAAACAGCTGTTTGCAAAAAAGATATATGTACATATGTATATGTGCAGCGGAATTAATAGATAATTTGTAATTTCGATGAAAATTGTTCAATTCCTGTGTGCATAGTTTAATTAATTTAAAGTGAAGCAAAACAATGTCGTCTTTTGATGAAGATAACAGCTGGATGCAATATAAGCCAAGTGCAAAGTTCCTACCTGTGGTAGATGGCAAAACTGCAGACTGTCCTGCTGCTGGCACAACAGATTATTATAAACTGGAGACGCCCATTTTCAGCAAACGCCAAATAACGTTGCGTATACCATCGAACTACAAAGGAAACTTAATGCATGTAGCTGTAAATAAGAGATGGTTAATTTGTGTGCTGGATACGCAGCAAACTATATTATTACGTTTCTTTTTGCCTAGAGCGCTGCCTCCAGGCGGTATGTAAACAGAACTACATATTCACCATATGATATGAACTTCAGCCACTTACATTATTTATATATTTTTTGATAGAAATTGCATTGGAGAAGTATTTAGCGGGTTACGCTATATCAAAAGTATTCCTCGATTATACTGGACACCATACACTTATACCATTGGTTCCGCAGACGCCCGGTCTATCGGCAGACTTTCTTTATATACATGCAAATGGGCCAAAAGTGAGGCGAGTGGAAAAGTTCAAAGATCATGAAATTACATCGGTCGCATTTAACCGTTATATGGGCACGGAATCCTCTACGGGACCAATATTGCTGGGTACCAGTAGGGGTCTGATTTTCGAAACGGAACTGGTGCAAGATGGTTTGTCTCCTTTGTATCGAAAACAAGTAATATGTATGCATGTACTTTTTTCTGTCAATTACTTACCACAAATTATTTGTAGGTGTACGACTTGGGTTTGGGACGTACAAAGTATCCCATAACGGGATTGGAGTTATTACGTCTACCCAATACAAACAGATTTATGGTCATTGCAACTGCACCTGATTGCATTTACACATTCCAAGAGAATTGTAAATCTGATGATAGATCTCTACAGTTCATTTTTGCCAATTATGTAAATGGGCAACAAATTCATGGTGCCGAGATGGTTGAAACTGAATTGAGTTATTCGGTGCTGCAGCTGTACGGAGAGCCAAATGAAAAGCTGCCCAAACAATGGGCCTGGTTGTGTGGTAGCGGTATACGCTTCGGAGAGGTAAAGTTTAATGTATGTTTATGTTCTTATTTATTAAAAAAAAAAATGTAACAACTTTTAGATATCCACCGAAGAGCGTTCTCCCAATGTTTTACTCGGTGACAATCTTATCAGCTTGGATTACAAGCAATACAAACATCTATCCTACGAAGAGCGGCGGCAAAATGCTCCACGAGCTCTAGCTCTAACCGAATATCATGCACTTTTACTCTATTCGGATCACATCACCGGCATTTGCCTACTAAACGAAAAAGTGGTGTATGAAGAGTTTTTCCATGAGCAAATGGGAAAACTACTTGGTCTTATGCGCGATCCCTTTACTGGCACTATTTATGTTTACACGGATAAAATGTTTTTCAACTTTAAAATTACAGACGAACAACGTGATATTTGGCGTATATATTTAGAAAAGGGTCAGTATGACTTGGCTGAAATATACGCCGCTGAGCAGCCAGAACATTTAGACACTGTACTAACCAAAAAAGCAGACGCAGCTTTTGAAAAAAGGTGATTATAATGTAGCCGCAGATTTCTATGCGGAAACAACAAAACATTTTGAGCAAATCAGTTTAAAATTTATGAAACTAGAAAATAAGGGGCCGATCATACGCTACGTTAAAAAGCGTTTAGCGATGGTGGGTAACGATCCAGATACGATATCGGTGTTGGTAGTATGGCTTATAGATCTTTATTTAACGCAAATCAATTACCCTCGGCGTAGTGCACAGGAGCGCGCTGAATGGCAAAGTGAATTTGACGAGTTTATGCAGGCTGCACGTGTAGCCGATTGTGCTCGCCAAAATAAAGAAGCCATACGTAATCTATTGAAAGAACATGCTGATGTACATAATATCTCACAATTCGCTATAGCGAATGGTGATTACGAGGAAGTGATAGACCAGCAAATTGGCGTGAATAAATTTAAAGATGCGCTGCACACATTGACTCAGCAAGATAACCTAGAGTTGTATTACAAGTATTGTCCTATACTGATGGAATATGTGCCTCATGAAACAATAGCAACGCTTATGTCACAGGGACGAAAATTAGATATAAAAGAGCTCATACCGACGCTGATAATACAAGAAAGTGAAAAACATATAGAAGAAATCATAAGGTATCTGGAATATGCGATATACAAGTTGGGTGAAACTCATGAAACCGTGCATAATTACATTATACATTTGTATGCCAAATATAAGCCCTCAAAAGTAATAATATACCTAGAGAATGAGGGACAAGACTTGAGTCTGATTCACTACGAAATAAATTATGCGATGTTGCAGTGCCAGCATTTCCATGTAAATGTGGCGACGGTTTTTCTAATGTGTTTGAATGAAATGTGGGCTGCCGCGGTGGAGTTAGCACTAACTTTTGATTTAAAACTGGCAAAGGAAACGGCTTCGAAACCACAATTAGAGGAGGACCGCGAAAAGATGTGGCTGGTTATTGGTAAGGAAATATATCAAGTTTCAAAGGAATCCAAATCATTTTTTTTTTAATCCTTTTTAGCGCAACATGAAATACAAGGTACCAATGATGTCAAAAAAGCATTAGATCTTCTAAAAGAATGTGAATTGCTGCGTATTGAAGATTTACTGCCCTTTTTCTCCGATTTCGAAAAGATTGATGATTT
>NW_023458556.1:55129445-55133641 GCF_013731165.1 Rhagoletis pomonella | reverse complement strand
CTACGTAGAGTACGTCACGTACGCCAATATTGCAGCAAATTTTTTTTATCGTTTTTTTCTTATCATTCAGAGTTAATTACCAATTGAAATTCAAAAGAAACCACTCGTGCAATCTTAATAAAATGCAGAGAAATATAAAAAATGGCAATTTATTTAAATGCAAAAAAAAATAACAACAAACAAATCGAAAGTCATTACAAAATTCACGCAATCATTGCCATTCATATTTTCTCAAAAGGTTATAGAGAAAGAGAAAATAAGTCAAAATAAATGCAAAAAAACGAAAAAAGCAAGCAAACAGTTGGTTGTTTATCTTTTTTTCTTGCCATTAGCAAAGTCAATCACTTTTGGCATCATTTCAAGTGTTGCTTTGTACTCATTTCTTATAATTTTGGTTTATGCCTACATACAACCTCTTTAACGTAAGCAGTTGCTAACGATTATTATTTTTGCCGGCTATGCTAATATTTTCAATTAGCGTTCGTAGTTTGAGGCTTTTGTAAGTGTGTACATACATACATACATATCGTCGTTTAAAGTACAGAACCGTGTATCACGATAATGCAAAATCACGTATGTAAGGTCACAGGAGAGAGTAAAAAATATGCTACTATTGATCAGCGGTATTACAACTATGCTGTTTGCTGCTTTGCAGTACACACTCTAATATCGATATTTTGGTATGAATAGATAAGGCTGTATGCCTGGAGCTTCCTATGAGCAAATCTAATTTTTGGCACAAATGTCAGTTACGCGGTTTAGCAAAACGAAGATAGACGGTTGTTGATGATAAAATTCTTCCAATAAATTACTTTATAATCACCAAAAAAGGCAGAAAATAGTTAAATATGTAGAAAATAGATAATATGTTTAAAGGAGTTCAATAGTTTTCAAGATAACGAAACGAGACTTTCCAGCATTTTTGGAACTCAGTCTCGCGTTTATACCTTTAACCTTTAACATACCATCCTCTGTTTAAATATCTACCAAGCTGCGGACTTCTGAAAACCCCCGTTTTTTAAGGTTTTTCAAAATTATTTCTGCCTTGGAGTGCTTTTGGGAGTGGAGAGATATATTTCCACAATCTGGAGATATATTCCAGTAATCTGATAATCATCATATAAAATTCAAGGGTTAATTGTTTGTTGTACTTACGGCAGATTCACTTGAAATTACTCTTTGTGGTGTTCCGAGAACGCCGCTTCGTATGTTAAGGGTTAAAGGTATTGCGAACTGTTGGATAGCTCTTAGATAAGCTCATCAGAGGGTGTCTCGAAAAAAAAACTATTTCTTTTATATACACAAATCATGGCCACCTTAATGTACATACATATGTATATATGTATGCACATATGGGCGATTCCAGCGAAGCCTACCGCGAAAAAAATTCCTATATCTAACTTATTTATAGGCCGATTTGGCTGATTTTTATAACATATAAGTGGTTTGTAAGCAAAACATTTTTGCCAAAAATGGTCTCGTTAGGTTACACCACGGTCGAAATCCGTGTTTTCTTCCCGTTACAAATTCTTTCAAGAACAATATTAACAAAACATTTTCAATGGAAATTTTAGTAAAGTAACGCCAGAAAAGATTTCTTGAATAAAAACTTGCAAAATTAACCTTAAACATTTCCAATATTACTACAAAATTTATATACATCAAATTTTAAAAATAAAGACTTATGGCCTTATTCATAAAAAATAAAATAAGTTTAAAGAGCTTTATAAACTGACGTTTTCATACATTTTTCAATTTATAAACCTTTTTTAAAGCTACTTTATTTTTTATGAATAAGGGCCTTAGGCTGTAAATAGGCAATAAGGTTTTATCTTTTCGAAAAGAGCTGCCACCTTTAAAGAAATTATATTAAAATTATAAAAAAAAAACTTCTAAAATGGGTACCAATCGTAATGGTTTTGATATTGAGAGACCTTGTTTTTTAAATTAACTATAGGAGGGTTGCCACCTGTTTAAAAAATCAAATTCTATTTGAATTAAGAAAATTAGGCAATTGCATTATATGTATCACCAATATGGTTGCCAAACGAAAGGTCTTTCAGATGGTAGTAGTTTGAAAATATTTTGAAGAGGGTTGCCACCTGCTTCAAATGTCGAATTTAGTTAAAAAGTTATATGAAATATCAAAATATGTATGTTAAACGAAAGAGTGCAATTTTTAAGGTGTTCGACGAGGGCTGCCACCTATTTAAAAAGTCAAATTAAAATTATTTAATAAGTTGAATGAATTATTAAAATATGGGTGTAAATCGAAGGGGGTTTGAAAACTCTTTATTTCTGAACTACATTTAACTGGGTTGCCACATGTTAAAAAAATCAGATTCGGCTTAATTCAAATTTCTATCGCAATGTCAGAACTCTCCTTTTCAACAAGGTTTTAACTTGAAAATATTATTGAAGAGGGCTGCCACCTCTTTTAAAGGTGTAATTTAATTAACCAATACAAAAATTATATGAAATATAAAAATACGAAAGAGTGTTAAGAAATCTTTAGCTTGAACATTTGGAATTTTTGAAGACGGTTGTCACGTGTCTAAAGAGTTACATTCAAATGATTCAATAAGTTTTATGGATTATTAAAAGATATCTGAATAGGCTTTATTTCTGAAATATGTTTAAAAAATCAAATTCAACTTGAATTAAGGAAACTGGATAATTGAAATACATGCATAGTATTTATGTATGTATGTAGCACAATATGGGTGTCAAGAGTTTAGAAGGTTTTAGTTTAAAAATATTTTGAAGAGGTTGCCACCTGTTTCAAATGTAGAGCTTAGTTAACTTATACACAAGTTTTTTGAAATATTAAAAAATGGTTGTCAATCGAAAGAGATTTGTGAAAGCTTAAATAAAAATATCTTTGATTATTGATTTGATCTAACAAAGTACACATATATGTATATTAAACGAGAAGGATTTTTTTTAGGATAGTCATTATATTTGCACCGTTCTTTCGAATTTCAAAAATGGGAGGTGAAATTAAATACATTAGTCTGAAGATGTGCGATAAAGTCTGTTTTTTTTTAATTAAGAACTTTTTATCGGCATAGTATGATTTGAAATTTGATGAATTTAAAAACCTGCACTATTCGAGATCGCTCTTCACATAGAAACGGCTGCACGCACTTAAATGAAATATGGTACTCGAATCTCTTATAACTATGAATAACATTTGAAAAATTTTTTAGGTGTTTGAAATTAAAATTTAGGCGTTTTAACGCCTTGCGGATTCACTAATATCTTTAAATCGTTACTACTGAGAGTTCTAATTTTTTACTGAATGAGGGTCCATTTAATTGCTATAAAAATGTAGAAAAGCTTTTTCAAAATTTTGAACTTTTTAATTTTTCTTTTTAACATTTTGTCATACAAGTGTCACGTAAATGTAAGTTTTAGCGAACTTTTCCCAGCCAGCTGGACAAAAATTTTATTACTGCTTATGGAAGAAATGTCGCTCAAAATTTAAGAGCAAAAGAGGGGAACAATTTCCTGGAAAATTCCTTGTTTGACAGGCGTTCTTCCATTTGGGTAAAACAAATAGGTCATCAACTTTTTACATTGACTGCGCTTCATGTTTCTCCGTTCGGCAAAGCAGCCTTCATGTAGTTTCAAAAGAGTGTCACCAATTTGGTGCCAATAGAGGTCCGTTCCCCAAACTTTTCCAAACTAAGGATGATTGATAGAAAATGTAGGCACAAAAAAGTGGCTCAAATCTACAAGACTTTAAAATAAAATAGCTGTTTAGAGAAATTAATTAAAATTTTAATTAAAGAACTATAATGATTGTTACTTTTTACAATTTCTAGGTTGGGAAGTAACTTTTTTAAATATAATAACAATAATAATTCGTATAAGCAGTTGATACATCATAGAAATGTAGCAGGAGTTTTGTCATTGTGCTGGGTTCTGAAAAATATTTAACTATGTACACTTCAACCATTCAATATTGACACTTTGAGACTTGTTGCCAACCAGCATCACCATTCACTTGCACATATTGTGTATGCAGCATTATATAGTACATACATATCTACATATCGCACACCGTCTTCAAAAGAGTCACAACTCAAAATCTGGCATTTTTGAAATTATGCGCTAAAAATGTACACAGAGTTTTTATTTAGCTTTCAGCAAAAGCTAGAGCAAAATTTTGCTTTTAGTTTGTTGAAAAAAAA
>NW_023458556.1:55125420-55129345 GCF_013731165.1 Rhagoletis pomonella | reverse complement strand
CTACGTAGAGTACGTCACGTACGCCAATATTGCAGCAAATTTTTTTTTATCGTTTTTTTCTTATCATTCGGAGTTAATTACCAATTGAAATTCAAAAGAAACCACTTGTGCAATCTTAATAAAATGCGGAGAAATATAAAAAATGGCAAGTTATTTAAATGCAGACAAAATAACAACAAACAAATCGAAAGTCATTACAAAATTCACGCAATCATTGCCTTTCATATTTTCTCAAAAGGTTATAGAGAGAGAGAAAATAAGTCAAAATAAATGCAAAAAAAGAAAAAAGCAAGCAAACAGTTGGTTGTTTATGTTTTTTCTTGCCATTAGCAAAGTCAATCACTTTTGGCATCATTTCAAGTGTTGCTTTGCACTCATTTCTTATAATTTTGGCTTTTGCCTACATACAATCTCTTTAACGTAAGCAGTTGCTAACGATTATTATTTTTGCCGGCTATGCTAATATTTTCAATTAGCGTTCGTAGTTTGAGGCTTTTGTAAGTGTGTACATACATACATACATATCGTCGTTTAAAGTACAAAACCACGTATCACGATAACCCCGTTTTTTAAGGTTTTTCAAAATTATTTCTGCCTTGGATGGTTGTTAAAATTAAGGTTTTGGGGGTGGAGAGATATATTTCAATAATCTGGAGATATACATATTGCAGTAATCTGATAATCATCATATACAATTCAAGGGTTAATTGTTTGTTGTACTTACGGCAGATTCACTTGAAATTACTCTTTGCCGCTTCGTATGCTAAGGGTTAAAGGTATTGCGAACTGTTGGATAGCTTAGAAAATCTCACCAGAGGGTGTCTCGAAAAAAAAGGATTTCTTTTTTATACACAAATCTTGGTCACCTTAATGTACATACATATGTATACATGTATGCACATATGGGCGATTCCAGCGAAGTCTACCGCGAAAAAAATCCTATATCTAACTGATTTATAGGCCGATTTGGCTGGTTTTTACAATATATGTATATTGGTTATGTAAGCAGGAATTTTTTGCCAAAAATGGTCTCGTTAGGTGGCACCAGGGTCGAAATGCGTGTTTTCTTACCGTTAAAAATTCTTTCAAGAACAATATTAACAAAACATTTTCAATGGAAATTTTAGTAAAGTAACGCCAGGTAACGTCACGTCAGATAATTCAGCAGATTAAACATATAGCAGAAAAGATTTCCTCATTAAAAACTAGGAAAATTAACCTTAAACATTTCCAATATTACTACAAAACTTTTATACATCAAATTTTCAAAAATAAATACTTATGACCTTATTCATAAAAAGTAAAGTAGGTCCTTTTTTAAAGCTACTTTATTTTTTATGAATAAGGGCCTTAGGCTGTAGGCAATAAGGTTTTACCTTTTTGAAACGAGTTTCCACCTTTAAGAAAATTATATTCAAATTATAAAAAAATAAATCTATTATTACAAAATGAGTACTAATCGTAATGGTTTTGAGATTGAGAAGCTTTGTTTTTTAAATTAACTATAGGAGGGTTGCCACCTGTTTAAAAAATCAAATTCCATTTGAATTAAGAAAATTAGGTAAGAGAAATATGTATCACCAATATGGTTGCCAAACGAAAGGGATTTCAGAAGGCAGCAGTCTGAAAATATTTTGAAGAGCGTTGCCACCTGCTTGAAATGTCGAATTTAGTTAACTTATACAAAAGTTATATGAAATATCAAAATATGTATTTCAAACGAAGGAGTGTTTGTTTTTTAGGTGTTCGACAAGGGTTGCCACCTATTTAAAAACTTAAATTAAAATTATTTAATGAGTTAAATGAATTATTAAAATATGGGTGTAAATCAAAGGAGTTTGAAAAGTCTATATTTCTGAACTACACTTAACGGGGTTGCCACATGTTAAAAAAATTAGATTTGGCTTAATTCAAATTTCTATCGCAATGTCAGAATAGGAGAGTTAACAAGGTTTTAACTTGAAAATATTTTTGAAGAGGACTGCCACCTCTTTTAAAAGTGTAATTTAATTAACTAATACAAAAATTATATGAAATATAAAAATGCGAAAGAGTGTTAAGAAATCTTTAGCTTGAACATTTAGAATAAATATTTGAAGACGATTGCCACGTGTTTAAAGAGTTACATTCAAATTATTCAAAAAGTTGTATGGATTATTAAAAGATATCTGAATATCAAATTCGACTTGAAGTAAGGAAACTGGATAATTGAAACACATGCATAGTATGTATGTATGTATGTAGCACAATATGGGTGTCAGACGAAAGAGTTTAGAAGGTTTTATTTTGAAAATATTTTGAAGAGGTTTGAACAGGTGGCATGTTTCAAAAGTCGAGCTTAGTTAACTTATACACAAGTTTTTTGAAATATTAAAAAATGGTTGTCAATCGAAAGAGATTTAAATGTGAAAGCTTTAGTTTGAAAATATCTTTGATTTTTGATTTGATCTAACTAAGTACATATATATGTATATTAAACGAGAAGGAATTTTTTGTGATAGTCATTAGATTTGTACCGTTTTTTGGAATTTCAAAAATGAGAGATAAAATTAAATACATTAGTCTGAAGATGTGCGATAAAGTTTGTTTTTGTTTTTTAATTAAGAACTTTTTTGATCAGCATAGGATGATTTAAAATTTGATGACTTTAAAAATCTGCACTATTCGTGATCGCTCTTACATAGAAACGGCTGCACGGATTTAAGTGAAATATGGTACTCAAATCGCTTATAACTATGACTAATATTTGGAAAATTTTTTAGGTGTTTGAAATTAAAATTTGGGTGTTTTAACGCCATGCTGATTCACTAATATCCTTAAATCGCTACTACTGAGAGTTCTAATTTTTTACTGAATAAGGGTCCATTTAACTTGATATAAAAATGTAGAAAAAGCTTTTTAAAATTTTGAACTTCTAATTTTTTTAACATTTTGTCATACAAGTGTCACGTAATGCCAGAATAGAAATACCCATATGCATTTACATACATACATATATACATGCGGTAATATGTATACTAAATTAACATTATTAATAGATGCTTTGTTTGTGGGCCTTCATGCATGAAATTGGAAGCTAAACAATTTTTTATTGGGGAATTAATTTTGCAAATCCCTTTGCTGCTTTTTATATTCTCTGCAATATGTGACACCACTTCGGGTTGACCCCGTGAACACTCGGAAAGGAGCAACTTTTGATTCTTTTATATGGAATTAACTGCGCTCTTTTGTTCGAGCATATCCTATACCGGAGCAGCTATAAGGATTCCAAAAACGTGGGCTTTGCCCCAAACGGATGGAAAGAAAAGCTCGGGCAAAAAGAATGGACCAAATAATCGCGAAAAAGATTAAAGTAGTAACTCGTGTGTAGAATTAAGGACAAGGCTCACAAGTTGAAAATAGTACCAAGAGCTGCGAAACTGCAAAAGATCGAGTTAAATGGCTGGAACAAAATTTTTGCGGAGAAATTCGAAAAAAACGGTAATGAACGAAAAGATGTGAGTTTTAGCGAACTTTTCCCAGCTAGCTGGACAAAAATTTTATTACTGCTTATGGAAGGAATGTCGCTCAAAATTTAAGAGCAAAAGAGGTAAACAATTTCCTGGAAAATTCCTTGTTTGGCAGGCGTTCTTCCATTTGGGTAAAAAAAAATTGGTCATCAACTTTTTACATTGTCTGCGCTTCATGTTTCTCTGTTCGTCAAAACTGCCTTCATGTAGTTTTCAAAGAGTGTCATCAATTTGGTGCACATAGAGGTCCGTTTTCCAAACTAAGGATGATTGATAGAAAATGGAAGCACAAAAAAGTGGCTAAAATCTTTAAGACTTTAAAATAAAATAGCTGTTTAGAGAAATTAAAACTTTTAATTAAAGAACTATAATGGTTGTTACTTTTTACAATTTCTAGATTGGGAAGTAACTTTTTT
>NW_023458556.1:55122558-55125320 GCF_013731165.1 Rhagoletis pomonella | reverse complement strand
GAAGATTTACTGCCCTTTTTCTCCGATTTCGAAAAGATTGATGATTTCAAAGAAGCAATATGCGAAGCGCTAAGAGTGAGGAATCTAGAAGGTTTAATTTATAATTATATCTAATTTTTTTTATTACCTAGGATTACAACCAAAAAATTCTTGAACTTAAACACGAAATGGATGAGTGTGACAAACAAGCCATGCGTGTGCTCAAAGACTTGCAAAATTGTCGTGCGCGTAGTATTCGTATAAACGCGCAAGAGACTTGCAACCTTTGCGAAACATTTCTCTTGGTAAAGCCATTCTTCGTTTTTGTCTGTGGTCACAAATTTCATAGTGATTGTATAGAAAAACAAATTTTACCTACATTAAGCAGAGATCAAAGCCACCAACTAGCCACGCTTAAACAACAACTGGAAACACTATTGACTCAAAGTATGCCAATGGATAACGACGCAGCAGTTGTGCAAATTCAACGCGCTGAAATAAAAACCGAAATCGAGAATATAATTGCTGCTGATTGTTATTTTTGTGGTGTAATGATTGAAATGATCGATCAACCATTCGTCTCCGATTGGGATCAGGTCAATGTCGATTGGGATTAAAGCGTATTTAAGGAGGGTATCGATTAACATAATGTATTAAAAATATATATTAAGATTAAACTCATACATGCATACTATGTGAGTAGGTTAAGCTTGCAATAAACATAGCCATTATATTTTTACACCTAATTATTCTTACTCAAAACTCCACTGCTAATTTGTAACTGTTGAAAACTGTATTGAATTGTGTATATGTATGTATATCATATAAAACGCAGATATAGACATATGTAGCTAATAAAAAAAGTTAAAACCTGAATTAAATGTTACTCTACTCTTGTAAGCTCTTGGGGAAGACCATTTTTTAATTCCTCGTTATAATCTTTAGACTCTCAGACAATTGCAGTTAATTTAAACATAATTATAAGAAATTTCTCTTTCGAATGAAAAAAGTTCTTTTAATTTTAATCTCACTTTATTTTAATCTTACTTTTAATAAAAAATGAAAATTACTTTATGCTTACTGTTCGCGTTAATATTTTTGCGTCTTAACTTTTGAATACATTAACATAAACAAAAACTAAGAACAATACGCATGAATAAAAAGCAAGTAATGTTATATACAAACAGCTTTTTAGAAATATTGTGCCCAATTGCGTTAAATGTTCCCTAGCAACCCATATAATACCTAAAGGTCAGTCGATTATTTGCAGGTTTAGCTCATTTGATACAAACGAAATCGCCGTCTTCAAAACTGCTTGTTGAATGCTTGCGTTGTTCATTATCAACGGCAGCAATAGTGCCAAATCGGATATTTCGAATTGAGCAACTGCATTGTTGACATGTCGCACTAACTGCTCTTGTTGTCGATCCGTTAAATCATTTAACAATACATCAGCTAACGGTCGGAAGGTGCCTTCAACAAGAAAAAAATTAAAGATTAAAGTCCACTTATTTAAGAAAGTTGGGTAGCTTATCAGCACGCGCTTATTGTGCTTAAATTATACATATGATTCATCTAACAATTAAACTTTATTTAAGCGCATGGTATACGAAGAAAAGTTCCAACTTACCACTAGTCATTTTATATGCCATCAAGCCACCGGCGGTACTACCAACAACTAAACCTAAAGGACCAAGCAATAATCCCCCTGCAAAAGCACTCGCTGCACAAACTAAAACAAAAAATTTATGGCGCAAATTTTTCTAGTATAATGAAATCCCTTATTAGCATCCAAATACTACACATACCCATAGCTCCTTTTCCAGCCTGTTTCGCGGTCACTCGTACATTGCGCTGATTGGCAATTATAGAAATTGCCTCCATTAATTCTCGTGCATCAATAGGCATTTTATTATAACTTTACTAAAAAACAATTTTGTAAGAATTACGTGTATTTACCAAAAAAATTGTTTATAATTAGATATCAACAGTAGAGCTGGAAAAATATCGATGGCACTATCTATAGTATCGATGGTTTGCCTTTTATTGCCACTATCGATAGTGTCGTTCGTTTGTTGTTTCGTCTGTAATTACTAAACGACTTTAGTGTATTATCGCCAAAGTGAACTGAGCCGTTTTCTTTCTGTATTGTACCGAACTGTTGAAGCAATAAACGAAAATAATTAGTAACGTACAATATCGTTTATTTTTAATCATATAAAATTCGCCCTCGGTAATCTGTAATTATAAAATAATCACAGATTAAACAGATAACTTTTCGGTGTCTAGACTAGTTTTATCGATTATTTGCGAAGAAGAAGAGAAATGCCCAATGTAAAAATAAAAAACAAAAATTGACGCTAGCAACGAAAAGAGGTTTGTAAAGGTATTTTTAAACAAATATTAAGTTGAAATACATATATTAAAATTGCTTAATATAGCAGAGAAAAGTGATCACGGTGGCACATAGAAGGAAGTAAACTTTTGCTAGAGATTTGAAAATAAAGATGAGATGTGTCAAAAAAGATTTCATTTCACACAGCAGATTGGCAAAACTGGCTCACCATAGTAAAAATATCATTCACCAGCGTTCCCCACAGAACTTCCCTGCAAGAACAGTGACTATCATTTGACAAATCATTTGATGGGCAAGACTGATGGAGATTTCTGTCACTGGCTACCTACAAGTTTCTATCAAATTCTAAAGGGCAGTGTGAAAAATCTGATGGAAACTTACGTGTACGTGTGATGCTTCATCTCCTTCTGGCATATACGTTTTGGCA
>NW_023458556.1:55115038-55122458 GCF_013731165.1 Rhagoletis pomonella | reverse complement strand
TATTTTCATAAAATCTTAAGACCTAATTATTAATCATTAAAATATTAGATGATAAATAATTAATGTCTTACGAACATCAAGCAGTATGAGTTTGTTCAGTGGTTTTCTCTCCCATCTTCCGTCCCAGTTGAATTGCAGCAATGTGTTTCGTCCGTAAATAAATGTTTAATGACGCTGCCTACGTCCTCAGACACACCTTTTGTTTTTGATATATGTAATTGACCTTTGAAAAATGTATGTACAGCAATTAGAACGTGAAATATGTATTCCATAATATAATTCATTATCATGGCTTGTGCATACTCTGGATCTTTTAATATTGTTTCTATTAAATCCACAGCGCAATAGGACTGCAGTGGTAGAGAACTAGCGATGTGATGCAATTTTTTAATATTGGATTCGTAAATCCTTTTTTCTTGCTCATGGCGGTATTAAAAGCTCTTTTATTCATTTTAAATGAAATATTTTATAAAACTTATCTTTATTTTTCCACAGCACTTTAAGTTTTGAACATCTTTTCGTTTTGCGTCTTTCTTTTTTCTGTTGATGTGCGCATTTGAACTTCTTCAGTACCAAGTACTTTATAATACGGTTTTATTTATTACGTTTATATAAAAAAAGAATGTCATACCACAATGAAAACTTTTATTTTTACTTACTATTGCTATGAGCGGGGTCGAATAATGATAAAATTAAAATTAAACTAATTAAGTTCAAAATTATATCCAAGTACTTCAGTACTCGACTTTATTTGGCAGGTACAACTACTTTTGTTGCGCGCAAAATGCAGCCCTAGTGAATCTTGTGGTTACTATGGCAACCAACTACCGTTACTTCTATCAGCATTGACACTCACTTGATCGATCAAATGACAGTCATTCCCTACGGAGCCAAACTGGCATATAAAATTTTGCATATGTGTTAGTTTTCGTTGAGAATGTGTTAGAGTTTCTGTCATTCGCGTCTTGTAGGGTTTGTTACCGATTCAAACACGCCCATTTTCGGCAATTTCTCTTTTGGTGTTGCCCTTCACGTTCGCACAGAGAAATTCTTTTGTACACAATTGTTGTTGTCAGCCGTGAACGGCCAATTAGAATTACTCAGACGAACGAGAGCACAAAGCGTGTTGCCCGAGCACGAGCAACTCGGTGTCCCTCCCCTTTCCTCGTCTGCCCCTCTCTTACAAGTAACGAGTTGTCGCGACAAAAGTTTCTCCGCCTGAACCTAGACTATTGAGTAAACCATTAATTATTGAATCATGTGTGTTGTGTACGGTGAAACTTCGTCATATTTGAATAGTTTTCATGGAAGAAGATAAACAATTTATGTTAAAATTCTTAAAATTTTAAATTTCTAATAAATATCTGCATGGTGTATGGCGAATTGTGTTGTATCGAGTACTTTCACAGTGATTGTTATCGATCAAAAATATCGATGAATCTTTTATATATCTATTTGGCGCTGCTTATCGCTGCATTCAAGGCGAATTCAATGGTGATGCATATTTGGCCATTGAAATGAGAACGTCGAAATGATGTATTTGTTGTAATTCATACTGTCCTTCCATGAACCAACGACTACAGATCACCTAATCAGCCATCGTTGTATTTGTAATCGATTTTCAGAAAAAAGTTTTCGTAGCGTTTTTGACGTTTTTCGGTTTTGTTTACACCGTCTTCTACCTCTTCGTAGTGATTTTTTAGCGATTGAATGTGTTTTCTGCAGCGATTTTAATTATAAATTTTGGTTTATTACATATTTATGATATAAAATAAAGTGCTGTGGGATCGGAACAAGTTTGTGCGTATGTTTGGTTTGCCAAAAGGCGTAAATTTGCGTGAAAAGTGGGTGCACGTTTGTGGCCAGAACGTTGGCATTGAAAAATCGACCCGTGGTAATGATATGCGATTGTAAAACACTTTCAATCATGAAAACCATATTTTATGAACTTTTTTTGCTAATTGTCATCAAGTTTCACTTGGTATATTTTATAATAAATACCAATTTAATCGCACTCAATCACCGCGCCTTTTTCGTTTTCTTCGTTTGTTTTCATTCTTAGGCAGATGTCAAAAACACTCAGAAATATACTTTTTTCTTGATTCTTTGATTAGGTGATCTTATATTTTTGGTTCAAGCTGTCCTTCCATGAACCAAAAATACAAGATCACGTAAGAACGCGACGTTGTATTTGTAACTGGTTTTAAGAAAAAAGTTTGCGAAAGCGGGTTCGTCAGCTGAGCGTTTGTTTACATCTCAAGCACCACTATTTTACACTTTTATTCAAGTAAAGAAGAGTTAATTCAACAAGACAACACATTTTAAAGCATTTTGTTGCATCATTTTACCTAAATTGTGCGCTTAAAGTGGCTGACAATAATTTTGGCTAATTTTGGTCTTCGTTGTTTTCTTTTCTTTGTTTACTTTTCGCTCGTTTTCCAGTGAGACAAGATGGCGTAGAACCCGCTAAAAAAATCGACTTTTTTCACTCTCTTGTTCTTACGTGATTTTGTGCATGATTCAATAAGGCTATCTGCACACTTGTCGTCCAATCATAGTTGCGTTATCGTCTCGCCCTGAAATTTTGAGCCGAGCACATGCATTTCAAAGGAGATCTGCACACTTGTCGTTATCGGCTAGTTATCGGCAAATCGTAGAAGATGCAGAAACGGATAAGTACGGCACTGTCGTTTGCTAATCGTTGTGCACGCATTGTTTGTTTACATTTTATGGGGGAAAATTAGTGAAAAAGTTAATATTTGCATTAAAATTGTATAAAAATTAGTATTTTTTTTTAAAAATCTGTGGAAATTATTAAAAAGTGGATAATTGCATTAAAATTTAATAAATATGAGCGTTTTAACTAAAAAATATGACGAAATTGTATTAAGTCTCTGTGTGCATACACAAAACACATTCCAGGAAAAGAAAAGAAGAGATATTACTGGAAAATTACGTCTAGAAATGTTGCAGCACAGTCTATATTTAAAAAATTGCAGGTTTTTGTAAATATTTCGCGAAAATATCAACCAAAAAAAACAGAAAATACCTGCTCCAAGTGAATTTTTAGACGCCAAATGAATTGAATTATCACGACCAAGTGTGCAGAAGTGTAATCGTCATGTAATCGTTGCTTCATGACGATAACTATGACTCAACTATGATTGGACGACCAATGAGCAGAAAGCCTAATACAAGGTTCGATAAACTGACAGTTGTCTCTCTCGCACCGCTCCCTTAGCAGTGGGAACGTGTTGCTTCTTTGCAAATTTACATGGAAACAGTGTAGCTTTGGCGTGAAATAAAAGTATAAGCTTTTGTGCAATATGTTTATTTGTATATGCATATGAAGCATATTTAACTGATGAAAACCTAAGCATTGGATGTTTACATCAATCTCATAGTAGTCTTATTTTAATTTTGAGTCATTTTGCAGTTATTATACGGCTAAATAGCATATAAATTACGTAATTCACGTAGATATATCAATATTACGTTCAACATTTCGTTTAAAATGCCAGATTTCCTGCAAATACATTAGAATTTACGAAAGGAATTTCACTACTAATTGCCTACTTTGAGTACATTTCGACTACCATTTTCGCAACAAGGGATTGCATTCTTGCCCTTTCTCTGTCCTTCGTAAATGCAACCTTTTGTAAGGGAGTGTCAAACCGCAGCTGTCAATAATTATCTAACCTTGTATTATTGAATCATGATTTTGTGTCTTTCGTTCATGCTACACCGTCAATAAATATCGCGATACTTGGATCACGTCAATAAATACTGACCGTGTGACAGGGCCCAATCGATTCATGATATCGATACTTTCTTAAATATCGAACATTCCTAGCTCCGTCGTGGGTAACCATAGCGCGATTTTTTTAGCTTTAGCACATGTAATTTTTCAAAGAATAAGAGCGAATTATGCGCGTCTCGTGTTTCTGGTGTAAATGGCGCTAACGCTTTCATATATTGCTGTTGACGTGGCAACTCCAGTTACGGTGTTAGCGCAATTGCTTCGTGCAGCGCAGTGTTACCCATTCCTAATCGTGGATAGTAACAAAAACAAAACAAAATAAGTTGAAGCAACTGGTGTCGGTGGACAAGCTTCAAGCTTGTTTGAAGCTAAATAATAGATAAACAGCGCAAATATTTTTAAGAAAATAAATCCAAATTTATTTTGAAGAAGTGTGCAGAGTAAATATTTAGCAAAACCAGCTGTATACATATCTGTGTATATACATAAGCTTGCGTGCATACGAGGGGAATCTATTTTACATACAATTGAGTGCATTTGCAAATCGTTCATTATGGTTATTGTTTTTATGCCTGTTTTATACATATTTTGCAAATATGAAGGGAAATGTGGATTGTGAAAATGTATCTACTAAATCGGATGATTTCAGTGATGCCCGTCCAATACTAAGCAAGTGATGAACTCTACAATTTTAATTTTTTTGGTTCCACGTACTGATTTTGAGACTACAACTGTAATCTAAGTACATAGTCGAATAGTGCAAAAAGTCATACCCAGACACTGAATTTCGGAATAAAATGTCAGTGATACCAAGAGTTGGATATGTAAGTAATTTATTACATAATAATAACATAACTTGCAAGATCTCACTTAAAAATGCATGTTGCTTATGCCACGTCCAAATCTGTTTCATTTTGATTTTTAATTTCTAAGTTCCGTTAAGTTAAGTTGTCATAATCAGGCTTTTAGCATTAAGTTCTGCATACTTAGCTAAATATTTGTATTTTTATGTTTACACTATTGTAGTAAATAAGCGATATTAATGTATTTATGTATGTTCATTGGGAAAGTATCTATTAATCTAGTTTATTTATTTATTTAGACTTATAACAAAGATTTAGCGTTCTTAAAATTAGATTAAGACTTAAAACTTAAATATTAACTATGATATACTCTACGGAAATTTTAAATAAATTTGTTTTTATCACTGCAAAACTTTTATATTAATATAAAAGCATGCCATTGGCCGGAGGCTAGCTAACCGGTTGGAAAGGCCAAGTTTCCAATCCGCGCTATACTTTTTCGGTTTCTCCGTATATTGATATCTCCTGGGTGGTCGAAAAGGCCGAGTTTCCGATCCGCCCAGTCGCGCTTTCGTGACGGTTGAAAAGGCCTAGCTTCCAATCCGCCCATTTATTTTTTATTATCTTTGGTTTTTAATGTACACTAGGCGGTCGGAAAGGCCAAGTTTCACAATTTTTTATAGCCTCTGGTAATTCATTGCAGCACTTTAAGCCTTTATATAAAATATTTTTCTTGTCCACTTCAGTTCTATACTTCGGGAGTCTGAAGCTGTTAATCTCTCTAAACAAATATATATGGGTCACATTTATATATCGGAGATTATCGTTAAGATAATCCGGCAGGTTGCCCTTCTTAATATTGTTTACAAATTTCATAGCGTGTTAAAAACCTGTTGCTTCACGCTTAACCAATTCAAAGTTTCAAGCATTCATCTTGTTGGTGTGTCGTACGGTTTGTTGAGGATGAATCTCATCGCTCGGCTCTGCATTTTTTGCACCTTATCTATATGCGAGTCACCCGCTAGGAAGAAAATCGTAGGGCAGTATATAAAGTGAGGTTCTACTATTGACCTGTACGTCAATGTTTTATGCAGTGTCTACACACACGTGTCACGGTAACTTTTACCGTAGATCCACGGTGAAAATTACCGTAGATATACGATAAAATTACGTGGATTATGTGTTGCCGGAGAAGTGGGGCAGACCTTCTTTCTGCGTAGGCGACCTTCGGCCACGCTTAGGGATTATAACCCTTACTACTCACAATTCTCCTTTCTATGTTGCCGGAGAAGTGGGACAGAACTTCTTTGTGCGTAGGCGACCTTCGGCCACGCTTAGGGATTATAACCCTTACTACTCACAATTCTCTTTTCTATGTTGCCGGAGAAGTGGGACAGAACTTCTTTCTGCGTAGGAGGCCTTCGGCCGCGCTTAGGGATTATAACCCTTACTACTCACAATTCTCCTTACTGTGATGCCGGAGAATTGGGACAGAACTTCTTTCTGCGTATTACTGCCTATTTCTTAATATACAAACCTTATGTATATTCCTAGGTACTTGACACTTTTCATCTCCCATCTTTGATCTTTAATTCACGGCTTAAGGAGTCAACATTTGTCGCTCTGGACAATATCATAAAGTTTGTCTTTTTCACATTTAGTTTGAGTTTATTTGAACACAGCCATTGATACAAAGAATTAAAATCTTCTTGCATTTTGACAATCGCATTTGGTAGTTCCCTATCACTGATCGTTAACAAGGCATCACTCGCAAAGAGTTTTAATTTATAATATTGGAGGGAACTTTTTATATCGTTTATATATAGTTATTAAAGAGTAGGGGTGCCAAAACTGAGCCCAGTGGTAAGCCGATGTCTACGGCTATCTTACTAGACATCTTTGAATAAACTATTGGTTGTTGCCTACGATTACATAGAAAGCTTCTAAACCAGTCAAGCTCTGTTTTTATACCAATGTATTTTAGCTTATCCAACATTTGAACCCTATCAATTGATTCAAATGCTCTTTTAAGATCAATAAAGATCTTCTTTCCATTGAGATAGCACCAGATTCAACGTAGTCTCACAAAAATGTTTAGCTCTGAATCCAGATTGTTTTATGAGTATTTTATTGGATTCCACATAGTACTGTAGCTGGTTTTTCACAACGGTTTCTAGCATGTTTTCCAAACTAGGGAGAGTATTGATGGACCTAAGTTCCTGCGCTTTAACCCTTTTTTAACTTTCTTAATGGGCACTATTGACGAAATTTTCCATTCTCCGACACTGATCCTGTTTGGATACTCTTATTTATTAGTAGGGCATAGAAATATCCCATATAATCAGCAGAGTCCTTAATAATACCTTCAGATTGTAGGTTGTTTGACCCAATTTTCAGCTCAAATTTTTTAGCAATTTGAAGAATGGAATTCGTTGCTCAAAATAGTCATAGTTTACACACTCTATATTGGCATGTATTTCCAAAATGCTGTGCACAAAAAAATTGTTTAAGTTTTTCGCAATTTCAAAGCTGTCTAGGTAGTTGGTGTTATTTACTATCACTTCTCCAATATTAGGTTTGTTCGTCGAAAATCCAGCAAGAATTATCCAACACTCAAAATATCAGAGAGATTAAAAAAAAATTCTCTCAAATTCTCTCTCATATTGGGAAACTTGCAAATATCTGCACGAACGCAAATTTGCAGGAATTTGCAAGTTTCCCTGCCAGCTGGCGTCCACGGTTGCATTGCAAACATAAAAAAAATTTATAGAATTTTTAAAATTCGTTCGGATGGCCAAAAATAGGATATGCATGTATATTTCTTGTTGTTCTGACTTTCTTTAACATACATTTCAAT
>NW_023458556.1:55073838-55114938 GCF_013731165.1 Rhagoletis pomonella | reverse complement strand
GAAGATTTACTGCCCTTTTTCTCCGATTTCGAAAAGATTGATGATTTTAAAGAAGCAATTTGCGAGGCGCTAAGAGTGAGGAATCTTGAAGTTTTAATTTATAATTGTATCTAATTTTTTTTTATTACCTAGGATTACAACCAAAAAATTCTTGAACTTAAACACGAAATGGATGAGTGTGACAAACAAGCCATGCGTGTGCTCAAAGACTTGCAAAATTGTCGTGCGCGTAGTATTCGTATAAACGCGCAAGAGACTTGCAACCTTTGCGAAACATTTCTCTTAGTAAAGCCATTCTTCGTTTTTGTCTGTGGTCACAAATTTCATAGTGATTGTATAGAAAAACAAATTTTACCTACATTAAGCAGAGATCAAAGCCACCAACTAGTCACGCTTAAACAACAACTGGAAACACTATTGACTCAAAGTATGCCAATGGATAACGACGCAGCAGTTGTGCAAATTCAACGCGCTGAAATAAAAACCGAAATCGAGAATATAATTGCTGCTGATTGTTATTTTTGTGGTGTAATGATTGAAATGATCGATCAACCATTCGTCTCCGATTGGGATCAGGTCAATGTCGATTGGGATTAAAGAGTATTTAAGGAGCGTATCGATTAACATAATGTATTAAAAATATATATATTAAGATTAAACTCATCCATGTATACTATGTGAGTAGGTTAAGCTTGCAATAAACATAGCCATTATATTTTTACACCTAATTATTCTTACTCAAAACTCCACTGCTAATTTGTAACTGTTGAAAACTGTATTGAATTGTGTATATGTATGTATATCATATAAAACGCAGATATATACATATGTAGCTAATAAAAAAAGTTAAAACCTGAATTAAATGTTACTCTACTCTTGTAAGCTCTTGGGGGAAGACCATTTTTTAATTCCTCGTTATAATCTTTAGACTCTCAGACAACTGCAGTTAATTTAAACATAATTATAAGAAATTTCTCTTTCGAATGAAAAAAGTTCTTTTAATTTTAATCTTACTTTATTTTAATCTTACTTTTAATAAAGTTTAAACAAAAACTTGCTTTTTATATATGGAAATTACTTTATGCTTAAAACTACTGTTCGCGTTAATATTTTTGTGTCTTAACTTTTGAATACATTTACATAAACAAAAACTAAGAACAATACGCATGAATATAAAGCAAGTAATGTTATATACAAACAGCTTGTTAGAAATATTGTGCCCAATTGCGTTAAATGTTCCCTTGCAACCCATATAATACCTAAAGGTCAGTCGATTATTTGCAGGTTTAGCTCATTTGATACAAACGAAATCGCCGTCTTCAGAACTGCTTGTTGAATGCTTGCGTTGTTCATTATCAACGGCAGCAATAGTGCCAAATCGGATATTTCGAATTCAGCAACTGCATTGTTGACATGTCGCACTAACTGCTCTTGTTGTCGATCCGTTAAATCATTTAACAATACATCAGCTAACGGTCGGAAGGTGCCTTCAACAAGAAAAAAATTAAAGATTAAAGTCCACTTTTTTAAGAAAGTTGGGTAGCTTATCAGCACGCGCTTATTGTGTTTAAATTATACATATGATTCATCTAACAATTAAACTTTATTTAAGTGCATGGTATACGAGGAAAAGTTCCAACTTACCACTAGTCATTTTATATGCCATCAAGCCACCGGCGGTACTACCAACAACTAAACCTAAAGGGCCAAGCAATAATCCCCCTGCAAAAGCACTCGCTGCACAAACTAAAACAAAAAATGTATGGCGCAAATTTTTCTAGTATAATGAAATCCCTTATTAGCATCCAAATACATACCCATAGCTCCTTTTCCAGCCTGTTTCGCGGTCACTCGTACATTGCGCTGATTGGCAATTATAGAAATTGCCTCCATTAATTCTCGTGCATCAATAGGCATTTTATTATATATAACTTTACTAAAAAACAATTTTGTAAGAATTACGTGTATTTACCAAAAAAATAGTTTATAATTAGATATCAACAGTAGCGCTGGAAAAATATCGATGACACTATCGATAGTATCGATAGTTTGCTTTTTATTGCCACTATCGATAGTGTCGTTCGTTTGTTGTTTCGTCTGTAATTACTAAACCACTTTAGTGTATTATCGCCAAAGTGAACTGAACCGTTTTCTCTCTGTATTGTACCGAACTGCTGAAGTAATAAACGAAAAGAATTAGTAACGTACAATATCGTTTATTATAATCATATAAGATTAAACAGATACCTTTAGAACTTTGTTACCGATTCAAACACGCCCATTTTCGGCAATTTATCTTTTGGTGTTGCCCTTCACGTTCACACAGAGAAAATCTTTTGTACACAATTGTTGTTGTCAGCTGTGAACGGCCAATTAGAATTACTCAGACGAACGAGAGCACAAAGCGTGTTGCCCGAGCACGAACAACTCGGTGTCCTTCCCCTTTCCTTGTCTCCCCCTCTCCAACAAGTAACGAGTTGCCGCGACAAAAGTTTCCCCCTCTCCTAGACTATTGAGCAAACCATTAATTATTGAATCATGTGTGTTGTGTACGGTGAAACTTCGTCATACTTGAATAGTTTTCATGGAAGAAGATAAACAATTTATGTTAAAATTCTTAAAATTTTGAATTTCTAATAAATAACTGCTTGGTGTATGGCGAATTGTGTTGTATCGAGTACTTTCACAATGATTGTTATCGATCAAAAATATCGATGAATCTTTTAAATATCTATTTGGCGCTGCTTATCGCTGCATTAAAGGCGAATTCAATGGTGATGCATTTTTGGCCATTGAAATGAGAACGTCGAAATGATGTGTTTGTTGTAATTCATACTGTCCTTCTGCGTATAATATGTTTTAATGCCGTTTTAATCCTCAGTAAATATACAAGATGGAAATAACACAATTAGGTGAGTTCATAGGCAGGTCTAATTTTCTATTCATGCGCTATAAAAGATCTTTCTTTTGATTATTGTGCTAATGATTTTATTAAAAAATGAATTGAAATGAAATGAAATTGGGAAGAGGATTTTTAACGTCAATTTTTCCGATATCGATATTGTTCAGCCCGATATATCGCCATCTCGATTTTACACGGAATGAATTAAATGGGCTCTGTCACACAGTCAGTAATTATCACGATATTTAGATCGCGATCCATATTGATGGATTGATGGATCGCGCACGAATGCTACATGTTCAATATTTATCGCGTCAGTATTTGCATAATTTTTGTGCTGAATGCTTATTATGACGCAAGAAAATATTTTTATTTTGTACGTATAATTTACCGACAATGCATTCCACAATTATTTTAAAATTTACAATGTTAATTAAACTTTGTGTTGAAAGATTTTAAGCCTTGAGAGCGAAGGCAGAGCCGATGTTCGCATTATGAGAGTAAAAGATGTACTGACGAAATGTATGGATCGCGTTTTGTAAGTGCTACACGTTCAATATTTATTGACGGTATTGCAACCCACGATCCAGATTTCAAAATTTTTAGAAATTTTGCGATCAATAAATATCGCGATACTTGGATCACGTCAATAAATACTGACCGTGTGACAGTGCCCTCGATCCATACATTTCGTAAGTACATCTCGTACTCTCATAATGCGAACATCGAAAACGTATTCGCTATGCCTTCGCTATCGGTGCTTAAAAGCTTTCAAAACAAATTAAAAAAATTTTAATTAACATTGACAATTTTAAAATAATTGTAGAATGCATTATCTGTAAATTATTCATACAAAATAAAAATATTTTCTTGCGTCATAATAGGCGTGATAATTACTGATCGTGTGAAAGAGCCCTTAGAAATGTTGCGATATGGATCACGATCCATCAATACTACTTGCTACACCGTCAATAAATATCGCGATACTTGGATTGCGTCAATAAATACTGACCGTGTAATACTATGTCTCCATTGAGAGATTTATCCATTAAGATTTAATAAATCCAGTTGCTAAATCACAACCGTCTCCATTACCACAACGAGATATGTTTGACGTTCACATTTTTAAATATTTGACGTTTGCTTATGTATGATTTTATAAATACAGTTGCGGACATTGATATACAGACAGATAAAAGGAAGGTACCAAGCGGAATTTCATTATATGAATTCTGAATATTATTGGCTTCTTATTCGTGGTAAATATGTATGTATATTATATGGTTTGGAAAGTGTAAAGAATGGTACCATATTCCGAATCATTTTCCCGAATTTAAGAAAAATTATCAAAACGGTAAAAACATTTGCGGAAAGAAAAATTTTTGTAGAACTCTCTTATTCATAGGAGGGAACCGAAAATCCAATCGTGGGCCTTTGGCATATCATGAATACGAACTGAGTTCTAGAGGATGTTCGATGCAATGTTATCGAAGCAGAACCATTACCGAAATTTATAAATTTTTTGTCGCAGCGCGTAAATGACTTATAGAAAGCGGAGAAGACTCTGCGTGATATTACTATAAAACATTTCTCTAAATCTTTATTTTTTAAAATAATATTTTCTTAATTTATTACAACCAAAGTTATGTAAATATGTATTACTAATTTTCCTCCCAAACTAACAAAAATATAAAAATCCCTAAAAATACGAAAATTCGTGTTTTTATTATAGGCTAGATTTCAATTGGGGTGTCCACAGTTCGTTCCAAATAGTGTCTCAAAATGTAGACGTCTACATTTTAGGACGTTTTCTAACCGTAAAATCTGTGGTGTTGTTGTTTCCCATACAAAATTGGAAAACGACGCCGTCTACATTTTGTCACACTCAAAGGTATGTTTTTTACGCGTCTACATTTTGCAACCTCGCGGCAGGGTTGCATTATGGCAGTACTAATCACATTTTTTTTTATTTATTGGGCACGTTTTGTGTATTTGCATTTAATTTGAGCGCAATTTCTGATGAAAAGAAACAAATCAAGGAAAAGAAATAACAAATATTAGGAATTGGTAATTAAGTTAAATAATTACAATTTTTCAGAAACAAAATCGAAAGGCGACATATAAAAAATGCACGAAAAGAAGAAATGTCTGGCAACACCAGCAAAGTTTTGAGACGATTTTGCGACGACTGCTAGAAAGGGGTGCTCACAGTTTGATGCTAAATATGTCTCAAAATGTAGACGTCTACATTTTCAGACACAATTTGGAACGAACTGTGAACACCCCAAATGTCCTCAACTGTATATTGAAAACTCAAATGTCATTTGATTTATGGCATGTGAATTTGTGGTTGCCACATCCAACAAATTGTACTTATTGATCAATATTATTGAAGATTTGACGAAGATTTAACTTAAATCTACTGCCTTTCGAGATTTAATTTTATATGGTAAATCTCTAAAGATTTAACGTCAAATCTCGTCAGAGGGCTAAATCTTCATTAAATCTCACAATGGAGACATAGTATAACAGGGCCTAATCGATTCATGATATCGATACTTTCTAAAATATCGAACATTCCTTGCTCCATCGTGGGTAACCATTACTAATAGCGCAATTTGTATAGCTTTAGCACATGTAATTTTTCAAAGAATTAGAGCGAATTGTGCGTGTCTCGTGTTTCTGGTGTAAATGGCGCTAACGCTTTCATATATTGCTGTTGACGTGGCAACTCCAGTTACGGTGTTAGCGCAATTGCGTCGTGCAGTGCAGTGTTACCCATTCCTAATCGTGGGTGACGGATAGTAACAAAAACAAAACAAAATAAGTTGAAGCAACTGGTGTCGGTGGACAAGCTTCAAGCTTGTTTGAAGCCAAATAATAGATAAACAGCGCAAATATTTTTAAGAAAATAAATCCAAATTTATTTTGAAGAAGTGTGCAGAGTAAATATTTAGCAAAACCAGCTGTATACATATCTGTGTATATACATAAGCTTGCGTGCATACGAGGGGAATCTATTTTACATACAATTGAGTGCATTTGCAAATGTGCCGTATATCTACTACACATGTATATACAAAGAAATAATTATTGTAAATCGTTCATTATGGTTATTGTTTTGATGCCTGTTTTATACATATTTTGCAAATATGAAGGGAAATGTGGAATGTGAAAATGTATCTAAATCGGATGATTTCAGTGATGCCCGTCCAATACTAAGCAAGTGATAAACTCTACAATTTTAATTTTTTTGGTTCCACGTACTGATTTTGAGACTACAAGTGTAATTTAAGTGTCGAATAGTGCAAAAAGTCATACCCAGACACTGAATTTCGGAATAAAATGTCAGTGATACTAAGAGTTGGATATGTAAGTAATTTATTACATAATAATAACATAACTTGCAGGATCTCACTTAAAAATTCTCGTCCAAATCTGTTTCATTTTGATTTTCTAATTTCTAAGTTCCGTTAAGTTATGTTGTCATAATCAGGCTTTTAGCATTAAGTTCTGCATACTTAGCTAAATATTTGTATTTTTATGTTTACACTATTGTAGTAAATAAGCGATATTAATGTATGTATGTATGTTCATTGGGTATCTATTAATCTAGTTTATTTATTTATTTAGACTTATAACAAAGATTTAGCGTTCTTAAAATTAGATTAAGACTTAAAACTTAAATATTAAATATTAACTATGATATACTCTACGGAAATTTTAAATTAATTTTATCACTGCAAAACTTTTATATTAATATAAAAGCATGCCATTGGCCGGAGGCTAGCTAGCCGGTTGAAAAGACCAAGTTTCCAATCCGCGCTATACTTTTTCGGTTTCTCCGTATATTGATACCTCCTGGGTGGTCGAAAATGCCGAGTTTCCGATCCGCCGAGTCGCGCTTTCGTGACGGTTGGAAAGGCCTAGCTTCCAATCCGCCCATTTATTTTTTATTATCTTAGGTTTTTAATGTACACTAGGTGGTCGGAAAGGCCAAGTTTCACAATTTTTTATAGCACTTTTTTTCATTACAGCACTTAAAGCCTTTATATAAAATATTTTTCTTGTCCACTTCAGTTCTATACTTCGGGACTCTAAAGCTGTTTATCTCTCTAAATAAATATGTATGGATCTCATTTATATATCGGAGATTATCGCTAAGATAATCCGGCAGGTTGCCCTTAATATTGTTTACAAATTTCATAGCGTGGTAAAAAAATTGTTGCTTCACGCTTAACCAATTCAAAGTTTCAAGTATTCATCTTTTTGGTGTAGTACGGTTTGTTGAGGATGAATCTCATCGCTCGGTTCTGCATTTTTTGTCTTTTTCACATTTAGTTTGAGTTTATTTGAACTCAGCCATTGATACAAAGAATTAAAATCTTCTTGCATTTTGACAACCGCATTTGGTGGTTCCCTATCACTGATCGTTAACAAGGCATCACTCGCAGAGTTTTAATTTATAATATTTGAGAGAACTTTTAATATCGTTTATATATATTAAAGAGTAGGGGTGCCAAAACTGAGCCCTGTGGTAAGCCGATGTCTACGGCTATCTTACTAGACATCTTTGAATGAACTATTTATTGCTTGTTGCCTACGATTACATAGAAAGCTTCTAAACCAGTCAAGCTCTGTTTTTATACCAATGTAATTTGGTCGGTTCGGTTCAGTGGTTCGAACCGTTTTTGCACTTTTGGATTGGTTCGTCAAAGCGTTTTTTTTGGTCTTTGAACCGGGGTTTCGGTTCGGTTCAACGGTTCGAAAAACAAAAAAATAACGCGCAAGTTTAAGTGTCAAGTGTCAAGTGCAACAACGCGCAAGGTTAAGGGTCAAGTGTCTGTCAAATGAGAGGGTTGCCTTTACATTTGATATTGTCACATGGTAAGCAAACATGGTAGGTATTACCATGTTTAACAAAAAGAAAAAGAGTGGGTACATATATCTATTGAAAATTGGTTGAAACGAACCTTTAAACCTTTACAGAAAGAGGTTCAGTTTTCGGTTCGGATCAAACATTTGTGGAAAATTTAGGTTCGGTTAATGGTTCAGTTAATAAATAGAAAAAAAACGGTTTTCCGGTTCAAAACCGGTTCAGTTCAAAACCGGTTCACGTCCCTGTATCCAACATTCGGACCCTATCAATTATTTCAAATGCTCTTTTAAGATCAATAAAGATCTTCTTTCCATTGAGATAGCACCAGATTCAACGCAGTCTCACAAAAATGTTTGGCTCTGAATCCAGATTGTTTTATGAGTATTTGATTGGATTCCAAATAGTACTGTAGCTGGTTTTCCACAACGGTTTCTAGCATGTTTTCCAAACTAGGGAGAGTATTGATGGACCTAAGTTCCTCCGCTGTAACCCTTTTTTAACTTAATGGGCACTATTGACAGCGTCTTCAAATGGGTTTTTAATGTCTAGTGTTTTTCTAAGTTAGACTTTCTTTTCGTAGGGTTTATAAATAAAAGAGACTGATGCTTTGTCTTTTTAGCGTTTTGGAATGCATCCTTATTCTAAAGGGTTCATATCAGAAAAATTAGTGGTTTAGGATCAAATGTTTAACCGGTAAGTAGTGATAATCAGACATTGAACAACCGACGCTTAAACTTAAATACACGTGTCGTTTTCATCCGGAGTGTTATTTACCATAAGACCTAAAGAAAGGGCAATGATGTATGTACGTATGTATGTATGCTGATTTTGTTTGTCTTTCTTTGTACTTGAAGCGCTCCTTGAATATGTGCACAACACTTACAATCAAGACTATTTTTAGCACTAGGTAGAAGTGCAAACAGATTAAATGCAAATTACGTATCAAATATGTACAAAAAAAACGTACACAGAGCTACATACTATGTATGTATGTACATACCCAGCCAGCAAAATCATCGCAAACGAGCTCGTGACTGGATATTTTCTCAAAGAAAAACCGGCTAAAAAGTCGTTGATGATAGTCGTTTACGATTCGTTTTCGAGTACTTTTTCGCTTGAAATTGTCGAGCGCCTGCGAACAGTCGTAAACGGATCGAAAAAGCATTCGCATGCGAATATTATATATTATAAAATATTTTGGTTCAAGAAAATTATCCAACAGAATGAAAATTGTTTCCTGTGCTGACAAATTACTACAAGCCTCGTTCATTTACTTTTTGTTGTTTTATCGTTTACCAGCCTTTCTCTAACTTTTCGCCGATGTAATGTTCGTAAATTGTACATTTTCTTGCTGGCTGGATACAGCTGTGGGCCATGGTTTACACTACAATTCAAAAAGACACAAAGAAAGGAACTTAAAAAGTTGGCAAAGTTTCAAACTTCTTCATTCGGAATATTTAGAAAATTTTCGGGGGTACTGTATTGTAGCCCCTTCAATTTTAGTCCAGTAAAGTGCAAGTTTGCAGTCGCTAAAAATTACTGGTGATTTTCGATAATTTTTTTAGCTGACGGTGTTGTGCATTTACCTCCATATAAATTCCAATAAATAATAAACACAGATTTGGTACTTAGGTTGAAGAAATAAATAGCTAAACCACAGCCCACTCTATAGCACGAAAATGCGTTTTTAACATTTTACAAAAAATACAAATTTTGTAAGAAGAATTAAAAAACGGTATTTCCAGTGATGCAAACAATTTTAATATAGTTTATCCAGATGCCCCCCATAACTATTGGAGAGTCATTCGGCTTCGATGGTAAACGTGCCCTTGGCGAAGGGATATCTCATTTAAAGTAATAAAGTAAAAATATAAAATCTTTTCACTTTGAGACAAATTTATATCTAGAAATAGAAACATTCTTTGTGTACAAGTTGTTTACAAGTTTTTTCGGGCATTTCGACTGAAGATATTCAAGGAAGGAATGACCTTCTGTTAGAGTATCTAGGATTTATAAGATCTAATCCACAACAAGATGTTTACTTATAAAAAAGAAATTATAGAAATCCGTTACCGTGGTCCAAAGTTATGCGGTAACATACATAAAAAAAAAAATATTCCGACGAATTGATAACCACCTCCTTTTTTTTGAAGTCGGTTAATAAATGTAATTACCATAAATTTTGGAGTTTTTGATCAAAATTGAAAAAAATGTTTATGAGTTGAATATTTTTTCTTCTCTGATTGCGAAGAAATTTTTAGAAACGTATTTTTATCAAGAAGAAAAAATGTATTTTTAACAAATTTTGGGCCATTTCCATACACGTCAAAATTGTTGGCCGTTTTCAGTCATTTTTTGATGTTTTTTTATGAAAGCTGTTCTAAATATTAGTTGCGTTTTTTTTACTCATTTCCAGTAAAAGTTTTTACGAATTTTCATGTTTTGGCGTTTTCGCACGCAAAAACTTGCAAAGTAGGGGAAATTGAGAGAGCGAAAAATGACAGTTAAAGTTGCAAGTTTTTACTGAATTTTTACTTGTAAGAATTTGCCAGTACGAAAAACAGCTGATCGCATGTTGCTGGATGAAATTTAAACTAATAAGGAAACTGTTTGTGGGTTTTTATTGTTGAGTTTCACAAAATAAACCTATTTAAATATAAAATATATTGTTTGATTAGGAATTTGCTGCGAATAAACAACCAATTTATCAGCTGTTCATGAAACTTGCAAATTATTACTGGAAAAGCGTTCGCGTACTTTTTTGCAAATTTTTTCTATGAGAGCGAATTCTTAAAAATAAAGTTACTAGAGAGTTACTGGCAAGTTACTGGATAATTTGTAAAAAAAAACACAACTATTGTCAAATTGGGATTCCCCACACCAATACAAATTTTCAGAGCTATCGAAAATCGTAAAAAATTCGAATCTGATATTACTCGATTAACCTAACCTAGAAAAGTGAATATCATCCATGAAATAATTAAAGGTTTGCACACTATTGACATTCGAGTTTTGACACTCCCTTAACTCCCTTACAAAAGGTTGCACACACACACGAACCCACATACAGTGTCTTGCTAAGGGAGCTGATTTTGTCAAGAGGGAGCGAGAAAACTGTTTTCTGATTGCCACGCCCATTTCTAGAGGTTTGTCGCCTTAAAGAAAAATCATGTCATACAAATATTATACCTGGATATGTGTTCTATCGGAATCTGCAATAAAATTTAAATTTTTGCCAAAACCCGATGTTTCAACACCTTGCTAAATATATCTCATCATAAGTTTTCGAAAACAAATTACAAAAAAAATGTTGCCTCTCACAAAAAAAAAACCATCTTGTCATAAAAAATAAATGATTTTAAAAATAGTTTTTGAAAAACCCCCAATTTTTTTAAACATGTTTTTATATAGAATTAAACAAGGAATACGATGGTATAATTTTAAATCCCTAATTAACTCTGCTCTGAAAATATTCAATGCGGGCCGCGATAATGGTAAGAGAGGAAGAAGAAGGCCTCCTTCCTCTGCGTTGGAAATACCAGGTGGAGAAGGACTTGGCTTCACTTGGCATTTGAAATTGGCGTCAGTTAGCACAGAAGAGAAATGACTGGCGTGCTGTTTTGGACTCGGCCAAAATTGCTTAGGCGGTTACAGCGCCAATAAAGAAGAAGAAGAAGAAGAATTAACTGGTCTTCACAATGCAAAGTCTTCGAAAAGATTATATGTTAACTAGTTAGCTTTGGGACAATCGTGACCACCTTATATATAGAAATGTTAAGCCCGTTTCTTTAGCTTTGAAACGACGTTAAGATGAAGTCTGTACGATGCGCAGAACCCGAAATATAGCGACTTGAAGTTGTACATGACCAGTCAGAATCACGAAAAAATGCAAAATTTGACAGATCATATCTCCGAAGATAAAAGAGAAAAAAAATCCTCAAACACGTGTTAGCTTTTTTCGTGTATAGAACCCATAAAAAATTTGAAGTGAATCGGAGACATGACATAATATTTTTTAAGAAATCCGTCCGACTTAAAAAAGAATGGCTCACATACATATCGACGTTTAAGGTACAAAACCGCGTAACTGACATTGGCTGCCAAAAATTGGATTCGCTCGCACAAGCTCTTGGCTCAATCCTTATCCATTCGTCCTGAAATATACTAGCCAGAAATGCGATTGCTTTATAAAAAAGAGAACCATTTTGAAATATGAGTGTTTTTACCCTCTAGAAAATAATTTTTACAACTTTACATACGCGGTTTTGCATTTTGCTGATACGCGGTTTTGCACTTCAAACGACGATATGAATGTATGTGTGTACATATCTTTACATTGTACATACATACATAAAAGATGAATTCTCGTAAGTACACTTAGTTTGATGTGGTCATATTGCTAGACACTCTATCTTATCGCAAGGTGTTTTAAAATATACGCGTAAACAAAAATGTTTATATTTAGCCGAAAAATTAAATGGCCTTAATACATATGTATGTACATACGTAGGTGGTAAAAAATGTTCTTAATCCGACTTTAGTAATACTTATAAATGCATACAAACATACTTAAATATGTATGTCTTCGATCTACATAAAAAATATTTTTACAATTTTGACTAATCGGCAGGTATTTGATAATTCGAATCCCAACCTTTCAATTGCATTGAAATCATTTTCGAGTCTTCGCTGCAAAACGAAGTTATATTTGCTGGCAGGAGTAATTAAAATTTCGAATATCGGTGTAAATCCTTTTGCGAGGGCGTAATCGAATTTTAGAGTAAAACTCCACAGCTTTTCAGGTTTTCAGCTATACAATTCAGCTATTGCTCTTAAAGCGATTTAAACTACCAACCAAAAGCTAATTTGGTTTCAGTTTGTAAATTCGCATGTAGGTACATACTCGTAAATGCACACATGTACAGTTGTCCACAAAATAATAGGAGTGCGATATTTTGACAAGTTTTGGCTATTTGTCTTTTGCTTATTTAATGTTTATTACTTTTTTAAAAAAGTCTAGCTGGCTATAAATCAAACACTATATAAATTCAGATTTTAAACTTTGTACAAAAATTATACAAATTTAGCAAATTTTCAGCAAAATTTTTAACTTTTTAATCAGAATCTTTAGCCAATTTAATTCTAGTTTAATAAGGTGCAAGTTACAAGTTGCTCAAAAATCTCGGTGATATTTGGAAATTTTTTTCCGGCAGTGTCCTCCATATAAAAGAACATTGTCGAACATACTTTGTACAGAAAAAACATGGAAACACCTTAAAAAAAAAAACTCAAAAATCAACAGGATTTTTCAGCAACTTGCAACTTGCACTACAATTAAATTGGCTTCAAAACTGCATACCACAATTTTTTTTTTCAAAGATTCAGATTAAAAAGTTTGAAATTTATATGGTGTTTGTTGTATAGCCAGCTAGACTTTTATAAAAAAGTAATAAACACTAAATAAACAAAAGACAAATAGCCAAAACTTGTCAAAATATCGCACTCCTATTATTTTGTGGAAAACTGCATGTATGCCTATTCACATGCATATGCATGGTTGTATGTACATATGTATAATGAGGAGCTAAGTATGATAATTATTAGACTAAACAAATAGACAAGGAAAATGTGTTTGCTAGGTGATAAAAAAGCGTGGTGTATCTGTCACCTGTGCTTTTAAAAATAAGTAAATATTTTTAGACGTCAGTTTATTTGTATATGGAACGCGAAATCTTCGGCAAAAAAAATCTAAAAAATCAATAGTAAGTTTTAACCACTTGAAACTAGCACATTATCAGACTAAAATTAAATGGGCTATACAACTCTGTACTCAAAAAAATTCCAACACTTCTGAGAAAATAGAGTGAAATTTGGGTGAAAGTTTGTTGCACGTTTTTGTAGTATTCTACAAAGTTTTAAGCTTGGGTTTATGAATATGGGTTTTCTCAGAGAATGAACTGTATTTTAATTGAAAATTCTTAAAAATAAATAAATAAATATAAGTGGCAAACAATATCACTTTGAAATTACGCGCTAAAGATATGACCGATACTGTATGCCAGAGATGTTGCAAATTCGTCATGCGAATGATTCGTATTCGAACCGACTCGGTACCGAGTATCGAGAGTATTATAGATTGGCGCTTACACATATGTTAGTGTTTGGCCGAGCCTCTCCTCCGACTTGTGGCGTGCGCCTTGATGTTGTCACACAAAGCGGAGGGACCTACAGTTTTACGCCGACTCCGAACGGCGATTGAATTTGTATGAGAAGCTGGATTTCATGACAGAAATACACTCGGAGGTTTGCCATTGCCTGCCGAGGGACGACCGCTGTTAGGAAAAAACCTTTTTCTATTTTTTTGCGATGTTGCTTTGACCAGGGCTTGAACCCAGGTGCTGATGAGTGAAAGCGCGCACTGCTTACCACTACACCACAGCGGCCGACAAGAGTGTATCGAGAGTATTGGATACTTAAAATTATTGACTCAGTACATCACTACCGCTGTCACCTCGACTGTGACGTCAGCAACAGCTGATTCTGTCAAATTCATTGAGAGCGGCGCCACCTTTTGTATTCTCTCCACCGTGCGATACCATATTTCTCCATGTATTTTAGTAAAGTAATTTTTATAAATCAGAAAAGAAAGCAACACAGGCTAAGGCAGAATGCGGGACAACTGCCAAATTATCTAACCTTGTATTAGTTGCGTTCCAGATGCTTCACGATGAATTCAGTTATATCTTTTATTATTCCTAACATTCGCATTCGCACATTCGCGTTCCGAAAATTCGTATTCGCATTCGCGAATGTAAAAAATATGACATTCGAAACATCTCTAGTATGAAGTATTTTTGCAAGGCGATTTCGAATAAAAAAATGTACCGAACCTTAAGGTCGCCTTTTTAAATTTTTGAGTGACAACTACAGTCATGTGAAAAATAGTAGGAACACGATATTTTGACCCGTTTTTTGCTATTTTTCTTTTGTTTGATGTCTATTATTTTTTATAAAAATACAGCGCATTATCTAAGTCTAGATTTTAAAGTTTGTAGAAAAATTAAAAAATTCCACAAATTTTACAGCAACCACAAACTTTTTATTCAGAATTTATAGCCCATTAAATTCTAGCTCAATAAAGTAGAAGCTTCAATTGGCTGAGAATTTGCGTTTATTTTTTTATAATTTTTTTGCGGTTGGTGTTATTGTTTTCTTCCATGCATGTTATTACACAAGCTGAGCTCCCACAGGCAATTTCCATTCCCGTATACGAAATTTACTAATATCACAGTTGTTTATTTTGGATTAATCACGCAAAAGATTTAATTAAATTGTATGTAGCGTAGTATTTAATCTTCTGCTGATAAGGCCAAGCAATGCATATACAGTACACGCTAAATTTATCTTTCCTTTAAACATCGTTATTTACGTTACCGACTGGATCGTATACGCAAGTGAGCGACATATTTGACGGGCAGTCAAAGCACCCGTTAACTTTAACAGGCAGTGGAGAAAACGGCCCTTAATAGTAATTTTCCACTTAAAGAAGATGGTGATGCAGAAGAAGATTTTGACGGGCGTTAGATAATGGTGAAACTGTTTTGTTGAAAAAATAATAATTTTGAGTTGTGAATGTTGTTGATTTAGGGTGCGATATGTATGTATACTGCAAAGTTCGCAAACAAGATAATGCAGCAAATGCTAAAGATAATGTTACTGTCTCAATTTCATAATAGATTTTGTGTTTACAAACCATTTAGATTTTTAGTGAGCAGATGTATAAGCGAAAGGTCTTGAACTCACCGCAAAAGTAATAAAACCAGAACGTAGGCCTTACCAAATAATGGTAAATAATTACTTATACAAATGTAAAATGAAAATTACGTTAATTAAAGCTTTTCTTCCTCCATACAACAATAACAGCACAAATAACACATAACAATTGCATGCCGCATATCGATTATCAGCCGATGTTTATCGTAGATAAATACAAAATGCTAAATAATCTTTAAATTAACAGAAGTATGTGATTTACTTAAATTATTCATACCTCACAAATAGTGCTAATGACTTCATGAATTATGCATGAATTCATAAAAGTAAACAAACTTAAAGACGGCAGCCGACCATTGTAGAAAAAATTTAAGATAAACTGTAAAAATACCATGCTTATCCAATCAATTGTCGTGTGCGAAGAAATTGTTTTTTTTTTGTTCGCATTATCTTGTCAATAGCAGGGGGAAATGTTGATACTATGTACGAGATACAAAGTACGTTCATAAGTATGTGCGGGTATGTATGTATATCAACGTAGGCGAACACACCGTTTAAAGGGCTTAGATACGCTAATATCCGGCTGTCAGCCTAGTGAAACAAGTCACAATGGGGCGCAGGAAAATGCGTCAACAAGGATCGCCAATAAAATTCAATTACTTGCCCTACCTAGTACAACCACCCTTGTTTGTTTTGTTTTGAACCGTTAGCTTATGGGCACAACAATTGTGCTAATTGGTTGCATTAAACACAACCCAGAGCTACATACCTCTCACCTTCATTCTTTCAATATTTAACTAGCTGTCGGATTTTTACCCATCACTATTTTCCCAGCAAAGAAACAGCGAGTAACGCGATTCCCACTGATTGGTTGTTATATTTTTCTTTTATTTAACCATTTTTGCCGTATCTTGGACAAAAATGTTGTCTAGCTAAATTGAAAAAGGAGAAAAAAACTAAACGCTAAATGGCCAAATCGCATGGTCTTTCCCATATAGATTACCATTTCCCTGTCATTCTGTAACCAGTTAGCGACAATTTTTGGATCTATATCACGCAAAGTTTGAAATTTTCCTTCCGATAACTTTCGCTAGGCTAACGATTAAAAAAAGTCGGGCCTTATGCTTTGTGCTACAGAAGTTTGGTTAGAGTTTTTTTTCATAAAATAATGCATCTTTACAGAATGAATGTTATACATACCAGAGAAGCGCAGCGAGTATGATCAAACTGAGTATAGCCCACTCATCATCCATAATTTATTCTATTTATATGCATTCATACTTATTGAAATGCCCTCGAACGTCATATCCACCCTTAACGCTGCGTTTACATAAGACAATTTGAGACAACACAATTGAGAATATGTATTAGTTGTCCAATTGTTGTAGGCGTCCAGACAATTATAAAGACAACAAATTTTTCAGCAACCGCCGTTAGTGTAGTTTGCGGCGAATTTCTTATTATTTACTAAAATATCCAAACACAAACCACTTTTTCATAATTCTGTGATTTTTTGCGATTTTCAGCCCAATTCTTAATACTCCCGGGGAGTTTGTTCTCCGGGAATTTGTTTCTCCCGAAAAATAAATCCTCCAATAATTAACTACCAGGGAGTAGAATTTTCCCCGAAAACTTGGGAAGGGGAAACTCGAACTTCGAAGAAGTTGTTTGACACTTTTTTGAGAGCTCAACTCTGCCATTTAATATAAAAAGTCCTCATGATAGGAGAAAAGGGAAAAGAGAGAAAACTCCCAGGGAATTTCTCTTCAGAATCGGCCTGTTTGTCTTGCCTCTTTTTCTCCAATCAACCAAGACCTGACCGAATTGTCCAATTGACTGTCATCGAAAAATCAAAGTGAGAGTCAGTGAGAGAAGTGTGAATGTATTAGTGAAAAAGTGTGAATATATTGCTATTGTCTTGGCAAAATTATCTCATGTAAATGCCGTGTAAGCAAGAGGTATTTATCATACTCATATTTAACAACATGCCTGACGCGCGCGAACTTCAACTCTCCCTGGCTTGATGTGCAAAGAGTTGAGGGAAATAAGTACACTGAACCAAAAAAATACTAAAAACCGCCGTAAAGTTAACATTTTTTGTTTACAATTTGCAACTGAAGTGAAAAAATGTTAATTTTAACATTTCGACACTATCATTTTTACGTGAAATTTATGTACATGAAACACGTAAAATTAACATGGCTATCATGTATTATTGATATGATACTCATGTATAATTAACATGATATTTATGTAATACTTACGTGACAGTAACGTTAAAACTACATTCAAAAATTGTTAATTTGAAATGATACTTACGTGACAGTAACGTTAAAACTACATTTAAAAGATGTTAATTTCAAATGATACTTACGTGAGAGTAACGTTAAAAGTACATTTAAATAATTATGATTTGAAATGAAAATCACATCAAATTGAAATTATTTTCAATAAATTTATTATTTTTTTTTAAATAAATAGGCACATATTTACATATTTTTAATATGAATAAACAGGTACTAAAAATTCTTATTTCTTATAACAGGAGTTCCTTCGTAAATGTAGTACAAATGAATAGGTGGGCTTGTGAAAAACTCAACATTTTTTAATTCAATAACATTGTTTATACAACCCACTTTGTACGATTGATAGTGCTCTAAGAAACCAATAATTTCATATTTGTGGACTAGAAAGTAAGCCTCATTATTTAAACTTATAAGTATTTCTTTTATTTCATATAGTTCAATGACTTCGTCAGTAGTTTTTGTTAAAAAGTGGCCCTTTTTATACGTCGTTCCCTTAAAGTTTACTGATTTAACTTTTAAATTATTTGCGAAAAAAGATTCAAAATCTCGAAAATTCACGATATTGTTAAAATACCTACAATCTTTAATCCGAAAATGCTCAGTTTGTTCATATTGAGTTTGGTTAGGAAACCCATCGTTATGGACCCTTATAAATGTTGTAAACTTTAAAGATGCTTTCATGCTTAGACTATAGGTTATATTTTTTCTGGAAGTAATACTTCTTGCATACATTTTTGCTTCCTTGTGCTTAGATTCGAATCGAAAAGTCCATAAGTATTTAAGAGGGCCTGATTGTTTTATGACACGCACATAATGATTTAAAAAGTGAAATTTAGGTTTAAGGGGCTTGTGAAACAATTCCAAATACTTTTCATTATGGGATTTTATTAAAGAATCTAACTTAATTAAATAATTTGTATCAAATGAGCTGCTATTAATCATGTCAATAATTTTGAGGAGCGTTAAAAAAAATAACCAACATTCGTCGTTGTCTGGAATGCGATCTCCTATGATTAGAGGAAGGAAATGTACAAACGTCATCATTTCTCTAGCCGACATTTTGAGATTGCAACTAGAAAGGTGTGTTAATTCAAAAGGAGGTGATAAATTTCCGATTTCCGTTTCACCGTAGTTAAACATCTGCTTCCTATAGTTAAATGCTTCTAAGGAAAATAATTTCTTTTCAATTATGAAGTATTTTAGAATTTCACAAATATCATATTTACAAACTCCCTCAAACAAATCGTGTACTATTTCTACCGCAAAATTAGTTGTTGCATGAAAAGATATTAAATCATTAAACAGGCAAATCGATTTTATACCAGTAAGCTTAATGTCGTTAGTTGCTAATGCAGCATTATAATTTTCCTCAGTCCTGATGAAGTCTGGATACTCCACGCAATCTAAATGCATCTCAGCTTTGTTTCTCCTACAGAATCGGCAATAGTAATTCGAATTGAAAGAAGTTGTAAAACCAAGAACGTCATTTAAGCCTAAATTATCACCAAGAATATTACACATTACAAAGTAAATTTTTTCAGTACTATTATTTAAATTAAATTGTAGACCGTCTTCTTCAAGAGACTTAAATATATCAATTAGTGGCTTCATAAAAGGCTCATTTCCAAACATTTTTTGTTCTTTACTTTTGAAGTATGCTGCTACAAATATGTAGTTCAGATTAGACAATAGATATTGCGGCAAAGTTGGAAAAATATAATAAACACCACAAATTTTGTCTATATTTGCATGACTACCCAGCGGATTATTAATTTCAAAGCTATCCATGTAAATGAAAAACGGTATTATAGTTTTACCAACAAAAAACTTTAACTTTTCTTTAAACGAAGCTGAGTTTATAAAATGCGTGATTGAGGATGAATTAACCAGGTCTTTTATATTATGTAAAGTAATTTCCAGAACTGAAGGCAATTCGAAAAATTTTCGAATTTGAAATTTGATCGGCATTATGCAACCAAACACATTACCTGCTTCTAAAGTTGGTCTATTATTTACAATAACTTCACACAATTCATTGTTTATATTAAAAAACTGTGGTTTTGAAAATTCGTCTGATTCTTCAATGCTTTTGAATAACTTATATTCGGTTTGAAAGTCTTTGAATGGGTTTTCGTAATAATTAACTAAGTCTATAATATCTTTTCTTTCATTTTCAGGCGTATAGCAAAAAAGTTTATTTTTTAATGGTTCCACAACGCTAAAAATTATCGCAGACACACTATCCTGAATTGATAGAACATCTTTTCTGGTCATGTTGCTCTTAGTATGTAAATCTAATAAAAACGATTGACATTTTTTTGATACATTTAACTTACTTTCTTTAATTTCGCAAGTATTGCAAGAAGGTTTAGTTGAGTCTGCTATTTGAGCAACTATTTTAGCGCTATCGTTTACATAGGGTATATCAAACTTAGTTCTTTTAGATTGTGGTGATATTAGCTCACTTTCGGTGAAATGTTTCAAATGGTTTTGGGTATGCCTTTTAAAACAATACAGGTTTGAAAATAATTGATTACAATTTGAAAAAGTACATTGAAAGTCACTATTGCGTGTCAAGCGATGAGCATCTTTAAAGTGTTTAAGTAGTATTGAGAGTTCAATAAAAACTCTATCACAAGCAAAACATTTGATTTCCTTACTCATTTTTTATTTATGATTTAAATAAGGTCAAAAATTCACATAAAGCTGAGCTTTTTATGTCATAGACCGTTGTTATCTTGTAAATTTGTTTTTGCAAAAAATACCACATCAAAGATGACTCTCTTGGATACTCTAAGTTAAGGACATGAAATACTTTAAAACAAATGTCTAAAGCAGCTATAAATGAGTGAAATTTTTGTAAAGTTCCCCCATAATCTACATAAAACTCAGTTAAACTTTTTATATCTGAACCTACTACAATAAGATACGGTTGAATTTTTTCTTTCCTGTGCATCGATTTTTTTACCTTCTCTGCGTACGTAAATTCCAGATCATTTATATTCGTAATATGTACAATGCAACTGTCCATAGCATCTCGAATAGTAGTTTTACTAGTAACACGCTTTCCATCAATTTCTGCAACATATCGTGATGTGGGTTTCAGTACAGCATTTAGCAGCATTATCAAAATGCAATCTTTGGAATCTACATTTAACAAGAAAAGTATTATTTTAGTTTAAAAAGTATCTTATTTATATGTATGAACGTGTACACATAAATATGTATGTATATAATAAATATGTTACTCACTGTCGTTTACACATTCGTTGCTTACTGACCCAAAAAGATCTACATATTGTTTATCCCTCAACAAATCTTTATAAAGTTGGCCAAGTTGGTTCCGCATATCTGTCCAATTATTAATTAGGTGGAAATTTTCGTCTGGGTACATTTTTTGGAAGTCAAAATCGAGCTACATACATAAATTAAAAATAAAAATATGCGCATGTAAGTGTAACTACATTAGTGTGTTTTAAAAAAGTTTAAGTACCTACAAATTTTGGTCCTGTAGCTTGTTTGTAGAATGGCCACTCTTCCAGGATTGACGTTAGGTCTTTTATATCACGGATATGATTAACCCGGTATTTATATGTCTCGCTCCATAAGTTAATTGTATCGCTTTCGTCACCACTCATAAAATACATTTTATTCTTAAATGAAATGTAATTAGTGGAGCATAGTGTTTCCCTCTCAGATGCATTCTGTTCCTCTGACGTGTTGCTATCAAGTCTTATGCGCTTGCGATTCAAGTTATTGAAGCGATTGTATAAAATACCAGATGCATTGGTTCTCCGTGCGTCCTTGCGAGATATGTGATAGATTTCCTTATTTTCAGTAGGAAAAATTGCTACAATTTCTTCAGCCAATTTATTAATTTCATGTGCACGCGGTATTTTGTACTTTTTCGAATTTAAATCGAAGAAGTTTTCCACAATAATGTTAAGCAATCTTTTTCTATCACCTGCATCTAACTTTTGCTTCGTTTGATATAAGCTTAATAGAGATTGGCCACTTTTCGAGTTTTTCACCATGTCAATTACACTCTACAATAAAATTAAATTTAGAAAAAAAGCACCGCTTAAAAACAATCGTTACCGTGACTTCAGACGAAGTGGAATTGGTAGCTGGCGAGTCAAGAGGTTGATTTTCAATCCAATTTTTGATATTTGAGTTCATACGTAGAGTCGAAACAGATTCTTCTGGAAACTAAAAAGAAAATAGTTAATATTCAAACAAATTATACTAGTTACAACTTTATAAATAAATATATTACGTTATTGTGCTTCTAAAGCCTTATTTTTTCCCTTAGTTCTGCTCTATAACCGATATTTTCGTTCCCTAGAAATACCAACGCCAAGTCGTCACAGTTTATGTACTTCAGCCGGTCAAATGTGATTCCAGAAGCTTTAGATGGGTCAGTAAAAACATTATCCATTATGAAAGATTTTTATTAAAAAATAAAACAATCACCATAAAACTTGTCGTAAGCGGCTTCTATATTCATCTCTTTTAATAAGTCTTTTAATCGCTGATCTCCTCCTGATTGAGTTTCGACAATCTAGGAAAACAACATCGTAGTATTATGATCAGTCAATGTCGTTACAGCTTTAAGTTATACGTGTAAAAAACATGTCTATTATAGAAAATCATTTCTTACCTGTTCTAAATTTCCACTTAATATTTCGTACTGAGCAGATTGCGTTATGATTTCTCCATTTCCACCAATTTCTACAGGCGTTGCTTCCAGAACGATATGCTGCCCTGCGCCATTCATAGTCAGCGAAACATTTTCGCCAAATAATAAAGAATTATCACTCATTTTCACAATCTTTATTAACTTTCTGAGTTGTTTTTTATTAAATATTCTCACAGTTTGCACTTTAAAACGACTATAAAACAATTTCAATGCGATTTTCAATAGATCTAGCGTTTTTTATTCTTTGCATGCGCGAACATGAGTCATTGTGTACAAATACAAGTGAGATATCTTAGCAATAGACGTCATCCTGGGCCACAGCTGCGATCATCTGTTTTTTAGAGTTGCTTATTTTGGTCTAAAGTGCGCTTTTATGACCTGAGTTGCATTAAATAGTCTCTTAAAACTTGGTAGTATTAGTTGTTCAAATGGTAACATATATGCCCAAAAACTTGAAAAATATTAGATGATTGCTTTTTAAAAATGCTATTTATAAAATTTGGTTTTGATTGCGACATTAGAAATATTCAGATTATAAAAGTTTTTCACATATGTTTTAAGATTTTAAAGCTTTTAAAATGTACGGTAGAATGCAACAATGTGCTTGAATTTGTTTGCTTCTTCGTCAGCTTATTCGTTTGCAGACTAGAAAAATGGCGAACAGCCATCAAAATACTGATTCAAAATACACACAAATGGGTGCGCGCAGCAAAATTCAACCCCAATGGTAAGTTCATTTCATCGTGCGGCGACAAGTTAAGAATTTGCGATACATTTTCAGGCGAATGTATGCGAACGTTCACCGGGGGAAGAGGTATGGGACGACAGCTGGCATGGCATCCAGACGGCAATCTGATGGCTTTAGCATTAAGTTGGAACCGCGTTAAGATATTTGACAAAGCTGAAGGCGAGCTAATACAGTGCATTCGTCGCGGAGAATGATGTTGCATTTCACCCAAGTGGAAATTTCTTGGTGACTGGCGGCGATAACTATACAATAGGATTGCATGATTTATTAGAAGGTCGGCCAATTTATACACGGTAGTAGTGCACTTTAGCGGAACCATATAAAATACATTTTTTCCTGTATTCAACAGTTGCCCGTTTGGAAATCTAATTTGCATACATTTGATGCCAATAGCGCGCAACAAACAAGCCAGTTCTCAAAGAGCCCAAATTGATTTTAGTCATGCAACAGCTCCACATAACTCCGCCATAGACACACCAGTTGCTGGAGTACCAAAAAGCTGTGATGACAGTATTTTAATTGATCCACGACAATCGGTGGCATATGGCATGCGTGATGGAAATTTTCTGGTGCTTGATAGCCAATATACTACAAGAGTGAAACGCTACAAGTGAAACGCTGTGATAGTATTTTTTCTCAAATTTTCATCTTTTATTTGCAGTTACATTAAGAAGCTCATAGAGGACAGAGCGGTTGGTGAGGAAGGTGTCGAGTTACTGCTGTACTGCAACTGGGAAAATCCGCATTTCGCACGTGCTCCACTCGTTTGGAATAGTAGCTTATGTCGAAAGGCTGGTTTTAGTATAATGCGGCATTCGCAGCATACCCTCACTGACGCCGAGCCGTTGAAGAAATTTTGGATAAATAAACGTGCAAGAAATAGTTCCGATACTAGCACGTACATATTCTTGTTAAGGGTCATCAAAAAATTCCATGTGTTGTAAATAATAAAGGGAATGCCGGATTATACTAAAGCCAGCTTCCCGACTTAAACTACTATTCCATACGAACACAGAAATATAAATGTATCTAAAACTGAATAACTCAAATCAAATTGGATTGCATTTGCATAATATACCTAATATTGGAATCTGTTTTGATCGTAAAAAATACAACTTGCAATCATTTAGATTATAGTTTTGAAAGAAATTGATTGCAATCGTAAATTATGTAAAAATTGTCAATAACAATCTGCCTAAAATTTCTTTTCCCCATGTAACGGTTATAAAATACGTTAAATCCGCACTATCTGCATTAACAAAATATATACATTGGAATATTTAAAATAAACCGATTCATATTTATTTTCTAGTAAGAATTGTTTCTTAATTGAAAGTATTTAATACTAATATAATGTAGTGGTTAATGTTTTAAAATGAATTCGCAATATGTCCGCAGCTCAGGTTGATTTAAAGAAATCCGTTTAAATTTTTCGAATTACATCTACTTGAATACAGGATAGGCAGGGTTGCATACAAATGGTTGTTCCGTAAATATTTAAAATATGTTAGTTCATTCAATATTTGCATCTGGGCCAATAAATAATAACAAATATAGCCGAAAAAAACAAAGTTTCAATTAAAACGAGTTTTTATAACCCCCCATAAAATTCCGATTAATTTTAAATACGAAAATAACGGTATTTTTTCATGGAGATTTATTTTTTTAATACACCTTGTTTATACCTACACAAAAACCGGATTAGCAAAAAACCGATTGGACTCAACATATATTTCTTTACAGCATTTATCCCCCTGTCTTTATAGCGCACTCGATAAAGTCTTATTCAAAAGTAAACAAAATTGCTATTTTGAAACGACATTTTTTTAACAAATAATTTGCGCGGTTGACCGAAATGGAAACAAACAATAATTGTAATTTATTATAACAATAATACGAATTTAAAACGGGCTGTATAAAGAAAACCAGCCTATTGTCACTTCACTTTCCAATGGTGCTGATTGCTGCAAGAATTATTTAGCGATTTAGAGCATAATCAACACAATATATGCACATAAATATGTATTATTTCACAGATCTCAGGGTCAGCTTAGAAATACGTTACCAAAATTATATAAAATTTAAGTTGGAATTATTTTTATTTATAACGTAAAAGCGCTATCTGTCCCAATCTGATAAGTATATTTCCCCTAAAGTTAACCCATTTTATTTAATTTGTCTCTCGTGAAAATATATATTTTATTTATAATTTTCAGATATGTACATATATTTTAAATTTTTGCTTTAATTTTTGTCTCCTTTTAATATTTAATTAGATACCTTAAGATTAAAATAAGCTTAAAACGAAACAGCACAGCAACCCTTTTCTGTTCATCTTGAGAACACAAAACCCTCTTTTGTTAAAATTCGGCGCTGCACAAAATCCTGGCTTTTATATTTTCCAACAAAATACCACTTCGCAACCCTGGATTTTCACGAAGCGTTTCATTCGGGTCGTAGTTTGGCTACTTCGGGCCATTCGGTGTTGTATGCCATATTGGCTGCCATATTGTTCACACTGTCATCGCCATATTGAACACCCTGTCAACTATCTGTCAACCCTAAGATATCTCACTTGTATTCTTCCACAATGACATGAGTGTCAACTGCTGTTGTCATTTTAATATGAGAATAATATAAAAATGTGGATTTAACAGTTTTCATATCAATTTGACGTGAAACCTATTGTTTTGACCATTTTCAATGTTAATATGACATTTTTCTCTCATTAACATGTGAAATTGATATGACAATTTAATAACTGCCAATGTTGATTTAATAGTTTTCATATCAATTTGACGTGAAACCTATTGTTTTGATCATTTTCAATGTTAATATGACATTTTTCTCTTATGAACATGAGAAATTGATATGACAATGTAATAAATGCCAATGTTGATTTAACAGTTTTCATATCAATTTGACGTGAAACCTATTGTTTTGATCAATTTCAATGTTAATATGACATTTTTCTCTCATTAACATGTGAAATTGATATGACAATGTAATAAATGCCACTGTTGATTTAACAGTTTTTATATCAATTTGACGTGAAACCTATTGTTTTGATCATTTTCAATGTTAATATGACATTTTTTGGCGGTATGTAAAATTGATAAAGCAGAAATGTTAAATTTACATGAGACTTTTCTCTGCTGTAATATTAACATGAGAAATCGATATGACAACGTAATACATGCCAATGTTGATTTAACAGTTTTCATACCAATTAAACGTGAAACCTGTTGTTTCGATCATTTTCAATGTTAATATGACATTTTTTGGCGAAATGTAAAATTGATAATGCAGAAATGTTAGTTTTACATGAGACTTTTCTTTCGGTGTAGGATTTATGAGTACGCATGTACATATGTACATGTATGGAAGAAAATAGTACCACCCTGCAGCGGAAAGTACTAGTACAGAACTAGTGAATTCACCAGTTTTCGGGAGTCGAATACCGGTACCTCGCAAATCTACCACCCACTACTGTCGCATTTAACATGGAGTTGTCCTAGGAAGTGACAATTGACTCCCGCTGCGTAACTTGTTGCCTTTAAAAGAACTTTTTTTTTCGTTGTGCACTTCATACAAAAAACGAAAATAAAAATTTTAAATTAAATATATGTTCTGCCTAATGAGATTTGAACCTGGACACTTTTGGCCGCAACTAATTGTAGCAAGCATCTTTGCGCACTCAGCTACACACACAACATGTAAGTGTGCTTTCAAATGTTCGCTTTGAATTAAGCCAAATTACGCGACTGGTACATTTGTTGAAATTTGTATTTGCTATTTACAGAGTGCCGTTATTTTGAAATTTTTTATTGGGATGAACGCATTCTCTATAAAAATTCCTAGACCACACCATCCTGTGATCGGTCGTATAAACCAAGGAATGAAACCGATTGAAAATAACGTTCCGGTTTCGGTTTCAAAATTTGTTTCGGTTTTGGTTTCCTTCCGGTTTCGGTTTTGGAATAAAAAAAACATGAAAATAAGTTTGTCAAAAAAAAAAATTATTTATTAAGTAAATATGTACCTTCCAAGGTTTGTTTTTGGCGAATTTAAGCATTGTGATTAATTTTGATTTCTATAATTAAAACCCTTCTGAATCAATTATACAAACTTATAACCATATTCCACCACATTTGCTAGGATCTAAATGCATAAATTTGTTTCGTTCTTGGCGTCTTTGATTGGCAAAGGCCAGTAACAGAGGACGGATAATTTCAGAAGTTTTCGGTCCACTAAGATAATGGGAACTACGATTCGCGTCTAACTGAGACAGCATTAAAGCCCAAAATAGAATAGCGCAGTGGCAGTGGCAGTGACAGTTTTTAAAATCAGCTGTTACGGTTTTGAAAAAGGAAACGGCTTTAAACGGTTACGGTTTCGGTTTCATTCCTTGGTTATAATTTGGAAAAAGTAGGGAACTTCATTCATTTGATAAACAGCATCAAACTGATGATAATGTTAGCCTTGAAATCCAAACTTGACAACAAGTGCTAAGTACTTTGAACTGAATAGCCAATTGCGAAGCAAAGTCCTCTCTGGACAATGCCAACCTATGATAAGGCCATCCCTGGAGTGTTGTAAGAGAAATATTCTAGGTAATATGTACGGAGTTTTGCGCGTTGGCGCTTGGGAATACGGCAGCCGATGGGACGGTGAGCTGTATATGTATTACAACCGCTCCGCTGACTTAGTCATGCCATACGAATGAACGCAAACGATCCAGCCCTTAAAGTGTTCAAGGCGTTACTTGTTGGTGTTCGAAGAAGCAAAGGAATGCCTCCTCTGATATAGAAATACCAGATGGAGAAAAACTTGGCTTCACTTGGAATTTACAGATGACACAGAAGAGAAACGGCTGACTTGCTTTAATGAACTCGGCCAAAATCGCTTAAGCGATTACAGCTCCAAAAAAATAACTAAGCGCCGATACAGTACTTGCAAATCAATCGAGTGCTTTGAACTTAAAATAAGACAATATTCAATGAATTGATGTTTTCGAGGTCTTTTAACAAAAAATTCCAAGGAATGTATACAAATTTTACAAATAGGCGATAAAAGACATAGGTTTAAGCATTATATATATGTGGAATTTAGTGGTAAAAAATAGTATTTTGCCTAAGTTTTTCTCGATCAACTTTAATTAGGCTACATTAAAATTTTGTAACTTTGATTTACAATAACTTGGATTGTATATATTTACTGTAATTTAAGGTGGCATACAACTTCTTTATGTTTACATATACGTACATAATATTGGTGTCGCTATCTACTTAATTGTATACTCTGTTTTTAGCCAGCTCACTCGCTACTTATATTCTTGGTTATATGCCAAATTCGCTGGCCGGCGTTATACGCTCTCCCCCATGCCCAACCTATACCTGTCGAAGAGATACCGGTAGCACTACCCCAGGAGCCACTACCGAACGTGCCCGCATTACATCAACCACCCCTGCCGCAAGCCGTGCTACCGCTAAATGTGCTGCCAGTTAATGGACCAATTGTGCCTACCACCACTAGCGCTACGCCAAATGAGCCCGAGATCCCAGAATATCGACGGCAATGTTTCTATGCTGAAGAGGAACTATGTGATAAACCCTTGCCGAATTTGAATCAACAGGCTACCGATATTCACACACATTTAGGCACTTGCCATTGTCGACCACATCCCACCATACCGACATCGTGGTATTGCTGCAACGTAACACACATGTCCATGATCTCATCGTGCAGCAACACCACAAATTGGACCAACTTGCATATACGCAACGTAACACTGTCTGAGTTGGATCTATCGAACTCGCTCTACCAAACACTACAATCGCTGGCGATCACCGATGGTAATATCACTAAGTTGATTGGCGGCCTCTCTCGTTTTTCATCAATCAAGTGCCTGAATGTGTCCAATAATAATCTGTCGGAAATCACGCAGCGTGGTTTAATACCGCCAAACCTAAAGGTGCTAGATATATCTAAGAATAATTTAACGGGTATACCCAACTTTAATCAGAATCAAAATATAACGGTAGATGTAAGGTATGTAGAAATTGTTCGGCATTGTGTATCAAAATTCGATTTGTATTTTTTTCTTGCAGTGGCAACAACAACATGCTATGCTTCGACATTTACAATTCGATCTTTCGCGATTCGCTAATGTTCGTCAATCAGGAGAATTCTTTTTGTTTGCAAAATTTTACTTTTCGTTGGTTCAACTCAACTGATTTAATATCCATCAAAGAGCTGGTCAAATGGCGCCCGCTAAATACCGATTGTCCCAGCATTCCTGGCTATGGCAACTGCACTTGCAAGAAGGAGCACATGGTCACCACTGTGACGGTACGCTCAAGCAAAATTTTTCATGAAGGCATATGTACATATTTTGAACTCAATACATATTCTTAGGGTGATCAATCCGAGGCAAAAACAAAAATTATATCTGAAGTTGATTGCTCCAATCTTGGGCTTATTGAGCTACCGCCAAAACTACCCGAAAACACATTCTCATTAAATGTGTCAAACAATAAGGTATACATTTTACCAGATACTTTAATTTTTACCGTTAAAGATTATTTATCGAATTTGTATCCGCAGATCACGAGCATTGGCAAACACTTCCATACAAATCCTACTTATCAAAGTCTGATTTATCTGGTAGCGGACGACAACAAAATATCTACTATGTATGATTTGGAGGGAACAGCTTTCATGGAGCATTTTCAAAGGCTTTACCTGCGGAACAACGCACTTAGCAGTGTAAGTTTTGGAAACAAATGCAAATATGATACGTAATCGCTGACGTACGCTCAATATCGTCGGCGATACTGCAAAACGGTCTAAGTCTATTAGTACCCTTGACATTTAGTATCTTACTTGCTCCGGAATGCTTCTGAAAATCGTTACACCATAGTAAATGAGTGACAAAACTGTCTGCCTTTGCCTGATGAAGATAAACGATTTCCAGAAGTGATCAGATACAGATAACAGATCAATTAAGCACCAGAACGTGACATAGAACGTTTTGCAGTATCACCGACGATATTCACAATGTTTTACGTGATACATTTTTTTTTTTCGTTGGTTTTTTATAAAAGTATAGTAGATTCCATGATACAATAATTTTTAGAAGGAAAATTGTCCAAGGCATATCAAACAGGTAGTAGCATTAGAGCAAAAACAACATTTGCGTGTATTTTGTTGTTACTTCTGGTATCGAAAGTGTCAGAACCTGTTATGATTTTCTTCTTCTAAATCAAAGCGTGCCATGTGAAACAAAAAAAGTAAAAATTTAAATTGGTAAAAAAATAAAAATTGTTGCAACTTTCTTTTTTACTAAATTTGTTTGCTTCTCGAAGCATTGATTCAGTCTTTGCAAGGCCCGGTAATAAGCGGTTGTGCTGTTGAGTTGGCCTAACGTTCCAAAAGGTGCTATTCAATCGCTTGTTTTGTATGGAATAAGTTTTACATGCAAATAGATTTTAACAATTTAGAATTTTGTGAGAATAAATTCAAAATATTTGACATTTTCGAGACCAAATAATTAAAAAAAAATCAAATCAGCTGCTTTACTGATACTTCCTGTTCAATGTGCCTTGGTAGATTCCGTGATAAAAATATAACAAATTTAAAAATTCCAAACTCAAACTCACACACACATTCTCATTTTAAATCTCAACCAACAACAATTGTGAACAATTTCATTTTTTGAAGTGAAACTTCTTTAGCGTCGGGTGGTTGGTTGGGAGTAAATTGGCAAATTCAACGGAAATTGCCCACGGAAATGGTGCAACGGAAATGGTTGGGACGGAAGCAAGTGCTTCTTGGATGTACATATATTAATTTAACAAAAACTTCATAATAAAAGGTTAAAGAATAGCACTTAGAAAAAGACCAATACAGGAATGAAAGGTGAGTATGTACATAGATAAAGAAAAGGATAAAGGCAAAGGTAAAAATAAAACCAAAAACAAAGATGCGTAAGGATAGACCAAGAAGAAGGCAAAAATGAAGACCAAGGTAAATTTAAACACTTTACTTATATATGGGCAAAGGTGAAGGGGAATATGTATATGAAGGAAATGATAAACATAAAAGTAAAAACAAAGATAAATATAAAGAAAAAGATGAGGATGAGGATACCGATAAAAGTAAATATGAAGAAAAAGGAAGAAAGATTAGAATAAAGGTAGTAATAGAGACAAGAGTATAGATAGAGGCACAGAGACTAAATCTGGGAACTATTTTGGGATGTTGAAGATTTTCGGTATTCTCGGGACTTAAGGATATAATAATCGATATTTTTATCGGTTTTGTTATCGATATTGTTATCGATTTGGTTTTCGATTATTTATCGATTTTGTTATCGATATTTTTATCGATTTTGTTATCGATTTTTCTATCAATATTGTTATCGATTTTGCTATCGAAATTATTATCGAACTTGTCATCGATTTTGTTATCAATTTTTTCATCGGTTATTTATCGATTATTTAGCGATTTTGTTAGCGATTATTTATTGATTTTGTTATCGATATTTCTATCGAATTTGTTATCAATATTTTTATTGATTTTCTAATCGATTTTTCTACCAATATTATTATCAATTTTGCTATCGAAATTTGTCATCGATTTTGTTATCGGTTTTGTTATCGATATTTTGTTGGATGTTATTATCGATATGTAACGTAACCCTGCAGTAAATTTTAGAGACAGTCTGACAAAGCGCTAGAAGACCTACTCAACCATCGTTGGTCGCGAGTTCAAATGGCGGTGGAGGCAGTTATGTGTTTTCAAATTTAATGAATTTAAATTGTTGCGTGCAGCTTACAATATTTTTTTTTTTAATAAAATATGTAACAAAAACGGAATCTGTAAAAGAAAAAAAACGTTTTCTTGTAAAAAAATGTAATGTCCAAAATGGAACCGGTTAAAAACTGGTTACAAAGTAATGCATTAGGTGACAATTGCCACCGCCAATGACATCGCCGTATAAAACTGGACAGTTGAAAGCATTGCCTGGGTATTGACCTGGTACTGTCTGCAAAAGGTCTAGTTCTACCCTAGTTCTAGGCTAGTCAGATTTTCTGCAGGGAAGTTTCACTTCTCCAGTGTTGCCCAGGCGCACTTACTTTTTTATTTTCTATTTCATATGATTTAAAATGCTTGCAAACGTCAGAGTTTTTAGAAACTTTTTGGCTATGCCGTTGTGTAGTTTATTAATTTTTAGTGTAAACAATTTTAGTGTAACAATGTGCAGGTATGAAAATTCGGAAAAAGCCCGTTGATTTTGGATAATTTTTTTGTTGACAGTATTAAAGTATCTTAACATATAAACATAACGTCGATGTTTTTGCAAAACCGCCCATCGTTCAATTGCAAAACCGCCTATCTTACGGCACTCAAATTTTACAAGAGAGCGAAAAAAAAACAGTTTATTTTCTTCCATACAGAGTATTCTTTGAAGGTATTGCCTTGATAGGCGGAATTTAAATATATTTAAACTTAATATTTTATTAAAAATACCTCTTTTCCTTGCTAGCGTCCATTTTTGTTTATTTTTACATTTTCTCTTCTTCGCAAAAATATTCGATAAAACTAGTTTGGACACCGAAAAGTTATCGGTCTCTAATCCATTTCCATCCTTTAATAAAGTAAGCAGTAAGGATTGCTAAAGTAAATACAAAAGATTTGACAAGGATTAGAGACATAAACCACTTAACAGTAATAACAGTTTTTATTTTTTGAATTTTGCATTGTGTCGTTGATTGCCCAGGAAAAATCGAAGAGCTACGCAAGCTTTAAGGAGCGGAGGTATTGAAGTTGAACAAAGTCGTCCCTCTTTGTATTAACCATCATGCTACAGCTTCTTTTGGAAGTTTGGAATATGCTTTGAAACTGAACACAAACAGATAATAAATGAAAAGCCTTCAAAGCATTAACTTTTGCTTACAGTGCAATCAGTAGCGCCAGGATTGGAATTATCCCTTAAATGTCGCCTGATTGAAGCTGCGTTCATGCGGTGTTCTCTCTCTTCAAAAAATAGTTCACTGAGCTTGGAATTATTGCAGACTTTTATTTAAAACTATTTATTTTACTAGCACTGCTTGTTTACAACCCCTTGCTGGTTGCCGTACTGTCAAATTTCGATTATCGATAACTCTACAGCAACTGACGATAGTTGCGTTGCCAGCTGGCAACCGAACCGTGGTTGCTTTGCTATCCGTAATCGACCCATAAATACATACTTGCTTTCTGCACGATCACCAATACAAATGTGATCACAAATGCGAATACGAATAACACGAACCCTAACAACAATACAAATGGAAATTCTTACATTTAGTTATTTTTCACTTAAAGCTCTACGAATGCCAAATGCACTCCCAATTAAAAAAAAAAAGTTCTTTTATTGTTGAGTTAAGACAAGGCGCCATGGTATTCCGAAAAAAAAACCTCCAATTTTCCAAAAGAAAAAGCTGAGCCAAAATTCTAATAAAGTGATCGCGACAACGTAAACCATACAACTCAAAGTTTCAAACCTTGTACAAGATCAAAAATTCAAAATATTTTACCAGAAAATCTAGAAAAACTTTGGGTATGCAGTTTTATAGCCCATTCAATTTTAATATAATACTAGAATGCTACATTAGGTGTAATTATTTTCATCAACATACATAATCCATGCCAAAAACGAGAGATTAAATATTTTTTTAACCATATTCAAATTATTTTCAAACTAAGCCTCCCTATTGTGATGCTTTTTTAATTAACTTGTATCCCGAATTCAAATATACATACATATATAGATTAAAAAAGGGGACAAGGGATTAGAAATTAAGCCCTTCTAAAACCATTTCATTACCCGTTGTAATACTTCATTGAAATAATTGAATAGTTTGAATTTTAATTTCTGAACCTAAACCTTTTTCGTCTTGTAATACATACAAATGCATTCAAATTAAAATTACCTAATTCCTATAATTCAAGTTGAATTTGAATTTTCAAATATGTGGAAAAACTGCTATACTTTTGCATGGTACAATTAAAACAGGCAGAAGCCAATTTGACGTCAAACTTACAAAAGTCAAAGTTTTCGTGAGTACAAATAAAAATGAGCGTGTGCAAGGAAAAATAATAAAATACATTTCACTAGTTGACATTTTTAAGTAAATTTGAAGTTTATTTTCATTTAAAATAAATATTTTCTTTAGTTAAGATTTGTTAGCTTGTATGTTGTTTTCTGTTTTTCATTTATGAGTGGCAGTGTTGTTGGAGGTACTTTTCGGCATACGGGTCATAGGAACAGCACTTGGCATCAAACGTGCCTTTCCTGTACATCCCGGTTATTTGTGAAATCTGCTCCTTTCTATTGTTTAACGCAAAACAAGGACATTGAGGCACGTTAATGTTAATTAAAATTTGTTATTAACGAACATTCAAAAAACAACGATATGGCATTCAAAGCGTAACGAAATATAGGAAAAAAAAGGAAAAAAGAAGTTGAAGTTTAAAGGTTTGGTTCTCATGAAAGCAACGTCGTTTGGCTTCTACCTGTATTTATGTGCCTTGATACTTATGTAGCTTGGAAATAAAGACTTCAAGACTTTCGGCTAATACCTATGTATATTGTATTGTATATTATAATATAATTGAAATTGAATTTATTTTTTAAACAGGTGGCAACCCTCTTCAAATACCTCAGAAGTTTCTACATGTTCAAGCTAAACATTTCTAAACACTCTTACGTTTGACACTTTTATTTGAGTATAATTAGTTAAAATTCGACTTTTAAAACAGGTGGCAACGCTCTCCAAAACATTTTACAACCAAAACCTTGTTAAACCCTTTTAGTCTGACACCCATACTGTGATACATATTCCAATTACCTAATTCCTCAGAAAGCCGTATAAAAAAGTCCGCATAAAAAAGTTCTTTACTTTCATACAAAAACAACAGGGGATGCGTTCCAGCATTTTCAAAAACCGCATAAATTCGGATACTCCATATAAAACATTCTAAAAAACCGCATAAAAAAATCCAGTGAGACAATATTAAGCAAACAAAAATGTATTTCTTCACTTCAACACTTATGCCGAATTTCCACTAGGCATTGAAATTACAAAAAATGTATGCCATTTAAAAAATACCATGTGGAAATGAACTTAATTTTTGCCATTTAATGCCTAGTGGCATATAAATGGAATTTATCTGTATTTTAACCAAAAACAAAAAAACAAATACCACAATAAATACATGAATTATGTAAGAATAGAAAGACATATTAATTACACACCGAAAAAAAGTAATAAGAACTCTCAAAAAAAGCAAAATCGCTAATGCGAAAAAATCGTTTGAAAAACCGCATAAAAGGAGACCTAAGTGTACATATCCCCATACCAAGTGTCAGTACTCTATCACAAATATTTCCTGCGATATACAGTATGAACAATTTTGTTTGTATGGATGGTGCCACGCCCCCTTTTACAATCGAGATTAAATCTCCTATATTTTAAGTTGGGCTAAATAACACCAGAGTACAAAATTGCATGATGATCGGTTGAGTAGTTAAAGCATGAAAGCGTAATAAACAAACAAACTCACTTTCGGATTTATAATATTAGTAAGGATAAGGATTGTTTTCAAGCGGCTAGAAATTCGAGTTATTTTTGCGATTTTTTTTTTGCTGACGTGTTGCCCACTTTCTCCCATATACAAATTGAACGTAGTATAAACTATATTTTTATAAAATAATAAATGATCAAAACTTATAAAGAAGTAGTGTTCCTAATTATGTGGACACCACTGTATTTTATTTTCGTATCTAATATTTTTAAATTTCATATGAGTACTTTTTATCGCGTAGACAGCTTTAATCGACTTATAATTTTTTTTCAGATACCCGAGTACTTTTTGAGTAACGTTTTGGACAATCATGATGTTGGTCGTATTATATTTCTCGGTGGCAATGAACTGAATTGCGACTGCAATTCAGCTAAAACGTTAAAGGTATATATGTATAATATGCTTATTTCATATCAAATTTTTTCGATCTTAGTACTTTTTTTTCTCTCAATTGTAGTACTGGCTGCTAGAGCACAACCGTGATATCCCTGATTACAATAACATACGCTGCCGCAATATACCACAAAGAGTAATGGAGCTGCGCGAAATGAAGCTTTGCCAGTCGCCACACGACTGGACCGATTACATTTATTATTTGATTGCCACTGAAGTTATTTTGTTGATAGCTTTAATCACAAAAGTATCTTACGATTATTGGGTATTCAAAACAGCTGGATATTTGCCATGGCCGGCTAGTAAAATGCCGAAACTACCTTGTGATTGGCTATGCGAATCCTAATTCGTGAAATCAATGGCAGGAAAAGTAATAGCCAGAAAGACATACAATTTAGTATATACATATTGCAAGGATCATTACATATATTTTTAAAACGGTCATCAACCATTTATTTATACCCACTATTATTTTAGACTAGTTAGTTTTGTAACAAAACATTACGAAATCAATGTGCCTATACTAGCTGTGTAAACTTTCAAAATTAACAATTAAAAAGTGCCTATTAATATTGTATTATTGTCCTCGTAAAAAAATAAAGGACAAAACTAATGACAAATATTTCATACAAATTTATGTCCATATACTGGCAAATTTTTGTATTAAAAAAATATATATATTGAAATTATGAATTTAAACTCTATACTTTATTGTAAACCAAACATGTTTTACTGTTTTTTATTTAATTTCTTTTCCGCAGCGGCGGCTTGACTACTGAAGGCGTTCTAGACTTTTTTCTCAGCCCATGTTCATCGGAACCAGCGTTGGCCTTACGTTTCTTTGCTGGTGGTTTGGCACTTTTTGCGTCTTTATCTTTGTTATTTTCTGCGTTCTTTGATATTAGTGTGGATATGCTCTCGCGCTTGGGAGCGTGGTCCGCTAGCCATTTCCTTTCTGACTTCCGAGGTTTTTTCATATCCAATATGAAATCAGGCACTTTGCCATTGGAGTCCTTTATGAGTTTCGCAATGCTTTAATGAAGAAAATAAATGAATACACTTTTGTTGTTTACAAACACCATGTGAAATACTTACCTTTTTAGATTCGGAGTATCACTCTGGGTGAAGAATGTTATAGCTTTGCCATTCCTTCCTGCACGACCTGTTCGGCCAATGCGGTGAATATAGGAAATAACAGAGGGCGGAAAATCATAGTTTATTACAAGATTAACCCCTTTAAAATCAATACCACGTCCCATTAATTCCGTACATATCAGAACCCATATATGGCCTTCCCGAAACGCTCGTACACAATTATCACGCTGTTGTTGTGAACGGTCTGCATGTATAAGATCAACATTGATACCATCATAAAGTAGCTCTTGAAATAGCTCTTTTGCTCGCTCCTAAAAACAGTATTGCAATCTAATATATTTATTATTTTCGTATACTGAATTTCTTCACTCACTTTGCTTTGTACAAAGACCAAAACTGGAGGTTTTAATCCTTTGCGCACCATATCTCGCATAGCTAACAATTTGCCACTTTCAGAACCAACAAAGAGCAACTCTTGTTCCACCGAATCCGTTGCACTGTTTTCTTGACCAATTATTATTCGTGCTAAATTAGGAAGATTCTTTATAGCCCATTTGGCCACGGAGGGAGTGTATGTTGCACTGAATAATGCCAGCTTTTTACGTTTATTCGTACACGCCGCTAAAATGACATCTACCTGGTCTTTAAAATTATTCATACCCTCCTCCATTAAGCGATCGGCTTCGTCGATAACCAGCCATTCGACTCTTTAATTAAAAGTATGTAAAACAACCATAAGTACATGTCAATGGTTCTCTGCAATAACGACACAATTCCAAATTCAAAATATAAAATCCCTTACTACTGGTAAGTGGCTCATGCCTGTAAGGATCTAAGGATCTAATCCATGACTTACTAAAGTAAGTAGTTCGGATTACTACAGTAAGTAGTATTAGACAAGGATTAGAGATATGAGCTACTTAACAGTTGGTTGAAGTGGCGAGTTTAACAACTCCAATTAGCACTTATGCATGGTGTTTTAAAACCACAGCCACTTAACAGTAGTAAGTCCTTATTTTTCACCTCGCTTTTATTAGCTCGGGATGTAACTATGTAATATTGATGCGCCTAAAATTTTTAAAGTAAAGTAAAGGAAGTTGTAATAGCGAGGTTTTAGTTTTTTAAACTATAATTTTATTTTTGCATTTTGAATGGTGTCGTTATTACAGAGGGCCATCGATATACAGTGGCGGTCAAAAATGGATGAATGGTGTTTCGTTTTTAATATTTACAACGTTTTTCAAGCTAAATTTTTTTTGTAATTTTTTTATTAAATATGCTTCTTTCTTGTTTAAATTTAAGTATAAAGTACTGACGACTGACATTTTGATAAAGTTACACCTAATTGAGTTATTACAAAATACGATAAAAATGCCAGATTACTTTTATATGAAAAACATCTGAGTTATTCCCTCTGTCACGGATACAAAAAAAAACCTGCTTTTGCGAGGAAATATATTTTACGAAAACTGCGAATTTATTTCATTTTTCTGTGTGAACATGATGTCCTATAATAAAACAAAGAACCACGAATGTAAACAAAGGAAAAAGTACAAACAAAAGGCAGGCTTTATTATAAAAAAAAAAATACGAAATTCCTGTCACGGGTGGGACAATATTTGTCACGGGTGGGACACGTACGAATTTTTATATGAAAAGGAGCTTTTAGTGTGGTCCATATTAAAGATTATTTATTAAAAAATATAAGAAACCAAGTAGGGGTTCAATTCTCTCACGTTTTATCTCAGTATAGTGCCTTTATATAGAAGAAAAAGCCTAGATCCGACAGCCAAAAAAAAATTTTTTTAAATCAACGCGATCTCCTATCGTCTCGAAATTTTTACTTTATGAGCAAAAAGTTTAAAATTTTTGGGTGTAACTGTTAAAATTTGTTGAAATTTATAATTTTTGTACGAACTTTGAAACTTGGATTTATGTGGTTTTGGTTATGTAATGTGCTAGACTTTTATAAAAAAAAGCAGGGGTGGTTTTATCCCTATTTCATACATCTTCGATAAACGTATATAGTTATATGTATGTGCGCCATATCACGCTCCTTTTCCAAAATTCTTTTATAATGTTACTTCTTTTCACGGGATTGGTCTTGGTTTCAATTTTGAGTAAATTAGCGTCCTTAAATTTCGAAATATCCAAGTTTCAGGAATATCTGAAATTTACCGTTATATGAAAAGTGGGAGTAATTTTAGCGCGATTTCGATAATTTGTCTCGTTGTGCTTTTATTTGATAAGCGAAATAATCGTACAAAGCTTGGTACAAATTGATCGAACGGTTACCGAGATATGCATACCTGGCCATAAGTGGGCAGTACCACGCCCATTTTCTAAAATTTTATCATAAACGTGTTTTTTGTTAAAGAATTATTGCACACATCAATTTTGAATAAATTAGCTTCTGTATTTACTGATTTATCGATGATTTCGTATTTCTCTAAATTACCGTTATATGGGATGTGGACGTGGTTATTGTCCGAATTTAAAAATTTTCAGCCGTTTGATATGTTGTACTAAGGCTAACAACTGTGCCAAGTTTGGGAAAAATTGGTGTAGCGGTTACCAAGATATACACATGTAATCATAATTCTCTCTTCATTCTGATCATTTATATATACAATTGTCTATATCTATCTGGATTCGTTTTGGCTGCTACAAACAAGCGCTATGTGAACAATGTTATAAAACCTTTGTGCACTAGGGTATAAAAACGAAACACCATTCCTCCGCTTTGACTGCCTCTGTATATGTACATACATACATACATATAAATTATGTTGGATTTTGCAAATGGAAATTTTTTGGTAATACATTTTTGGTTAAAAGGACTCACCCTGCTAGTTGTAGCGCTGGTGGCTCTTGCTCCAACAGAAAACGTACCCGATTTGGTGTTGATATCAGTATGTCATACTTCTTATTGCTATGACCCGCAGCAGAATTATTATTTGGTTGTTTAGTCTGAAAGTGAATTTTCAAAGCTGTATGTTGTGCTAGTTGCACACATTCCCTATAAATTTGTGCCGCCAATTCACGTGTAGGCGCCAAAACAACAGCACGAAAGCCAACTTTGCTTGGCTTGCGCAAATCATTGATTAAGGGCGCCAAAAAGGCGATGGTTTTGCCGGAACCAGTAGGCGCAGAAGCCATCACATTGCGACCCTGTAACAGAAGGGGCATAGCCTGCATCTGAATGGGGGTTGGAGACCTATATGAAGCAGAAGCAAGATTTTGTAAAAGACGATCAGACATATTATATTCCTTCAGCAATTCTTCAAACGAGGTCATAGGTGGGGGTATGTTTTTTCCACGCACTTTTATTAAATTTTCCTTGCGAAGCAGTGCAATCTGTAAATTATAATTGCAATCAATAAACAAAAAATTTAAAAATTTTGCTAACCATCTCTTCTTTGAGGTTTGCTTCTTTTTCCTCAGCCGTTATTGCCTTTTTGGGTTTTTTGGTTTTTTCCTTGAATATGTCGTTTCCATCAATGTAGTTGAAGGTATGCTCTTCCTCTTCAGAATCAAAGCTTTCGTCTTCCGAATCCTCATTTAAATTCGACACTTTCATAGATCCATCATTTATGGGGTGCATAGTCCTCGACTCTGTCAAATCCGTGGCTGTCTTTATTTTCTGCAAATTTTCCACGTCTATAAAAAAAA
>NW_023458556.1:55067687-55073738 GCF_013731165.1 Rhagoletis pomonella | reverse complement strand
GCTAGATCGAATTTTCTCCGGCTAGTTGCTATCAAAACCGGCTAAATCTAGCCGGAAAACGGCTAAAATGGCAACGCTGGTTATCATACACTTTTCCAGTAAAAATTTGCAAGTTCCAGTACAAATTAGTACTGACTATTGGTTACTATACAAACCTAATATTTGACTTACAAACAGTGTGCGAACCTCTACCATACATGTGGTAGATCTACCACTTATTTAAAAAAAAAAATTAGGTTTCTAACCACATTTACCACACAAGGCTTTAAATATACCACATTTTTACACAGAACATTTGTTTAAATTTTCACATAACTCTAAAATTCCAACTCAATTCTAATAAGAAATATAAAAGTTAATCAATAAATTTTTAAAAAGGTACATCATAAATTGGGCTTTAATATATCTGTACCTTAACTTTTTAATATTTTAAAAATCCGCATATTTATATTTGCTAAAGTATTATGCGACAAAAAGGAGTTCTTTGTTCTATCCTATATTGTAATACATACACAAAAATATAAGCTTTTTTTAAACGGTCGTATTCTTTATAAACTCAATAAAATGAGACATTTTAAGTCTGGTAAAACACGCACAAATAATTCATTATTAATTACATATCATGTGTATGCGATATACATACATTTCGCACACCGTCTTCAAAAGAGGCACACCTAAAAAAATATTGGTAGATTTTTTTGCATAAATCAATTCGTAGGATTTTTCTCAAATTAATGAAAATATTTTTTTCTTCGTGAATATATTCTCTAACTAGAAAACTAATGCAATACTTGTTTTGTGTATCAATTGCGTTGAATCTTACGATCCGAAAGCACTTATACTATTTCCCGATCTAATTTTTGAATTCTATGAGCTATGAATTGGAAAATCTACCACATCTTGCTCAAATCTGCCACATTTTTTTGTCGATTCTACCATACCAAAATAAAAAGGGGTCAGGGGTTACCACTGAAAAATTTTCTTTCCTGCCAAGAGCTGGTTCATAAACCTATCAAAATGGCTTCTTTCTTACAATTTATACATTTATTTTTGCTGGTTTTTATGCTTAAAATAAGACTTCCAGGTTAACAAAAATATCACAATTATAGCTATTATATATGTACATATAGCACACAAAAAAGTAGTGTGGCAAAATATTCGCATAGTTTATAGTTTTAATAAAGCCTTCGGAGTGAATGACGTGAAAAATAGTATCACAAAATAAAATTCCTATGTACGTACATCGCTCATTTGTATACAAACTTAATTATGTAGTATATATACATAATTAAGGTAAAAATATACCTTACGGTTAGGCTTGCCAAATGTCCGGTTCTAGGAGCCTCCGGGCTTGGTGAAAAATCTGCGCGCTCCGGGTGTGCCATTAGTTTCTTCGAGTTGCGGTTAAAACCTTCTCCGATTCTCCGCGTTACTGGAAATATGACTAACAATAAGTTGTTTTCTTTAAAATTTTCGTGTATGATTTCATTTGGAGGGAAAGTTGCAAATTCGTGCCAGCAAGAAGATTTTAAAGAAGATTTTTCATTAAAAAAGGCTCAGAATGCAATTGAAAAGTACAGTTTCAAGCTTTTTGTTAATTGCAGTCAAAACGGCATTTTACAAAAACCATAATTCAAAATTCATAAACAAGTTCTTACTATCAATTCGATATTTCAAATGTTTCGGGATAATGCAAATATATCCGGGGATATTCGGGACCTAAAAAACACCGGGATCCCGCGATTGGCAATCCCTAATACATACATCTAATTACTAAACTTCTGTAATTCAGTATCAATATTAAAGCATACATTTAGGAGGCATTTCCGGCCCAACCATGTACATGTATGGCATTGGTCGGGTATAATTGGAGCACGGTTGCCATACCATCAAAATTTTGTGTGCAATATACAAGTAAAAGGCCAAAAAAAACAATATAATGGACCATTTTTTGCCGTCCAACATAAATATATACAGTGACACAAACAAGTGACCACGTGTTGATTTTTTTTTTGATATTCGTATTGCTTTTCGAACAAATTTTTTTTTTGTTATTTTTGACCAAAACTGTTTCAAATTTTGTACAAAGCTTAGGAAAATTCGACAAACTTTCATCAAAATTTTAATTTTTAATCTGAATATTTACTACAACATACTATTTTAGCCTACATAGTGAAGTTCAACCGCCTACAAAATCGCGTTGATTTTTGAAATTTTTTTTTTGTGGCGGATTTTTGTACTTTTTCCCATACATGCATGAATTTCTTATGAAATAAAATGCGGGAGACCGTAAGCAAAAAAAATTTCAAAAAATCAGCACCAGTTTTTGTAAATTTAACTTGTTATTTAAAAAAAAAAATACCGCAAAAGCAGCCTCCAAACAAAAACTCCCAAAAATCAACGCGATTTTTTAGGCGGTTGAAACTTGCACTCGCAAAACGAAATAAGAAAATAGGAGATCATTTTCGCCAATTCGTTTTGTTGACATCCTAGAGTTTCGCCATTTCGTCTTGGATGATATTTTCCTGTACTAGTGTAGAACCTTGTATTGATGCGTCTTGCTATTACCTATTCAATATGCCTTGGTCCCATGCCCATTTATAAACTATACGAAAGTTTACAATACCTTGGCAATACCCATGAACCAATTAGAATAGATCTGACGGTTGACAAGCAGCCATTTGCAATAGCGTTTGAGAAAAAAGTATGTGACTTTCGTAATTTTGAAGTTTGCTGTTTCTGTTTTGTTGTTTTCATTTAATTCTTTGTATTTTGGATTTGGTTTATCTCAGCGATTTTAAAGCGATTTTTCAAAAAAATTTCTGTTCAAATATAATTGAAATGAAGTGCGCGGTAATCGGTTGCAAACACATGTACAAAAATAATAAATTGGTTAGCACAAGCATGCGCTCAAAAATTGCTTTAATATTTTTCTTTATACTTCCTCCTCATATTCTTTGTTTACTTATGGTCCATTTCAAAGAAAACAACATGGCGCCGAAATAACAAACGTCAGACAGAAAATTACTTTTTTCTTTTGCTTCATCTTTTAAGATCTTGTGTAGTAGGATCATGGTGAACACCCTCATTATAATTACCAATGCAGCCCTGGATAAATAAGCAGAAAGCAGAGTTGCCAGTGACGAAAAAAAATCTGCATTCCACTTATAAAAAATATCTCAAATTTGGAATATACTTACCAATAACTTTTTTTAGTTACCAATTTTAAAATTGTCTATTTATTAAGGAACTTTTATTTAACTAATAATATGGTATTTGGGATCATATTAATGGCATCTTCTCGGTTTTCTTCAAGCTAAAGCGAAAGTGATGAAACTAAAGGCAACTACGAAACTTCATCATTTAAAAAAACTTCAACTGAAGTTATTATAGAAAAATACAGTCACACAAAAATTCGCTATGTATTTTTTTTAATATTCACAATGCTTTTTAAGTAAATTTTTTTGGTATTTTTTTATAAGAATATTGGTTGCATTTCAACCAAACCCTTAAAAATACACATATTTACAACATTTAGAAAAAATTCATAAACATTTCGTCTAAGTCTCGAACTTTTTACTCTGAATTTTCAGAACAATTTTGGGTATGCTATTTTATAACGAACAATCATAGTGTGTAACTACATACCTGTCAATTTTTTCTTTTATTCAAAGAATCATTTAAAATGTTTAAGTAATCAAAAGCTCCTCAGTATTCCAGTAAAATGATTTTTGAATTGAGCACGATATGTTCGCTTGTTAGCGATATACATAAATATCCTATGTACATTTATAGAAAAAGTGCATTAAAGCGTTCAAAAATTGAAGCGATTAAGTAGACTACACTTTTGAAAAGACATTTATAATATAAATATAACTATGAAGAATAAAGCGGGAACCATGATACACATAGTAAGGTAGAACCGTTTTCTCAATTCTTCGGCATGATTTTTTTTTTTATTTTGCCAGCATTTAAAATCATATAAAACTGAAAATGAAAAAATGAAATTGCTCGAAATTTTTGTTGTTTGAGATTGGAAATGAGAATGGTGTTTGGTGTTTGTTTGGAGTTTGTGAGAAAATGTTAAAATTAAAATTCTTGAAAACATCAAAAATGCTAAAAGTGTTTCTCGGCGGATCTACCTCCCTATGTTTTTATCATGGCGGGACTAAACTTGTATTAGTTTTTTTCAAACAAAACACTTATAAAAATCTACCAAAATGAGAAAAAATGTACCTTTTTACCACCACATTATTATTTGTGAAAGTGGCAACCCTGGCTGAGAGTGCAACTTTTTTTTTCAGCAGCACGTGCTGGAAAATGTTTCGTGGATAGGATTGAAAAATATCGGATCTAAAGTATCGATACCTACTTATATCGATACTTTTGGCTATGAAGGTATTACTTATGAACTAAATAAGTAATTTTTTTTTTATTTTATGTCACAAGTTTAGGAATCCTAAAATCAAAACTATATGTTTAATGATGAATGGTATTTGACAGATAATTCATTGGAAAAAATTACAAGAAAGTTAATCTGGTTTAAGGAAAAATTTGCTCATAAAATATTTATGAGAAAAAACCTTCTTTTGTTGTACTTTCCACGAATATAGGCTCTTAAAAATTATGAGCCAAAGATTTAAATATGATAGTTGTCCTTATTACTTCACCTGGTAGAATTCCGCATACAATAAGTAGTGTGAAGAGTGCAGAAACAAAATGATGCGGATGAATTTTACTAAAAGAAATTCTTAAAGTCATTTAAAAATTAAAGATTTTCTAGTATCTAGATTCTGGAAACTGGAATAATTTTTCTATTTGACATCTACTTTTCTCCAGACTAAATGGAAGGATGGTGTTTAAATTTTCTGGAATATTTCAGTTTTTTCCAAGATTTTTTTTTATTATACTCTTTGTACCCTTTTTTTTTTCTTCTTTGATTATATTCTTTAATAACTGAGCTAGGCTCACACTACATTTCATTTTGTATTTTCCGCTAGTCTTTTCCGCATACGTATTTCTTTGCATTTTGCTCAAGGCCTTTACGAGCTAACGCGCGTCAAACCCGTAGAGTTACCCAGTTAGCTTAATTTTACGTTGGAACGTCTGTACTGAACATTCATCCAGTCACTCTTCCACTCGAACAGTTGGGCCGTGTATTCGTCGCATTACATCGACTTTGGTGAAGCAATTTTAGCGCATGATACAATAATGCAAGGTGGTATCAGTTGTGACAGCTCGATTTGATACTGCCCAGCTCCGTAGAATAAGAAGAAAAACGGGCGAAATTAATCCCCGTTTGTGGAAAAAACATAAAATTTCATATTTTTTCTAAACAAAATTTACTTTTTTGGCTGCATTTCTTTATTCATTCTGAACGTTTGGAATAAACTCCTTTGTTTACTTATTCTTTAGAACGTTCCTGATGATATGTTAACGTATATTTCAAACGCATTCTGTTTATTCCGGCTGTGAAATGGGATTATCTGGAATGTATAAAGAAACACAGCAAATATGGCGGAATTAGAGCGAGAAGCTGCCAGCCCATAACACCTTGTATTATTGCATTATGATTGGAGCGTGTATTATTTGCACTATATCGACTTTGTCGCTCCATATTCGGAATAACAATGGAGGAAAAATTGCCGAAGCCAAATTTGCTTTAGTATCGGGTTTCGATACCTAGTCAGTACTTGATTCAAAAGTATCGATGTCAAAATTACTTGGTAACGATCGAAAAGTATCGAGTATATACTTTTATTTACTGGAATCGTGTCATCCCTATTCGTGGATTTAATTGATAGATTTAACTAAATAGGTAAAAAAATTGTTGGCGCGCATGTTCCGGCAAATATATTTATCAAAGGAGTAAAACGAAATATATATAGATATGGATTCACATGATATATTCCTCCAGTTAACTAGGGGTGCGAGGTTTACGCATTCCAAGCCAAGAGGCGAAATAAAAGTAAGAAACATTTATTGTATTAGATATTAGGGGTTTTTTTTTTTATAGACGTGGAAAATTTGCAGAAAATAAAGACAGCCACG
>NW_023458556.1:55053923-55067587 GCF_013731165.1 Rhagoletis pomonella | reverse complement strand
AAAAAAAACCCTAATATCTAATACAATAAATGTTTCTTACTTTTATTTCGCCTCTTGGCTTGGAATGCGTAAACCTCGCACCCCTAGTTAACTGAAGGAATATATCATGTGAATCCATATCTAAAAATATTTCGTTTTACTCCTTTGATAAATATATTTGCCGGAATATGCGCGCCTACAATTTTTTTTACCTATTTAGTTAAATTTATCAATTAAATCCACGAATAGTGGTGAAACGATTCCAGTAAATAAAAGTATATACTCGATAGTTTTCGATCGTTACCAAGTAATTTTGACATCGATACTTTTGAACCAAGTACTGACTAGGTATCGAAAAACAAATACTCGTATCGAAACCCGATACTAAAGCAAATTTGGCTTCGGCAATTTTTCCTCCATATTTAATCCGAATATGGAGCGACAAAGTCCATATAGTGCAAATAATACACGCTCCAATCATAATGCAATAATACAAGGTGTTATTGGCTAGCAGCTTCTCGCTCTAATTCCGCCATATTTGCTGCGTTTCTTTATACCTTCCAGATAATCCCATTTCACAGCCGGAATAAACAGAATGCGTTTGAAATATACGTTAATATCATCAGGAACGTTCTAAAGAATAAGTAAACAAACGAGTTTATTCCAAACATTCAGAATGAATAAAGAAATGCAGCCAAAAAAGCAAATTTGGTTTAAAAAAAAATATGAAATTTTGGCTGCGCTTCTTTATACATTCTGGATAATCCCATTTCACAGCCGGAATAAACAGACTGCGTTTGAAATATAAGTCAACATATCATCAGGAACGTTCTAAAGAATAAATAAACAAAAAAGTTTATTCCAAACGTTCAGAATGAATAAAGAAATGCAGCCTTTATGTTTTTTTCCTCAAACGGGATTAACTTCCTCCCGTTTTTCTTCTTATTCTACTGAGCTAAGGCAGTATCAAATCGAGCTGTCACAACTGATAACACCTTGTATTATTGCATCATGCGCTCAAATTGCTTCACCAAAGTCGATGTAATGCGACGTATACACGGCCCAACTGTTCGAGTGGAAGAGTGGATGAATGTTAAGTAAAGACGTTCCAACGTGAAATTAAGCTAACTGGGTAACTCTACGGGTTTGACGCGCGTTAGCTCGTGAAGGCCTTGAACAAAATGCAAGGAAATACATATGCGGAAAAGACTAGCGGAAAATACAAAATGTAGTGTGAGCCTAGCTCTGTTATTAAAGAATATAATCAAAGAAGAAAAATAGTAGGGTACAAAGAGTTGAATAAAAAAAAATCTTGGAAAAAACTGAAATATTCCAGAAAATTTAAACACCATCTTTGCATTTAGTCTGGAGAAAAGTAGATGTCAAATAGAATAATTACTCCAGTTTCCAGTATCTAGATACTAGAAAATCTTTAATTTTTAAATGATTTTAAGAATTTCTTTTAGTAAAATTCATCCGCATCATTTTGTTTCTGCACTCTTCACACTTCCTATTGTATGTGGAATTCTACCAGGTGAAGTAATAAGGACTCATTTTTACAACTATCATATTTAAATCTTTGGCTCATAATTTTTAAAAGCCTATATTCGTGGGAAGTACAATAAAAGAAGGCTTTTCCTCATAAATATTTTATGAGCATATTTTTCCTTAAACCAGATTAACTTTCTTGCAATTTTTTCCAATGAATTATCTGTCAAATACCATTCATCATTAAACATATAGGCCCCTATTATGAGTTGCATTCGATTTTCGACTGTGGTCGAAAGTGCTGAGCGAACGAATTTTCATTTGGTATTATGGCGCTCATTCGATGAAGAATAGCGCTATTGTGAATTTCGCTCGTTTAGGTTGTTCACAATAGTATATTTTTCACCGCTGAGAAGCTTTGTTTACAAATCGAGCAAACTAAATAGTGTGCTTATACATATTTATGCAAATTTGTTCTAATTAAAATGAAGTAAAAAAGAAAGCAATTTTATAAAAACGTGGTAAAATGAGTACAACGAGTTCTGGTTCAACGATTCGTCAGAGGATGAGAGCTTAGTAAACTGGCCAGGAGTAGCAAATGCTCTCTTAAACATTTAAGTGTATTAATCTTTCGAATATATTTTTATATACAATATATTTAAGAAATTTGTCTACAGATTCATTAAAAAGTTCCGACCATCTAAAGAGGCGTTTGTGAGCCAAATCTATTTAAAATATTTTAAAACTATCAACAGCGCTACGATTTTGTTCTCAGAGATCGTGCCAACAGAGCATTGGGATTTTCTTTCACAAGTAAAACCAGCCTTTCGAGCTTGTGTTTAGTATTCACGATGTTAGAACTGCATGAAATTAATAAAAATTGTTTAAAATTAGTGTCTAGCCGCCAAAATGTAAGAAAACATATACAAAATCATACATTTTTCACAATTTTCTAACACTTCGCTACACCATCGAAAGCAAAATTCTGTTCGACAGAAAATTCGATACTCAACGAAAATTTCGACACGCTTGCATAGCTCATAATACGAATTTCACTTTCGATCTTCGATCTTCGATAGCCAGCGAAGATCGAAAATCGAATGCAGCTCATAATAAGGGCCATAGTTTTGATTTTAGGATTCCTAAATTTGTGTCATAAAATAAAAAAAAAATACTTATTAAGTTCATAAGAAATACCTTCATAGCCAAAAGTATCGATATATGTAAGTAGGTATCGATACTTGAGATCCGATATTTTTCATCCCTATCCATGAAACATTCTCCAGCACGTGCTGCAGAAAAAAAAAAGTTGCACTCTCAGCCAGGGTTGCCACTTTCATAAAGAATAATGGGGTGGTAAAAAGGCAAATTTTTTCTCATTTTGTTAGATTTTTATAAAAGTGTTTTGTTTGAAAAAAACTAATACAAGTTTAGTTCCCGCTATAATAGAAACATAGGGAGGTAGAACCGCTGAGAAACACTTTTAGCATTTTTGACGTTTTCAAGCATTTTAATTTTAACATTTTCTCACAAACTCATACACTATTCTCATTTCCAATCTCAAACAACACAAATTTCGAGCAATTTCATTTTTTTATTTTTAGTTTTATATGATTGTAAATGCTGGCAAAATAAAAAATAAAAAAAATCCTGGCTGAAGAATTGAGAAAACGGTTCTACCTTACTATGTGTATCATGGTTACCGCTTTATTTTTCATAGTTATATTTATATTATAAATGTCTTTTCAAAAGTGTAGTCTACTTAATCGCTTTAATTTTTGAACGCTTTAATGCACTTTTTCTATAAATGTACATAGGATATCTATGTATATCGATAAAAGGCGAACATATCGTGCTCAATTCAAAAATCATTTTACTGGAATCCTGAGGAGCTTTTGATTACTTAAACATTTTAAATGATTCTTTGAATAAAAGAAAAAATGGACAGGTATGTAGTTACACACTATGATTGTTCGTTGTAAAATAGCATACCAAAAATTGCTCTGAAAATTCAAAGTAAAAAGTTCGAGACTTAGACGAAATGTTTATGAATTTTTCTAAATGTTGTAAATATGTGTATTTTTAAGGGTTTGGTTGAAGTGCAACCAATATTCTTATAAAAAAATACCAAAAAAAATGTACTTAAAAAACATTGTGAATATTAAAAAAATTCATAGCGCATTTTTGAGTCACTGTATTTATCTATAATAACTTCAGTTGAAGTTTTTTTAAATGATGAAGTTTCGTAGTCGCCTTTACTTTCATCACTTTCAAATTTGAGATATTTTTTAGAAGTGGATGGCAGATTTTATTTCGTCACTGGCAACTCTGCTTTCTGCTGATTTATCCAGGGCTGCATTGGTAATTATAATGAGGGTGTTCACCATGATCCCAAGAATGATAGAATACAAGATTGCGCCGTCCTGGGCGTTGACTTTTGTGAACCACAAGTAAATAAAGAATGGAGCGATAAGAAGAACGTGTTTTAATTTTGCTAAATGTGAAAATATTGCATTTTTCACCTAATCTATTAGAGAACAGTGAACATATTAGTGCACTCCATTGCTTTGCAATTAAGGCTGCTGCAGAAAACTGCAGAACGCTTCTTGCATCTTGACGGCTGTCGCAATTTAACACACAGCACTTCATTGTATTAGTTTTTACGCAGTCCTCAACTCAAAAATCACTCACAAATTGCAAATTAACACAATTTAAACTGATTTTTCACTTATAATTAAAATTTCTCTTTCGCTGATTTGTAAACAAAGGTTTATTTACAAGTTACCACAACTGTCAGAATAGGCAAAACCAAAGTAGCGGTACCACTGACGGCGCCACCTTTGTTCGCTGCATCGTGCCATGATCCTACTACACAAGATATGAAAAGATGAAGCAAAAGAAAAAAGTAATTTTCTGTCTGACGTTTGCTATTTCGGCGCCATGTTGTTTTCTTTGAAATGGACCATAAGTAAACAAAGAATATGAGGAGGAAGTATAAGGAAAAATATTAAAGCAATTTTTGAGCGCATGTTTGTGCTAACCAATTTATTATTTTTATACATATGTTTGCAACCGATTACCGCGCACTTCATTTCAATTATATTTAAACAGAAATTTTTTTGAAAAATTGCTTTAAAATCGCTGAGATAAACCAAATCCAAAATAAAAAGAATTAAATGAAAACAACAAAACAGAAACAGCAAACTTCAAAATTACGAAAGTCACATACTTTTTTCTCAAACGCTATTGCAAATGGCTGCTTGTCAACCGTCAGATCTATTTTAATTGGTTCATGGGTATTCACAAGGTATTGTAAACTTTCGTATAGTTTAGAAATGGGCATGGGAACAAGGCATATTAAATAGGTAATAGCCAAGACGCATCAATACAAGGTGGTGTTGATTGATAAGCTGATTGGATATTTTTGTCCCTACACTAGTACAGGAGAATATCATCCAAGACGAAATGGCGTAACTCTAGGATGTCAACAAAACGAATTGGCGAAAATGATCTCCTATTTTCAAATTTAGTTTTGCAAGTGCAAGTTTCAACCGCCTAAAAAATCGCGTTGATTTTTGGGAGTTTTTGTTGGAGGCTGCTTTTGCGGTATTTTTTTTTTAAATAACAAGTGAAATTTACAAAAACTGGTGCTGATTTTTTGAAATTTTGTTGCTTACGGTCTCCCGCATTTTATTTCATAAGAAATTCAGCCTGTATGGGAAAAAGTACAAAAATCCGACAAAAAAAAAAAATTCAAAAATCAACGCGCTTTTGTAGGTGGTTGAACTTTACTATGTAGATTAAAATTGTATGTTGTAGTAAAGATTCAGATTAAAAATTAAAATTTTGATGAAAGTTTGTCGAATTTTCCTAAACTTTGTACAAAATGTGAAACTGTTTTGGTCAAAGCATGGAAAGCATTTTTACAAAAAAATAACAAAAAAAAAATTTGTTCGAAAAACAATATCAAAAAACAAATCAACACGTGGTCACTTGTTTGTGTCACTGTATATATTTCTGTTGGACGGCAAAAAATGGTACATTTTATTTATTTTTTGGCCTTTTACTTGTATATTGTACACAAAATTTTGATGAAGTGGCAACCGTGCTCCAATTATACCCGACCAATGCCATACATGTACATGGTTGGGCCGAAAATGCCTCCTAAATGTATGCTTTAATACAGAAGTTTAGTACTAATTAGATGTATGTATTAGGGATTGCCAATCGCGGGATCCCGGTGATTGTTACAATTAAAATATAGGATAGAACAAAGAACTCCTTTTTGCCGCATAATACTTTAGCAAATATAAATATGCGGATTTTTGAAATATTAAAAAGTTGAGGCACAGTTATATTTAAAGCCCAATTTATGATGTACCTTTTTAAAAATTTATTGATTAACTTTTATATATCTTATTAGAATTGAGTTGGAATTTTAGAGTTATGTGAAAATTGTAAACAAATGTTATGTGTAAAAATGTGGTATATTTAAAGCCTTGGGTGGTAGATGTGGTAGAAACCTAAATTTTTTAAAATATGTGGTAGATCTACCACATATGTGGTAGAGGTTCGCACGCTGTTTGTAAGTCAAATATTAGTGGAATTGTAATCATAGTCAACTTATGTACAGTAGTCGAAAAATTGTAGCCGCACCAAATTTTGACAAGTTTCAAATTATTATTTTTGTTGTTATTTAATTTTGGTTAGTTTTTTATAGTTCATTCTTTAACAACAGCCGTATAAATACAAGTTTAAAGGCAGTGTCACACGATTGGGTATTTGCCGAAATTTGGTGCAAATCGTATCCCAATTGTGTGAATACCCAAATATTTTTCTTTATCCCAATCACAAAAAATAATTTGTTGAAATTTTTCAATAGTAGATTGCTGTATTGTACCATTCTATTAACTACAAAAAAAAAAACGAATGGCACTGCCTAATAAAAAAGAATTCAACAAATTTTCGTAAAAATTTCGAGTTTTTTTTTTAGATTCTGAGTATGCAGTTTTGTAGATCATGGAAAAGATCCGTGAGAATAAGCTCGACACACACCTTCTATTTGTCTATTCAAAGCCGCTTTCGACATCACGAAAAGAAGTTGTCTTTATGCCACGATGTCTTAATTTCGTATTGCCGCGAAACTGATATGGCAGTGTAAAATAACGTCGAGCAATACCACCAGCCCCGTCAGAATTGGGAAAGACATCCAGCCGTTTCATACCAAACAAGGTTCCAGACAAGGTGACTCCCTTTCGAGTGATATCTTTAACATGATGTTGAAGAAGATAATAAGAGCTAAGGTAAACACAAGGCCTACGTCTATTCTGCCTACTCGGAATTCGATAGAGAAGCAAATCGGGAGGGTCTGGAGATAAACAAGGACAAAACGAAGTATTAGCTGTCATGCCACAAATAGCCAGATCATAAGCGTCTTGGCACCAACCTGATTGTTGACAGTTACAAGTTTAAAAAAGTAGAGGACTTCGTTTATTTAAGAATCAGCATTAACACCGATAATAATTTCAGCGGAGAATCACTCTTGCCAACAAGTGCTACTTTGGACTGAGTAGGCAATTGAGTAAAATCCTCTCGTCGTGCAAAAATCACACGCGGACGCATGAAAAAAGAAAACATCTGATGAGGCGGGTCTTGGATTTTTCGAGAGAAATATTCTGTGAAAGATTTATGAGCCTTTACACATTGGCGGCGTAGCTCAAACGATGGAACGTGAGCTGTATGAGCTTTAAAACGACATGGACATGGTGCAGCGAACCAAAATACAACGGCTACGCTGACTTGGTTATGTCGAGCGAATGGACAGAAACGCTCCAGCTCTCAAAGTATTCAACGCAGGTCTCGATGGTGGTAGAGAGAAAGAGGAAAGCCCAAACTGCGATGGAAGGACCAAGCAGATAAGGACTTCTCTTCGAATGGTGGTAACCCTATTTAAATTTTTTTCTTTATTAAATTTTTTTATACATTCTCAGTGAACTAGTATTATTGTGGCTTATTTAAATTTAATTTAATTTTAATTTTTTTTAATGATATTTCAGGCATCTGGCAACACCATTTTCCCAAATTTTTCTTACAAACTTTCTACATACAGAAATAAACAAAATGAAGTAAGCAGATCCGTTAAGCCGCTATTGAGTTTATCAATAACACACGATATACAATTCATTTTTCTATATAAAACATACAGCAAGACTATCTCCAGCGAAATTATGTTCATTTAAACTTACTAATCGTTTACTTTTTGTTTTGCGACTTTAAAGTTCTACATTACGAACGGATTCAAACCCCATTTGTTCACTTGCTAATGGATTCTCCTGAGCTTCATTACGCAATTTCTCTAGTTCCAACTCCAGTTTTTTTACTTGTAATAACATTAGTGAACATTCTATGTCGAGTTTTGCCGCATGCTTTGTGAAATATGTAGTTTTCGCGCGCATAAGTTGTATTTCTATGCGGGTTTTTAAATCTTCCAATTTTCGGTTTCGTGATCTTCGGTGGTTGGCCATTTTCGGAGATTTGGGCTCAAAAATATCTTGGTTGTTTATTTCCTCATTTATGAAAGAACTTTCTGTTAAATAACCGTCCACAAACTGTAAATGAGCGGAAATTATTACATACAATCAGGTTGAACAACAAACTAGGTACCTCAATTTGTTTCTCGTAAATACTGTTCATGTCTTCGTCGATTGCGGGTGATGGATTATTGCTTGCTGGGGGACTAGATGAAGCTACTTTCCCGTCAATTTTCAGTGGTTTCTGGAATAATAAAAATCTATATTTGTATACCAATTCTCGGTGGCATCGTAAAACTACTGAATACTTTTGTTTGATGATATATTTGTTCGCAAAGAAAATTTATAACCAAACGGTATATCCATACGGTCTATACACATGGCCCTAACCAACACTTTTTTCGAAACTGCGTTTTTACAGATTTTGGTAGGATGTATAAACTACATCTTCAATAAAAAATTTTAAGTATTCGCACCAAAAACAACGGAGTTACCATGCCACTTTTTAAAAAGGCCTACATGTTTTTGATACTCCCCATTAAACACCAAAAAAATATTTCTCCAACCTTGGAGAAATTCATAGTTCTCAAGTTGATATCCAACATCATTCTCCAACTCATCTCTGACCCACGCGCAGCTACGTAAAAAGTGATAGAGATACGAATTTTTTTAATTATCAAGTGAAAAACTAAAGCTATATAAGGGGGAAAACTGCCAACGAAAAGTAAATAATCTCCAAAGTATCCTCAAATATTCTTGAAAGAAAATAAAACGCGAAGTGAATCAAGTGGCAAAATTACTGTCGGACTGTATACTGTGAAGTGAATTATTGTAATACGATATTGATTAACTACATAATACAAAAGGAGTAATAAAATGAAAAATTAATATTTAAATTCATCTATGCATGTATGGTGTTTCAATCAAAAAGGTATTAGGTATTTTACTATTTCAATTTCAGTATTTCAATGATATGTTTGAGACCAACTGGAGAATTACATTAGAGTTCAAGTTGAGAACTAGCATTTTATCAACTTGAGAAACAGTCCTTTTTTCATACAAAGAAAAATGCCCTTTTTGTTGAGAACGCTATGATCCTCCTCTTGAGATACTGTTGAGAAACAGCGTTGGAGATTTGAGAAATTCCTTAGTTCTCAACTTAACCTCAATTTGAGCTCAAACCTAAATGTTTATTGGGTATTTTTATAATGTTTTTTGCTTCTCCTGTAAAATAAAAAAATGTTGGTTAGGGTCTTTGTGAATTAAGGTACATATGTATGCACTTATTTACGGGCAAACCAATTATTTTTCCGACTACACCTTTCCCCAACAGTATTTCAGAAAAACACAAATGTCTTTCAGAAAAGGCCAAATGAATTTCAGAAAAGGGCAAATGTATTTCAGAAAAGCTCAAATGTATTTCAGAAAAGGTCAAATGTATATCAGAAAAAGACAAATGAAAGTAAGAAAAACACAATTGTATTTCAGAAAAGTTCAATGATTTTCAGAAAAACGCAAATGTATTTCAGAAAAATATTTTTAGAATACCGTTATGCTTCTCTGAAATACATTTCCGTTTTTCTGAAAATCATTTGAACTTTTCTGAAATACAATTGTGTTTTTCTGAGTTTCATTTGGCCTTTTCTGAAATACATTTGGCCCTTTCTGAAATACATTTGAGCTTTTCTGAAATGTATTTGAGCCACGCCCCCTTGTCGTATCCCAATTTTTTTCACCCTATTATAGGCCCAGGTGTCATGGCAATACTCTGTCAAAATTTTGTTCGATTCTGTCCGTCCGTTTAGACTGCAACCTGGCACATACATACTAGGGATGTTGCGAATGTGGAATTTTAGACACCCGCAGATGCGAATGTATTTTTAAGAAATAATTTAGTTGGTTTAAGTAAATAAAACACGGAAAGGTTAATAATTTTTAATAATCTGCCTTATCCTGAGTTTTGCCCGAAAAAAAAAATTCTCCCGAAAATTTGTATTCCGCCCATAGTAAATATGTACATGAAAACCAGAAGTGAAAAGTGAACCGGTTCGGAGAAAATTAAACTCATGATAAGACTGAATGTTTTTTTAGTAGTTGAATTTAAAAATTGGAACATTATACTTAATAAAAACCTTTTGCAGGGTCGTAAATCAAACCTGCGCCATTATATAACTACTCGCTCGAGGCGACAAACTTGAAAAACTTGAAACTTGGCAAAGTTGTAAATTCTTTTCGATTGACTCTGCACTAGTTGAGAGGACTTTCAGTTTGTTTCGCTGAGGGAGAGCGGGAGACCAGGTTTAGAGTTGTGGTCGAGTTAAAGTAGTAGAGGAGGTAGGGATTACCTTTGCGAGTGGTTATGTATCGAGCTCAATGAGCCCGTATGGTGTATAGGTGCACATCAAGGCAACCACGCACTCCATATGCCTGCTATGCGAGAGAGAGAGTGAGATATGCGGGCAGGCTGATGAAGCGGTAGCGCAATATGTGAAGAGATATTTGAGAATTGCATAAAAAATGCATACCCAATTAAGAACCAGCGAATTACTTTTAAACACAAGTGCGTTTGTTTGTTCGCTCACTTGGTTTATACGGGAAATGCAATATAAAAGCGTGCGGATGTTCGATGTTTATTGTTTATGCGGGAAATGCATAAGTCGCTTAAACACAGTTATATCTATTTATTTTTATTGCGGTGCAATACTTACTTTTTGAGAATTTCATCTGGGCTGAAAATGTCCTGACTTTCATCTTCACAATCTAGCATCATGGCACAATCGTTGTTTAAACACCGTTTTGTTTTCGAAAGAATTCTTCATTCTCATTCTTTTGGTTGTTTCGGAATTTGTCACGTCATCAGCTTTTTTCGATTTTAGTTTTTGTAACTCATTTTTAATGCTTTCTTCTGTGACTGGCTAGATATACGGGACCGAAAATAACAGTTATTTTTTCCGAGTTAAATTTGGCCTACTATTTTTTATTCCGAAATAAACGTCCCATCCGGATAATAAAGAAACCGCTTATACTAATTTAATAAGTTTGGTATCATATGAAATAGGACTGAAATAGCTTTTAAACAGAAGTAACAAATGAAGTTTACCACCTCTATTTATATTTTTTTATAACTTAATACTAAAGAAATTTATGTAAATACATATCTGACCCAATGTTTGTTCTATGGTAATTAATTAACATTTTTTATTGAAATATTTTTCAATGTCTAGCTTTCCTCTTTTAGACAATTCAGTTTTAAAGCTATTTAAGTCCTCTTTCATTGGATACCAAACTTGTTTAATTTGGATAAGCGGTTTGTTTATTATCCGGAAAGTACTTTTATTTCGGAATAAAAAATATCTAGCCAAGTTTAACTGGTAAAAAAATAACTGTAATTTTCGGTCCCTTCAATATTCGCATTCGCAAAAGATCCGCATTGATTTTTGCAAATGCGAAAGCGAATGCGAATGTTAAAATTAATGCGGAAGCTCCGCGGTTGCGAATGCGAATGCGAATATTCGCAACAACCCTGATACATAGATAGATTCAAAATTTTATAGTGGCGTATTTATATATAGCTACCTTCAATATACCGTTTTTGCTGCAAACCCTACTCAAAGGACCTCTGGTGTCATCTAATCGATCCTTGATCAAGGTAAATTTTTGTATGGACACTTTTTTCAACAAATCTAAGCATCTGAAGCAATGAAATATTTTTTTTATTCATGAAATGAGGCTGTAAAATTCAATCAATGTAATTTGTATTGGTAGAGGATGGCCAGTCAGCTGTGGTTAGACATAATGCAGCCGCCCCTGCAGCCTGAATTCTTAATCGCAGTAAACTTTTGTAATGAAATTTTCTGACCGATTTTTTTTCGAAAGTACTAATTAAAAAAAAAAAAGAGCACAAGACGAATTCTTATAAGGTGGATATTAAGTCGCCTTGCAGAGCACTGTTACAAGATGGCAACGAATTTAATATTTTCCGAATCTTCAACCAAACGCAAAGCATGATGGGCGACAATTTTAACTAATTAATTTTTTTTCTCCCCTTTTTCGGTGGTTCGCTACTTTGTTTGATAATTAGTAATTTCCCGTTTATTCACCTGCAACAGCTGTTCCGCCTGCAATTGCTGCTCACTTTGCGGTGATTGATCGTCCGGCTCTAATTGCTCCTCTGGTGTGTATCCTTCGCCGTTACCATTAAGAGTCGCATCATGCAAGCGAATGATAGAATGTCGAAGTTTCATATGGCGGCTTAAATTTCCTATGGACCCGCCGTTGAAACTTATTTGCTTTGAACAATGCTTGCACATAGCACGCTTCGAGCCAGAATTCTCGAAATGACTCCATATCAAACTCCTTTTTGCAGGCATCTGAAAATATGCAAACTACTAATTTTAAAACTATTAATAAAAGGAATATTGTGTCTAAAAATACTTGCTATAACTCCAGGCACACCAAAGCTTAGTTTTTAGGGCAATGGAAGAAATGGTGCATAATAAGAGTGTTCAACCACTACATATTAAGCCTCTTCCAGGTACTTCACGATTTGCAGTAATTTACAGGATTCTCTTCCCATCCCACGACATTTTAAATACATATGGTTTATTAATGACGAAAACAGCATTTCCTGTAAATCCTGTAAAACCTGCAGATCTTGAAGTACTTGCAACAGGCTTTTGTATAGAAAGAAGGTATATATGTATAAGCAGTGGCGTAGCCAGGATTTGGCTTTGAGGGGGGATGAAAAAAATTTTCCATCTATAGCTTAAATCTGTTACACACAATGGCTAGAGGCGTCGCCTGAGTGCATTCTTTCATATATTTATGTATGTGCCAGTTTTACCGTTATATATTTTTTATCTACTCGTTCAATCCATGGGGTCGTCATGCTTTATTTAAATTTAAAAAATTAAATTACTATACCGTTTTAAAAATCTGAAAATTCACTGCGGGAAATTTTTTTATTCTCTTTTTATCTTCGCCTTCTCGTTTTTGCCTTTATAAGTTTTGAGAAAAGGTTTTGAACGAACCATTATCACTTTGAAATAATATTTTCGATACTAAATTTTATTAAAACTAAATATTGAAATCAGCTTCATATAGAAACAGTGTCATCGTTAATTAAGAAAGAGCTGTTCTTAAATATCATAACTTTACGATACTCACATATTGGGCCTTATGCATAAAAAGTGAGCTTAAGCTCAGACTCAATTTTTGCACTGAAAGGGTGAGCTCAAGCTCAAGAATTTGTACTGAAAAACGAGTCGGAGCTTAAGCTCACTTTTTATGCATGAGGCCCATTGACTCGATTTGACTATTTATTTTATTATATTTTAATTTGAATTATTTGTTTATAAAAATATAGTTTATTCCTTAACAAACACTAAATGAAAATAAGTTTAATCTTTGAACAAAATTAAAAAAAAAATCGACAAGCTTTCGTAAAAATTAAGAACTTTCTATTTAAATTTTATCTCTTAATATTTTGCAGTTTTTTAGCTCATTCAATTTTAGTGTAATAAAGTGCAAATTTAAAGTAGCTGTGATTTACAGTTGATGTATGGCATATTTTTGACGATGTCGGTAATTTTCTTCCATATTATCTAAGTATGTTCGACGATTTTTTTAATGAAGAAAATGAGCAACGCCTTCATCAAAAAAAAAAAA
>NW_023458556.1:55045856-55053823 GCF_013731165.1 Rhagoletis pomonella | reverse complement strand
TGAGTATGCAGTTTTGTAGACCGATCAATTCAAATAAAGCGCAAGTTTAAAATACATAGCTGCAACTTATCGTTGATTTTTAATATATATATATTTTTTTTTTGATGAAGGCGTTGCTCATTTTCTTCATTAAAAAAATCGTCGAACATACTTAGATAATATGGAAGAAAATTACCGACGTCGTCAAAAGTATGCCATACATCAACTGTAAATCACAGCCACTTTAAATTTGCACTTTATTAGACTAAAATTGAATGAGCTAAAAAACTGCAAAATATTAAGAGATAATTTTTTAGATTTTTTTTTTAATTTTGTTCAAAGATTAAACTTATTTTCATTTAGTGTTTTTTAAGGAATAAACTATATTTTTATAAACAAATAATTCAAATTAAAATATAATAAAATAAATAGTCAAATCGAGTCAATATGTGAGTATCGTAAAGTTATGATATTTAAGAACATCTCTTTCTTAATTAACGATGACACTGTTTCTATATGAAGCTGATTTCAACATTTTGTTTTAATAAGATTTAGTATCGAAAATATTATTTCAAAGTGATAATGGTTGGTTCAAAACTTATAAAGGCAAAAACGAGAAGGCGAAGACAAAAGAGAATACAAAAATTTCCGGCAGTGAATTTTCAGATTTTTAAAACGGTATAGTAATCTAATTTTTTTAATTTAAATAAAGCATGAAGTCCCCATGGAATAAACGAGTAGATAAAAAATATATAACGGTAAAACTGGCACATACATAAATATATGAAAGAATGCACTCAGGCGACGCCTCTAGCCATTGTGTGTCACAGATTTAAGTTATCGATGGAAAATTTTTTTTCAACCATTGCCATAAAAACTAAGCTTTGGTGTGCCTGGAGTTATAGCAAGTATTTTTAGACACAATATTCCTTTTATTAATAGTTTTAAAATTAGTAGTTTGCGTATTTTCAGATGCCTGCAAAAAGGAGTTTGATATGGAGTCATTTCGAGAATTCTGGCTCGAAGCGTGCTATGTGCAAGCATTGTTCAAAGCAAATAAGTTTCAACGGCGGGTCCATAGGAAATTTAAGCCGCCATATGAAACTTCGACATTCTATCATTCGCTTGCATGATGCGACTCTTAATGGTAACGGCAAAGGATACACACCAGAGGAGCAATTAGAGCCGGGCGATCAATCACCGCAAAGTGAGCAGCAATTGCAGGCGGAACAGCTGTTGCAGGTGAATAAACGGGTAATTACTAATTATCAAACAAAGTAGCGAACCACCGAAAAAGGGGAGAAAAAAAAATTAATTAGTTAAAATTGTCGCCCATCATGCTTTGCGTTTGGTTGAAGATTCGGAAAATATTAAATTCGTTGCCATCTTGTAACAGTGCTCTGCAAGGCGACTTAATATCCACCTTATAAGAATTCGTCTTGTGCTCTTTTTTTTTTAATTAGTACTTTCGAAAAAAAATCGGTCAGAAAATTTCATTACAAAAGTTTACTGCGATTAAGAATTCAAAATTAAAATTGAGCTACAGGGGCGGCTGCATTATGTCTGACCACAGCTGACTGGCCATCCTCTACCAATACAAATAAGATTGATTGAATTTTACAGCCTCATTTCATGAATAAATAAAAAAAATTTCATTGCTTCAGATGCTTAGATTTGTTGAAAAAAGTGACCATACAAAAATTTACCTTGATCAAGGATCGATTAGATGACACCAGAGGTCCTTTGAGTAGGGTTTGCAGCAAAAACGGTATATTGAAGGTAGCTATATATAAATACGCCACTATAAAATTTTGAACCCCCTTTTTGGGGGAACCGTTCGCTTGAAAAAATATATAACTTTCTCTAATCTATCTATGTATCAGGGTTGTTGCGAATATTCGCATTCGCAACCGCTGAGCTTCCGCATTAATTTTAACATTCGCATTCGCTTTCGCATTTGCTAAAATCAATGCAGATCTTTTGCGAATGCGAATATTGAAGGGACCGAAAATTGCAGTTATTTTTACGAGTTAAACTTGGCTAGATATTTTTTATTCCGAAATAAAAGTACTTTCCGGATAATAAACAAACCGCTTATCCAAATTAAACAAGTTTGGTATCCAATGAAAGAGGACTTAAATAGCTTTAAAACTGAATTGTCTAAAAGAGGAAAGCTAGACATTGAAAAATATTTCAATAAAAAATGTTAATTAATTACCATAGAACAAACATTGGGTCAGATATGTATTTACATAAATTTCTTTAGTATTAAGTTATAAAAAAATATAAATAGAGGTGGTAAACTTCATTTGTTACTTCTGTTTAAAAGCTATTTCAGTCCTCTTTCATATGATACCAAATTTGTTAAATTAGTATAAGCGGTTTCTTTATTATCCGGATGGGACGTTTATTTCGGAATGAAAAATATTAGGCCAAATTTAACTCGGAAAAAATAACTGTTATTTTCGGTCCCTGGAATATTGTGCAAGTGCACAGACGTATATCTAACCAGTCACAGAAGAAAGCATTAAAAATGAGTTACAAAAACTAAAATCGAAAAAAGCTGATGACGTGACAAATTCCGAAACAATCAAAAGAATGAGAATGAAGAATTCTTTCGAAAAAAACGGTGTTTAACAACGATTGTGCCATGATGCTAGATTGTGAAGATGAAAGTCAGGAGGATACATCCGACATTTGCAGCCCCGATGAAATTCTCAGAAAGTAATTATTGCACCGCAATAAAAATAAATAAATATAACTGTGTTTAAGCGACTTATGCATTTCCCGCATAAACAATAAACAACGAACATCCGCACGCTGTTATATTGCATTTCCCGTATAAAGCAACTGAGCGAACATACAAACACGCTTGTGTTTAAAAGTAATTTGCTCGTTCTTAATTGGGTATGCATTTTTATGCAATTCTCAAATATCTCTTCACATCTTGCGCTACCGCTTCATCAGCCTGCCCGCATATCTCACTCTCTCTCTCTCTCTCTCGCATAGCAGGCATATGGAGTGCGTGGTTGCCTTGATGTGCACCTATACACCATACGGGCTCATTGAGCTCGATACATAACCACTCGCAAAGGTAATCCCTACCTCCTCTACTACTTTAACTCGACCACAACTCTAAACCTGGCCTCCCGCTCTCCCTCAGCGAAACAAACTGAAAGTCCTCTCAACTAGTGCAGAGTCAATCGAAAAGAATTTACAATTTTGCCAAGTTTCAAGTTTTTCAAGTTTGTCGCAGTAGTGGCGCAGGTTTGATTTACAACCCTTCAAAAGGCTTTTATTAAGTATAATGTTCCAATTTTTAAATTCAACTACTAAAAAAACATTCAGTCTTATCATGAGTTTAATTTTCCCCGAACCGGTTCACTTCTCATTTCTGGTTTTCGTGTACATATTTACTATGGGCGGAATACAAATTTTCGGGAGAATTTTTTTTTCGGACAAAACTCAGGATAAGGCAGATTATTAAAAATTATTAACCTTTCCGTGTTTTATTTACTTAAATCAACTAAATTATTTCTTAAAAATACATGACATCCACATCCGCGGATGTTAGTTAGCTAGTTAAACGGGCGGACAGAATCGAACAAAATTTTGACTGAGTATTGCCATGACACCTGGGCCTATAATAGGGTGAAAAAAATTGGGATACGACAAGGGGGCGTGGCTCAAATACATTTCAGAAAAGCTCAAATGTATTTCAGAAAGGGCCAAATGTATTTCAGAAAAGGCCAAATGAAACTCAGAAAAACACAATTGTATTTCAGAAAAGTTCAAATGATTTTCAGAAAAACGGAAATGTATTTCAGAAAAGCATAACGGTATTCTGAAAATATTTTTCTGAAATACATTTGCGTTTTTCTGAAAATCATTGAACTTTTCTGAAATACAATTGTGTTTTTCTTACTTTCATTTGTCTTTTTCTATATACATTTGACCTTTTCTGAAATACATTTGAGCTTTTCTGAAATACTTTTGGGGCAAGGTGTAGTCAGAAAAATAATAGGTTTACCCGTAAATAAGTGCATACATATGTACCTTAATTCACAAAGACCCTAACCAACACTTTTTTTTATTTTACAGGAGAAGCAAAAAACATTATAAAAAGACCCAATAAACATTTAGGTTTGAGCTCAACTTGAGGTTAAGTTCAGAACTAAGGTATTTCTCAAATCTCCAATGTTGTTTCTCAACAGTACCTCAAGTGGAGGATCATAGCGTTCTCAACAAAAAGGGCATTTTTCTTTGTATAAAAAAGGACTGTTTCTCAAGTTGAGAAAATGCTAGTTCTCAACTTGAACTCTAATATAATTCTCCAGTTGGTCTCAAACATATCATTGAAATACTGAAATTGAAATAGTAAAATACCTAATACCTTTTTGATTGAAACACCATACATGCATAGATGAATTTAAATACTAATTTTTCATTTTATTACTCCTATTGTATTATGTAGTTAATCAATATCGTCTTATAATAATTCACTTCACAGTATACAGTCCGACAGTAATTTTGCCACTTGATTCACTTCGCGTTTTATTTTCTTTCAAGAATATTTGAGGATACTTTGGAGATTATTTACTTTTCGTTGGCAGTTTTCCCCTTTATATACATAGCTTTAGTTTTTCACTTGATAATTAAAAATTCTTATCTCTATCACTTTTTACGTATCTGCGCGTGGGTTAGAGATGAGTTGGAGAATGATGTTGGATATCAACTTGAGAACTATGAATTTTTCCAAGGTTGGAGAAATATTTTTTTAGTGTTTAATGGGGAGTATCAAAAACATGTAGGCCTTTTTAAAAAGTGCCATAGCAACTCCGTTGTTTTTGGTGCGAATACTTAAAATTTTTTATTGAAGATGTAGTTTATACATCCTACCAAAATCTGTAAAAATGCAGTTTCGAAAAAAGTGCTGGTTAGGGCCATGTGTATAGACCGTATGGATATACCGTTTGGTTATAAATTTTCTTTGCGAACAAATATATCATCAAACAAAAGTATTCAGTAGTTTTACGATGCCACCGAGAATTGGTATACAAATATAGATTTTTATTATTCCAGAAACCACTGAAAATTGACGGGAAAGTAGCTTCATCTAGTCCCCCAGCAAGCAATAATCCATCACCCGCAATCGACGAAGAAATGAACAGTATTTACGAGAAACAAATTGAGGTACCTAGTTTGTTGTTCGACCTGATTGTATGTAATAATTTCCGCTCATTTACAGTTTGTGGACGGTTATTTAACAGAAAGTTCTTTCATAAATGAAGAAATAAACAACGAAGATATTTTTGAGCCCAAATCTCCGAAAATGGCCTACCACCGAAGATCACGAAACCGAAAATTGGAAGATTTAAAAACCCGCATAGAAATACAACTTATGCGCGCGAAAACTACATATTTCACAAAGCATGCGGCAAAACTCGACATAGAATGTTCACTAATGTTATTACAAGTAAAAAAACTGGAGTTGGAACTAGAGAAATTGCGTAATGAAGCTCAGGAAAATCCATTAGCAAGTGAACAAATGGGGTTTGAATCCGTTCGTAATGTAGAACTTTAAAGTCGCAAAACAAAAAGTAAACGATTAATAAGTTTAAATGAACATAATTTCGCTGGAGATAGTCTTGCTGTATGTTCTTTATATAGAAAAATGAATTGTATTGTGTGTTATTGTTTAACTCAATAGCGGCCCAACGGATCTGCTTCGTTTTTATTTCATTTTGTTTATTTCTGTATGTAGAAAGTTTGTAAGAAAAATTTTGGGAAAATGGTGTTGCCAGATACCTGAAATATCATTAAAAAAAATTACAATTAAATTAAATTTAAATAAGCCACAATAATACTAGTTCACTGAGAAATTATACAAAAATTTAATAAAGAAAAAAATTTAAATAGGGTTACCACCATTCGAAGAGAAGTCCTTCTCTGCTTGGTCCTTCTATCGCAGTTTGGGCTTTCCTCTTTCTCTCTTACCACCATCGAGACCTGCGTTGAATACTTTGAGAGCTGGAGCGTTTATGTCCATTCGCCCGACATAACCAAGTCAGCGTAGCCGTTGTATTTTGATTCGCTGCACCATGTCCATGTCGTTTTAAAGCTCATACAGCTCACGTTCCATCGTTTGAAATACTTGCCGCCGCCAATGTGTAAAGGCCCATAAATCTTTCACAGAATATTTCTCGCGAAAAATCCAAGAGCCGCCTCATCAGATGTTTTCATTTTTCATGCGTCCGCGTGTGATTTTTGTACGACGAGAGGACTTTACTCCTCAATTGCCTACTCTGTCCAAAGTAGCACTTGTTGGCAAGAGTGATTCTCCGCTGAAATTATTATTGGTGTTAATGCTGATTCTTAAATAAACGAAGTCCTCTACTTTTTCAAACTTGTAACTGTCAACAATCAGGTTGGTGCCAAGGCGCTTATGCTCTGGCTATTTGTGGCATGACAGCTAATACTTCGTTTTGTCCTTGTTCATCTCCAGACCCTCCCGATTTGCTTCTCTATCTAATTCCGAGTAGGCAGAAGAGACGTAGGCCTTGTGTTTACCTTAGCTCTTATTATCTTCTTCAACATCATGTTAAAGATATCACTCGAAAGGGAGTCACCTTGTCTGGAACCTCGTTTGGTATGAAACGGCTCGATGTCTTTCCCAAATCTGACGGGGCTGGTGGTATTGCTCGACGTCATTTTACACTGCCATATCAGTTTCGCGGCAATACGAAATTAAGACATCGTGGCATAAAGACAACTTCTTTTCGTGATGTCGAAAGCGGCTTTGAATAGACAAATAGAAGGTGTGTGTCGAGCCTATTCTCACGGATCTTTTCCATGATCTACAAAACTACATACTCAGAATCTAATTAAAAACTCGAAATTTTTACGAAAATTTGTTGAATTCTTTTTTATTAGAGAGTGCCATTCGTTTTTTGTTTTGTAGTTAATAGAATGGTACAATACAGCAATCTGCTATTGAAAAATTTCAACAAATTATTTTTCGTGATTGGGATAAAGAAAAATATTTGGGTATTCACACAATTGGGATACGATTTGCACCAAATTTCCCCAAATACCCAATCGTGTGACACTGCCTTTAAACTTGTATTTATACGGCTGTTGTTAAAGAATGAACTATAAAAAACTAACCAAAATTAAATAACAACAAAAATAATATTTTGAAACTGGTCAAAATTTGGTGCGGCTACATTTTTTCGACTACTGTACATAATTTGACTATGATTACAATTCCACTAATAGGTTTGTATAGTAACTTCTCCAGTAAAACATTGCAGCGAGAGCGTAAAAGCAAAATAGAGCGTAAAATTGAGAAGAAGAGAAAACTAGCAGAAAAAGTTAATGAACACAAAACTAGCAAAAACTTGCAAGTGAACAGTCGTTACACTGTTTTGACATTCTGCTGTAAACGTTTTACTATTTATAAATCAGTCTTAAACTCTTTGCTTTACACACAAGCACTTACACAGTCACAATATTTTGATTTAAACTCCTTTTACTTTTGTTTGTGCTAAAGCAATTCAACAAATGGCGGCTTTTGACATTTATTCTTCTTCTTCTTCTCCTAGTAAAAATTTCACTAGCAAGAATTTGCAGCCCTCCCGTGTTGTTACGCTCTCGATTCAGTGCTCTCTTGCAAAGTTTTTGGGTTATCATCAGTGTTGCCAGAACTTTTTGGGCCGACCGGCTAGATTGGCAAAAAAAAGCGGCTAAAAACGGCTAAAATGTTTTAGTGAAATTTCACAGACTCTGGCAAAAAACGGCTAAAATGTTTTTGTGAAAATTCACATGCTTTATTTAAATAAATCGCAAGAAACGAAAGACTAGTTAACACCATGAATTTATATCGAGTGTATATTCCTCATCATCAAATGAATCACTATTGTATATATCACCTGAATTCATTAATTTTAAGAGATCGTCATCTACAGTAAAATTATGGCAGCATTTTT
>NW_023458556.1:55035824-55045756 GCF_013731165.1 Rhagoletis pomonella | reverse complement strand
CCATTTTTTATTTTAATAAACATATGGAAATATATATATATTTTTTTAAACTATAAGTGTTCTGCTATTCCAGCACTATGAAGGAAGGAGATAAGTTCCTGAAATATGTTATATTTTTTGGCCCGCAATAAGCTTTGCAAGTCTGTGAATTTTGTAAAAAACGGAAAATTGCTCCTGAAATTGTTATACCTTATACAGTCAAAAATTATGTGATTGGCAGTATCTTTAACCTGACACACTGCACAGATATCGCTAACTTCTCTTTTAAATTTACTAATATATGTCTTACCAAAAGTATGCCCAGTAAGTAACCTATTCAGTAATTTTATATCATAAACCCCTAAATATACATGTTTCTTTTTGAACCATGGTTTAAACTCAATTCCACCGCCATTTTCAACAAAAAGTTTTCCTTTGATAATACTCACTTCCTCAAATTCCCTTTTCCAATCAGCCCAGATTTTATTCGAAATTCTGGTTAACGCCTCACTTGGTGTCAAATCTACATCTATTTCTAGCCCCCTATCCACAGCTGCTTTCGCTGCTTTATCCGCTTTTTCATTGTCAGTAATACCGATATGACTCGGAACCCAAATAATTTTAACACACTCCAAATTCGACGAGCTAATCATATTATGAATTTCAGCAACAATATATGAGTCAGTATTCTCCTTATCAAGCGAGTTAATCGCCATCAGACTATCAGTAAAAATTACACCTCTATTTACTTTAAGTCTAATTAGGATTTTAATGGCTTGTCTGATTGCTACCAGCTCCCCAAATGTTGAGGAGAAAGTATCCTTAAACCTATACAAATAGGATATATTTTGATCAATGTCATGAACAGCGGCCCCAACTACTTCCTGTGTTACTGAGGCATCAGTTGCAAGTAAGTAAAAGCCCTCCTTATATAATTCATCTTTAATTACAAGATAATCTGCTCTTAATTGTTCCGTGGTGACATTTACCTTGGATGTACCCAGCCTTGACTTTATGAGTGAGAGTCCATGAAATCTTGTAAAAACCGTGTTGAAATTTATTTTAGTAATAATGTCAACAAATTTATTGTATGCAAAACTATAACTCGATTTATTTCCACCATTGTTCTGTAACTCATTCCTCATGCTTTCATTGTTCATCCATTGTCTGATTAACTCTTTTGTAGTTAACCATAACGCCCTTTTAAGAGGGGGTAATTCACCAGCTAAAGCATATCTAACATGAACCGGTGTGCTTGGAGGAACCCCAAGACTCCTTCTTAGAGCATCATTTAAAGATGTTTGCAATTTTTTGTTCACTCCTCCTGGTGCATTTGCGAAAGTCGAGCAAGCATACTCAGCCTTCGACCTAATGAATGATTTATAAAAGTTTAAAGCAATTTTCGGCTCTAAACCCGCCTTAATACTCGTTAGCTTTTTCAAGGCATTATTAGCTGGAAGAACTTCTCTTTTTATTAACTCGACATGATCATTTATGGTAGCGTTAGCACTAACTATTCTGCCTAACCACTTCATTTTAAACACTTGCTCAACCTGCTGTCCATTCACATCCAGACTAAACTGTCTTTTCCTATTGTTGTTTAAAAGCATGAACTTTGTCTTATTTATATTTATCCTAAGATTAAGGGACCTGCATAAATTAATAAAACGAGTGATAGAGCTTTTGAGGTTATCTAAGGCTACCTCTTCATTGCGACTAAAGCTAATTATGGCAAAATCATCAGCAAATTGGAATATCTTAACACTTTCATCCTCAACTAAGTGGAGGCCTGCTGTATAGACATTGAATAAAACCGGGGACAGACAGCTGCCTTGCGGCAAACCATTATGCACCTGCACCTGCTTGTCTCCTAATTTTAGCACTCTATTTGAAAAAAAATTAAAAATCCACTCAACAGTCTTTGAATCACAACCACCCTCACACATTATTTGCCTTAGTTTATTCAAGTTTACACAATTATATGCATCCTCCAAATCTAAAATGCAGACAAAAGCTCTCTTCTTTTCCATTTTAATTTTATTAGTGAAAAATAAAAATTCATTTAAACACATAACTGCCGATCTGCCCTTTCTATATGCATAACATTTGGACGGTAAAATATTCTTTTTTTCCACCCAACTAACTATCTTATCCTTTAACAGCATGTTCAAGCATTTCACTGTGACTGACAAGAGCGAAATAGGCCGAAAATTTTTTAACTCACTGAGATCGCGATTAGGTTTCGGAATTGGTACTATTTTTATTATCCTCCATTCATCTTTTATAATATTCCTATTAAAATGAAGCTCTAGCTCCTTTAATAGTTTTAATCTACAACTATCTGATAAACATTTTATCATTTCAAAGGTTATTCTGTCATGTCCACCAGCTGTACTCTTTTTCCTTTTTAACATTTGATTGAACTCCTCAAAAGAGAAGTTAGTCCACTGACTGACACCCTGACTGACGAGACACCTGTCCTCTGTAAGACTATTCTCTAAATTCGACACTTGTGATTTCAACATCTCCAGATATCTTTCGTTATCCTCACTAATCCATGCCAGCTCTTTATATTTTTTTCCTCTTACATTATTAACAAAGTTCCACGCTTCTTTCGTATTGGCATTTCTATTTAGTTCTTCAATCCTGAGTTTATAGCTATCATTCTTGGCTTTTTTAACAGACTCTATCCATATCTTCTTAAGATCAAGTGCTCGCTCCATATCTACCACCATACCCGTTAACTTGGCTTTTTTCCTTGCTGCATGAAAAATTCTATACTCTCTTTCCAAGTCTTTATTCCACCAATACTTGGGTGAGAACTTCGTACTATTTAAGTCAACTATCGAGTTCTTTATTGCTTTTTTAATATCCAGTTCCAATACACCAACACCTTTTTCGCAGTTAAGTTCAGCTAAACATTTACCTAATTTTTTTTTTGAAACAAACAAATTAGGAGATCTAGCTAACCCGCTTATAGTAACAATGATAGGGTGGTGATGGCTACCACCCACAAAACCATGATTGCATTCCCAGAAAGTATCAAACCCAGAATTCGTGAAAGACAAATCCAAAGTTGATTCTACATTTACTCCATTAGTATGAATTTCAAACGTACTTGACCCATCATTTAAACATCTGAGAAAAGTTTTATTTATTTCATTTTTCAATATTTTTCCTTTATAGTTTTCAATTCTGTCCCCCCATAGTCTTGTTTTAGCATTAAAGTCACCCAGTAACATAACATTACTAAAGCCTGCAAGTACGCCCAGAAGTCTAACAATTTCAAGCTCAAAATCAGCAGAGCTTATGTTTGGAGGAAAATATACCGAGCAGATAGTTAAATTGTCTACCAAATTTAGTGTTTTAGTTATTAAAATATCAAATCTTGTGTTAAACCTGACTCTCTCCATTTTAATATTTTTCCTACTTGCTATAGCTACTCCGCCATAACCATCGTTCCTAATCTTTTTAATAATATTAAACCCTATTAACTTGTGATCATTTTTGTGATCACCATGCGAAAAAATCTCTTGTAAAACTACAATGTCAATATCATGCTTGTGAGTAAAAAAGTCTATATAGTTTTTATTAGTCTTAAGACTCTGACAGTTCAACTGAAGTATTTTTATTCTGTTCATTAATTAACGTATGAGATAAGATAAGTCTATCATTTACACTGATTTTACATAAATTACCCAGCAACTTTACAATGGGATCTTCAGCATTGATATCGAATTTTCTAACTAATTCAGACACCAATCTTTCAATCTCCGAAACCCTTTGCCATTTATCACTATTATAAACGGGTACTATTACTTCTTTATCCTTATTCTGCGTTTTCATCTTGATAGCTTCAACGTTATGAATACTTCCTTGTTTAGTTACAAGGTTATACTTCTGCGCTGTCAGTCTTCTGTTAACTAAGGCATTGTTATCCTTTGTGACATGCGTGTCTCTTGACATTGTTGGAAAACCACCCTCATAATCTTCCAGCAAGGAGAACTGATTATTGTTATTAATTATGTCTCTGTAGCTATCCATTACCTCCCTTTTGGAAAGTTTCTTAACAGTCATAATTTCTATTATTTCAGTCTCTCTCTTCCATGCAGGACAAACCATTTTTTTTGTTGAGATATGCTCTACACTTCCGCATAAAATACATTTAACATCACCCTCTTTGCACTTCTCTGGGCACTTCTCCAGCTTACCGCACAAAATACACCTAGCCTTAGCTCTACAAGCCATCTTAGTGTGGCCCAGCCGACCACAATTATAACATTGTTTAGGTCTAGGAAAAAAATGGTTAACCTTGAAATTAACACAAAAAACCTTGACAGAGTCAGGCAATTCCGTGGCTTCAAAGCCTATCTTAACCGAAAAAGTAGCAATATATTTATCATTTTGATTAGGGTCCCTTCTGGTAATTCTGTGTACCGACACTACTCGAACACTAGATTCAATATTCGATATTATTTCTTCATCCGTGAAATCTAAGGGAATTTGTCTTAAAACACCATAAGTCGTAACAAAACTATTCGGTATGAACGCACGAATACCCATCTCAATCAGATTTTTATTATTTAAAGATTTGTTTGCAGATTTAAAATCATAAAAAAAAACTTTATACAAAGAACGGCCGACTGACTTAATATTCTTTAACCCCTCAATATTAAATTTTCTTATTTTGTCAAAAAGAAAAAGTCCATTTTTCATCACTTTATTTTCAAAATGACTACTTTTAGCAGTGTCCATTAGGACACAAAAATCCCCTCTGTGTCTCTCAGTGTACATGGAAACCGCATTCAATGTTTCTCGTACCCTATTATTATTCACGCCACTGTCATCCACAAATGTGCCTGCTCCTGTATTTATGAAATGTCCGTTGTTATCTGTATGTAATGCTGTTTGCATCTCATTTTGTCGTTCATTCTGACTACCATTTTGAATTTCCCCACTTTCCCTATCTTGCTTTTGTACACTTTGTGTACCATTTAACTCTTCACATTGTGTTTCTTCTATGTTATGCAGCAAATTACTATCTCCCTCCCTCTCACGCATATCCATATATAAATTTTCGCCATTTTTAAAATCCGTTGTAACCGACGCTATACACTCCCCACCATGTAGTTGGCTTGGGTATACCTCCTCAACGCCGCTATAACAAAAATTATTAGGTACAGTTACCTCGCCTGAGCTATTAAAGCCTGTAAAATTATCCTCAACTGGTACAGTTCCCCCAACCTGGTTCATTGTAAAAGTGCCCTTTTTAACCAACATACCCTGCATAGGAGGTGGAACTAGCCCACAATCCATCTCCTCATCCTCCTCAGAATTGGATAACCAAAGATCCTTTACTGCCTCATCCTTACGTTTTTTCCCCCCACCACCAGCATTCCTTTTATCCTTCCTAGCTCTACTCATCCTTTTGGCTTTAGCACCAGTGGGGATTCCTCCCAACTTGCCGTCCACCAATTGGACTCCCCCCGACGCCGAAGCGCCCTCCATCTAACCCTACCAAAAGGCCAATCACTAGTATAAGGTATAAACAATAAACAGGAACTCACCCAAAAAAATTCAGGCGATGATATCTCCAACCACACAGGATTCACCTTCTCCTTCCACTTAGTCGCTACCACCACAGTATGCAAATAATTAATTGTAACACACTAATATGTAGCACACCACTTAAACGCACAACAGACAATGTCCATATAGATTTACTAATTTAAGTATAGCCACAGAGATAATATATTTCAGTCAGAAATATTATATGTATGTATTTTACAAAAATTATATCAAAGAAAAAAAGCACTTCACCGCTCGCACAAATCCGCTGCTACGTCCAACTCGCCTGGCTGATGAAATCGAATGTTTTTACCTTCCTTTTATTAGCTCGGGAAGTAACTATGTAATATTGATGCGCCTAAAAGATGCAGCGATATCTATTCTCAAGTTTCATACCTGATGACAGTACGAATGGCAATTATAATAGGGAGGTTTTAGTTTTTTAAACTATAATTTTATTATATTTATTTTATATTTTTTTATTTTATTTGATCTATATATTTAATTTTACTTTATTTTATTTTCATTTGCTTTATTTTATATCACATATTTTATTTTACTATTAGTTAATTTAAATTTTTAGAGTTGAATTTTAATAAAAAGTCAACAACTAACTGAAAGCAACGTAAAAAAAATATAGAACTTATAAAGAAAATAATGAAAACGAAATAAATGAAAATTCAATTGGCCGTAGGACTCGACCCCACGATTTTGCGGCTCGTTTATCTTCAAAAGAGTGACAACTCAAAATAATACGTTTGTCAGAAAATGGGAAAAATTATTTCCTAGCACATGATAATTATATGGGCAAGAGCGACGTTACCTTAGGTTTTTTTTTAACAAATTATAACAATAATTTGCTCCAGATTTTGCTGAAAGTTAAATAAATACATGCGTACATTTTTAGCGCATAACCTCAAAAATGCCAAATTTTAAGTTGTGACTCTTTTGAAGACGGTGTACGATATGTATTGTGTGGCTGAAAGAAGTTCATAATACTAGCGGCAGAAATAAAAGAAACGCCTTATTTCAACCAGTTTAGTCTATATTTATCTTCTTTATTTAATATTGAATTTTTTTTTATAAAAGTCTACCTATAAATGCAAAATATTGTCAAAAATTTCCAACTTTTTACTCTGCATTTTTAGAAAAATTCGAGGTACGCAGTTTTATAGCCCATTAAATAAAAGTAGGATAAAATGCAAGTTTCATGCAATTACAAAATACCGTTGATTTTTGGGAATTTAACGGGATTAACATCCCTAGTACTCATTCTACTCAACTAACTGAGTTTATTGTAGAATGCACCCCATAATACTATAGGGGTATTCTCTGAGTCTTGCAAAGCCCTTGCAAGGTGCACGGATTGCACGGTTTGCAAAGCTGTCCCATACGAAAACCGGTTTTTACCGTGCAATCCGTGCAATCTGTGCACCGTGCAAGGGCTTTGCAAGACTCAGAGAATACCCCTTATATGTACTTAAATGGCATATTTTCAAAAACTTATTTTTTTTTATCAAAAAATGTGTATGTGAAAAGATTTTCAAGAAAAAAAAGTTAGATATTTCTTTCTTTTAAACCCTAAAAATTTGGCATGGAATACCCCATATCGAATTAGAGATAATAACTTGTACTTTCTAAATAATGTAAATTTCGCAAAAGGCGATCACATTCTTCCCCTTTCTCCTACTTTCAAAATACAAATCTAGATAAAGGAGTGTAAAATTTTAGCTGTCATAAATTACATAACCTTGTATTATTAGTTGTGTTCCCTAACTCACAAGAAGTTGCAAGACTACAGGAATTTACCAGAAAGCGTTCCCGCACTCGGTTCAATTTTTGCTGGTAAAATCTAGTAAAGTGTCAAACCATCAGCTGTTCAAATGATTTCAAATTTTAATGAGCGTAAACAAAATTGCATAGAGGATGATTCCGTGCGCAGAACGTCCGGATATTTATATTCACGTATCCTCTGGGTATCATTCAAACTCCCGTTTGGGAGCGAGCTAAGGTGAGAAGGCGTAAAACTTCGCTTCCACTTGTTTATTGTCCCGCCACGTGAAAAACCCCGCCCAATGAAAAAGTTCAACAAGCCCCCTTTTTTGATGACGACCGCGGCAAACGTATAAAGGACTATGATTTGAGGGGATGCACCTAGAATATCTGGACCCTTAATAGGGGCGGTGCCTCTGCCCGGCTGGTTGATGTCCTCGGGAAGACAAAGGCTGCCACGTAAAAGTGCGCAAATTCGGTGTTGGATTCGTGGTAGGAGAGAGACTCCGTCGCCGAGTACTGGCGTTCATCCCGGTGGATTGGTCTAGCCACAATCCGCATCAAAGCGAGATTTTTCAACATCTCGCTCATCTGCGCCCATGCCCCGACGGAAGAGGACGAGAAGTCCAAGGATCTCTTCTATGAGCGCTTGGAGCGTACATATGAGCGCTGCCCCCGACACGATTTTAAAATCGTGCTCGGCGGTTTTAATGCACAGGTGGGCAAGGAATGGATCTTTGGCGCCACTGTCTGAAAATACAGCTTCCACGACGAAACGTCCGATAACGAACTGAGGCTGATCGACTTCGCCCGAAACATGGTAATATGTAGTACTAGGTTCCAGCATAAGAACATCCACCAATCTACATGTCTGCCTCCAGATCGAAAAACGAGAAACCAAATCGACCATGTTGTGATAGACGGAGGGCATGCTTCAAGCGCTTTAGACCTACGTACACTCCGAGGGCCAAACATCGACTCGGACCACTATCTTGTTGTAGCCAAGATACGCACCCGCATTTGTGCAGCAAAAAATGTGCGCCCAACAATGCAAGGAAAGCTTAACGTCGAAAATCTGTAATCACAACAGACGGCCAATTTATTCGCCACTCGACTCACACCTGGACTCGAATCGTCACATACGATATCGTACTACTCGTCACGTAAAAACACATTTTTCGGATTATGGCATACGTGAACGTACCTTTTGTCCCATTCAGCTTATACTGCCTGACGTATCACGTAATTTTCTTTCGTATCGATCCGTGAATGGATGTTACCAAAAAAAAACTTGGGCTGAAAGTATGCCACATTAATGCTCAAAGTTTACGCAAAATATTGACGAATTCAGGTACCTTTTTGAACATTCAGGCGTCGATATTATATGCGTTTCTCAGACATGGTTTTCTTATAGGCACAGTAATGAGTCGGTTTCTGTTAATGGATATGTGCTATTTAGGTCAGGTAGAGTTGAGTGCGATGGCGAGGTTGCTATGTTTGTAAAATCTAGTATTTCATGCAAGCTTCATTGTAAATCCGAGCAGCCCCATCGAGTATCTAGTCTTACAAATAGCGACAAAATCAAATAAATTCGTCTTAGGTTGTGTTTCTTTTTCTTCTTTATTGGCGCTGTAATCGACTGGCGATTTTGGCCGTTCCAAAACAGCGCGCCAGTCATTTCTCTTCTGTGCCAACTGACGCCAATTGGAAATGGCAAGTGAGGCCAAATCCTTCTCCACCCAGTCTTTCCAACGCAGAGGAGGCCTTCCTCTTCCTCTGTTACCAGCATCGTGGCCCGCGTTGAATACTTTCAGAGCAGGAGCGTTTCTGTCCATTCGAACGACACGGCCAATCCATCGGAGCCGTTGTATTTTGATTCGCTGCACTATGTCTATATCGTTGTAAAGCTCATACAATACGTAATGAGCCGTAAATCTTTCGCAAAATTTTCTCTCGAAAACTTCAAGAGCAGCTTCATAAGATGTTTTCATTGTCCATGTCGCTGCGCTAAGTAAGCTGCTATAGTTTGGTGGTAAAAATATTTATTTTGTTTCGATTTCACACATTCCTACTCAACCAGCTGATTTCGAAGATGTTTTCGCTCTTCCAAATTACGATTGTTGCGGAGCGGAATGCGGGAACGTAATCGAAATGCAGAATAGGGTTTAATTTTGTTGACTTTGTTGATTATTTAGAAGAACTTACCTTGTCTTATACTACTACTCTACTCAGCGATGACACTTTCGCATTGGCAATGAGGAATTTGGGGTTGGTTTCCGTTAACTGCTCGATTCTCACTCATTTTACAAATACCAATAGCTCGCTACTTGATGTCTCTTTTGTAAATAATAAGAACAAAGCAGAGACCATAACGATTATAAGAAATAAAATTAAATATTGCTCTATGATTATTACTGAACAATGGAAAAGTTGTTTTCGTCTCTCGGGGCGTTTATTTCAAGGCGAATATTATTTACGTCTTATTATAATAATTGTATGGGCTTTTTATTTATTTTTCGTCTCTCGGGACGTTTATTTCAAGACGAATATTATTTACGTCTTATTATAATAATTATATGGGCTTTTTATTTATTTTTCGTCTCTCGGGACGT
>NW_023458556.1:55034505-55035814 GCF_013731165.1 Rhagoletis pomonella | reverse complement strand
CTCGGGACGTTTATTTCAAGACGAATATTATTTACGTCTTCTCATAAAAATCATATGAGATTTTTATTGAATTAAAACTTCTTTATCGAGTTCGGAGTTTTAGGACCGTTAACTTATCTATTTTCAAATAATTATATGGAATTTTCTGTAGTTAAATGTAATAAATAAATAAACTATAGCTTAACACAGATACGTTAACGGCCCTTAAAGCGTTAAATATATTTATATTTGTAGTCAAAAGATTGGTACAATACAGCGATGTTCTATTGAAAAATTTCAACAAACTAATTTTCGTGATTGGCATAAAGAAAAATATTTGGGTATTCACACAATTGGGATACGATTTGCACCAAATTTTGGCAAATATCCAATCGTCTGACACTGCTTTTAAAATCGTATTTATACGGATGTTGTTAAAGAATCGACTATAAAGAACTAACCGAAATTAAATAACAAAAATAATATTTTAAAACTTGTGAAAGTTCGGTGCGGCTATAATTTTTTCGACTACTGTACAATGTACAAAAAAAAATTGCGGATTTTCCGGCGGGACTATCAAACCTTGTATATTTTAAGACTAATAATAAGCTTTACGTGAGCTGGACCGGTTTGAAAATAAAAAATGGAATTTTTTATGAATAAAAATAGTTTCTTAAATTATTTTTTTGGAAAAAATTCTCCCAGATAATAAAATAGTTTAAGCTTAAAAAATCTACATAAAAATATTAAAAAATTGTATCAACGGAATCATAGTAATAAGAATTTGATGCTGTTTTTTAACTTTTTTCAAAGGTTTGGGTAAGAAAAACTTCAATAACTGCTCCAACACTTTACCGATATAGACTTATGAGGTATCAGTGGAAAGATATTTTCTCACTTGTTTTATTTCTTTGCAAAACAAACTTAATATGTAGGTACATTTACATATTTTACACTTTTAACATAAATGTCAAGGCAGATATTTTAAGATACACTTCTTAACAAACAAATTTTTTTAAGTTATTATGAATGGATAAAAGAGACATCTTCTTTGAATTCAGTACTAAAACTTGACATTTTAAGTGCTTATCAAAACTTTATACATGTTAACTAGATTCGTAATTTATCTTAAAATTATATAATTTTAATTATTTGTTTATAAAAATGCAGTTTACACCTTAACAAAACCCGTATAAATCCAAAGTTTAATCTTTGCGCAACATTAAAAAAATCAACAAACTTCCGTAAAGCTTTTTAATTAGATTTCCTAGAAATACATATTTTGAGTATGCAGTTTTGTAGACCGATCAATTCAAATAAAGCGCAAGTT
>NW_023458556.1:55010546-55034405 GCF_013731165.1 Rhagoletis pomonella | reverse complement strand
GTTAAGTTGCCATAATCAAGCTTTAAGGGCTGGTTTCTCCTGACTGAATTTTTTTTTTTGAAAGACTATAATAATTTAAAATAAGAGCACCAACGCGAATTCATATAAGGTAGATATGAAGTCGCTTGCAGAGCACTGTAACAACATGGCAACGAATTTGATCATTTCGCATCTTTGTTTGATAATTCGTAGTTACCCGTTTATTCATCTGCAGCAGCTGCTCCGCCTGCAATTGCTGCTCACTTTGCGTTGATTGATCGCCCTGCTCTAATTGATCCTCTGGTATATTTCCTTCGCCGTTACCATTAAGAGTCGAATCATGCCAGCGAATCATAGAATGCCGAAGTTTCATGTGGCGGCTTAAATTTCCTAGGGACCCGCCATTGAAACTTATTTTCTTTGAACAATGTTTGCACATAGCACGTTTCGAGCCAGCATTTTTGAAATGACTCCATATCAGACTTCTCTTTGCAGGCATCTGAAAATACACCAAACACTAATTCCAACCTATTAAAAAAGAAAAAAAAAATACTTACTTTAACTCCAGGCAAACCAGCGCTTAGTTTTTATGGCAATCGAAAAAGAAATAGCGCATAATTATTGTTCAATCAGTACCATAACTACATATTTTGTACATAAAGAAGGTTTGTATTGGAATATTTGTAACACAATTCATATATGGGACAGTTTTCACAATTCGGATATTGATTAGATTTAAAGCAAACTTTATTTAGACAATTTAAAAAATGTAGTTCATCTAGAATTCTATATATGTACACATATAATTCACACGCACTTGAATGAACTAGTTTAAAGAACTAAATCAAACTAAATTTTTCATGAACCACAAAACTAGGGGTGCAAAACTCTCGATGGTACTATCGATAGTAACGATAGTTTTAATTTTTCATCACTATCTAAGGCTTTAGTTTGTGGTTCCACTACGGGCCGTCTTCGCGTGATTGAAAATCTCGCTTGTGTTCTGCTCACAGTATATACAGTAATAAACCTTATAGCAGTTTTTCAACAATTGCAACACTACTGTGGGGAATTTTGCCTCATGATAAGAAAACGGTCTTTTCGAGGATAAAATATATATACAAAATGTAGGTTAAGTATAGTATCAATTCTTAATTAGGCATAATATCAATAGTTAAGTACATAGTTAACGTTTGTGTTCCTATAAACTGGAAACTCACATCGTATTTTTTTTATGAAAAACGTGAATTTCGTGAATTTATCAAGGAAAACTCTAAATTTCCGAATATATTTAAGTCTTTATTCCAAAATACAAATCAACATGTTTTAAGTGAAATTTTAATATTATTCTCATGTAAGGCCCAACCGCCTCTTTCTCATGGGCTGCAATATATGTCAGCGTTTACTGCTTGACATCTATTGCAGGCAATTCGATAGTTTGACAGCCATATTTTCATTTGAAAGAAATCGGTAACATCGATGAAATTTTGATATTAAATCAAAATAAAAATATGTTCCCTGTTGGATTATTTATGATTACGTTTTAGGAAATTATTCAGCAAGTTTTTTAAAGATTTAAATGTTTTCAAACACCGAAATTGAGAGAATGTTGTCTGGTGGCATCATGCTAAATGATTATTTCAAGACATCAAAGTGCCCACACACAAAAACTTGCAATCATATTTTTCGTCAAAATGACAGTTGATAGGACATCGGCAGGACATCGGTGTTTGCCTGTGGAGGTCTGCAGTAATGTATGTATGCGTGAAAACTATCGATAGTGCTTACAAAACCATCGATGTTTTCGATAGTCAAAACCCATCGATACTATCGATAGTGACATCGATAGTTTCCCAGCTCTAACCTTGTATAAATTCGCCTTGCCTTGTATTAATAGTTAACTCAACAATGGAAAGTATTTTATTGTCAAATATTGCCGCTATTATAGTCAAAGATCTTTTAATAGACGACAACCAAACTAAGAATGAGCCGCCTAAATTCACAACTAAAGAGTTTCCGCTGCTCTCTGCCGATACTGATGATGAAGCGCTGCATTTCTTTCTGAAGCAGAACCGTGCGAAGAAACGTCGAAAGTCTGATGACATCCAGAATAATACCGAAAAGCCAGTCAGTTCCAATTTGAATAGGGTATCTGTTGAAGGAGACTCCCAAAGCACAATCGCTCCGTATGAATTCAGTAAGCACCAAGCGCCACTCGAAATCAATTTAATAAACAAGTTTAATACCATCCTCTTCGAGGGATACCTGCACATGAGCAAAATAACGTTCTTGGTAAGAATATTTCATTCAATGAATGCAATGTTAACGTAATACTAGTGTTTTTATTAATCTAGCGCATTTTCAAAAGATTGCGTAGATTTTTACCCAATGAGCATATTCCCACTGCCGCACCGCCGCAGTCAATTTTTTCCCTTGCTCTATGGAAATTGTCTACCGACGAGCATTTTGAAGATATCGCGCGTAAATTCAATACTACCAAACATATCTGCCAACAACTTATACGCCTCTTTTGGCGTCGCATTTCTGCTCAATATGAATTGCTAATACAGTGGCCTAGCACGCCAGAGAAACGCAATTACAATATTCAAAACTTCCAAACACTTCATCAGTTGAAAAAATTCGGGCAACTTTTCGGCATTGTAGCCAGCAAAAAATTGGACGTTTTCCTCGAAGCCGAAAATGAGGAGCGACAAGTAGTATTGCAAATCATTTGTGACGCCGATCAAAAGATTATCGATTCCTTTTTGGTACTTGCTGATGACTATTCGTTCGACGCCTCACCCATAGGTCAAACATTGGCATTAAATGTACAAACAATGCCAACAGGCAGTTACCTCATAGGTAATAATAGCTTTCCTCTTAAACCCTATCTAATGCGTCCAATAGGTGAGCCTAGCGATGATGAGGAGCGAAATTTCAATTCAGCATTACAACCAGCTTTACATATTGGCGAACAAGTACTAGATGCAATGGCGAAACGTTTTAATGTTTTATATGCGTTAGAAGCGCGTAATATCCATGAAGTACGAAAAATAGTGGATACGGTTTGTGCATTACATAATCTTTGCGTTGAAATGGAGGATGACTATAGCGAGCGCAAACTGAAGGATATGCAGTTTAATTGGGCCAAAGTGATAGACGAAGGCTCAAAAAAACTAAGAGATGAACAAGACGAACAGGGCAAACAAAAGCGTAGAGCTCTAATGGCGCAGGTGTTAAATTAAATATCTTGGGTACATTTCAAATTTAAACGGATTAGCATTAGGATCTCAAGTACACACCAAAAAGTAATTTTAATTTTATTTATTATACCTTTTATTCCTTCTAATTATTTAAGAAACAATTCTAGTGTGTATTTGATAATTCTCTGTTGTCGGCATTTGCTGGTAAACTAATTTCTTTTTCATTTGCAGTAAAAGTTTGATTACATGTTTAGAGCTACAAATATGATTACTTTAAATTAGAATTCATTAATATGTGTAGATTTATTAATACAGTAAATGTATGTATGTATAATATATTTTCATATTACTTTTAGTTGTGGTTTTTATATCAGAATTATTTGTCCGTTCGGCTGCACAAAAGAGTATGCAAAAATTTGTCTTATAAAATAATTAAATAAGTAACACGCTAATAAGGTACATTATCGAAATACATATCGCCAGCTTAGAGTGAAAAGTTGCTAAGTCCCAATTTAAAAATTGTACAGGAGGAAAAAAAGTTGTTATAGCTATTTTCTTCAAGTATTTGTATAAAACATTTTTCTTGTTTAGAGCAAATCAAAATTCCATAAGAATCAGAAAGATTCGATCTTTATTAAAAGATTTCGACCTATTTTGACCTTATTGCATTTTCTGAGCATTTTTTTTGGACTTAGCAAATTTGCCTTTCATTGAATATAAACAAGAAAACATAAAACAGGAACCTTTACCTTTTTCGAATCGACGCATTCTTAATTTCTCTAGCCTCCTTTATCAAAATATGAGTTTTCATAAAAATTGGACTTAGCAACTTTTCACTCTAAGCTAGCGATATATTAAACCGTGTGTTAAATAAAACTGACTATATATGCGGGCAGGTTCTGCAATTCACTTCCGAGTGAATTTAAACCCCTGCCAATTTGAATTCAAAGCGAACTTGAATCAAATTCACTCGGAAGTGAATTGCAGAACCATCTGCCTGATAAAATAGATAAATATGTAGTATATAGAGAAATGTTTTACATGTTTTCGAGATTCAAGTTACACCAATTTCAGATAACATAATCATCCCTATTACGAAATGACATTCGTTGGACCATAACAGACATGTGTCCGGCAGATGTCATTCTCAAGAATCATCGTCCACACTTACTTGTTATGGCAGTGCGAGTCGGATGATATCCGCCATCCGCAGGACACCGTAATAGGCATTAATACATTATGGAGGTTAGTTTTCAGAGAGACTGAAGTACAATAAGAGTACCTATAAAAATGGTTAATGAGAGATCGAATCAATAATAGATTAAATAATATTTTCAATAAGCGAAAGTTGAAAAATTAAATGGAATGTTTTCGAGACATTAACGCAGCATTAAAATTCAAATTCATTTCAATTGTTTGTGCTATGACCAAGTGGAGGCCTCACATTAATTCGAGGTTGTTACTTAATGATATTGCAACTATGTGCTACTTATACTTATATTGAGGTTATTGCCGTTTCCAACGCTACTGCTATTTCCACCTAATAGCTGCAATAGCTTATGTCTGGTGCGTTTATCACTGACACAAACGCATTGTATCAGATTGGTAAGTTGCTTTGTGGAATACTGCTCTAAATTACGTTGTGTTTCGATCCACTCTTCAAATTGTTCATTCGAGTAATAGTACGCTTTTATAAAACCGTCAACATAAGTTCGATGATCGGGATATTTTTGATTGGATATCAACTCAAGTATGGACATGAAATTTGTAAAGTCTAATTGCATTAGAGCACGTCCACCGGCAGAGCATTTCTTCACATTGGAGAAGCTGAAAAAAATAAATTAAATAAATTTTAAATAAATAGTTTAATCAATACGGTTCTATTTAAACACGTAAGGCTTACCCTTCTACCAGTAAATGCGTCGCGACATGAGCCATTGAATTCCATACGAATTCTGAAGGCACACTTATCTCTTTCGCAATTTCTTCCAGACGCATTGCAAAGCTTTGAATATTCTGAAACATTTAAAACATTTTAAAGGATATCTAGTAATGATGCCTAATTTCAGTTGATAATGGAATTCTAAATATTTAAACAACCTTTCCATTTTTGTTAAGCTCAACTTACGCGATTCATTATGTCAATATAATTATTGTGTTGAAAGCTGACATGATTAACATCCCATTTCACCTTTGCCATCATCGCCAGAGCTGTTTGCAAATCAATCACCCTTGAAGTAACGCAAGTGTACACTGGTCGTGCTATATCGGACATAAATTCAATGTAATTAAAGTAGGCAGTTAGCATCGGTCGCTCTTGTAGTGGCAGCAAGTGATTGAGGTAATTATGAAGTGTTTGGAACTGTTGTGTCATGGAATGTCCACTCTCAACCGCCACAATGCGCTGGGATAGTCCATATAGAGTATCTGGATTTGCAAGCTCATTGTTGATCTGTATGAAAAATAGTGTATTAAATATGATGCAATATGATAATTTTATTGTATTCGTACTAGAGATGAAAAGTTCAATGGCCAAATTTTGATATTTGTTACGACATTTTGTAGAACTGATTGAAGCTTTTGCTCAAGACGTGCGTTATAATATTTTTCCATCGTCACGGGCTAAAAAATATAAAAGTTGTTTGCTAATTACAAAACAGCTTTATGTAAACTTACGGCATCTTTGCCAAAGATTTCATGCACAGCATAAGCGTAGAAATCCATTAATTCCAGCATACTAGCCACAATTTTCGGTGATATACAGTGCAACAGCTTGCACATTTGTAAATAGCGCCCAATACAACGAAATACATTTAAAGTAGTATTGTTTACAATAGCATGTCTGCAAAATATAAATATTTCAGTGCTTTCACACATAATATACAGTGCAAATTGAAAGTACCCATTTAGACCATCATCCTCATATTTACTTTGCATGCTTTTTTGTTCGTCGTCACTTTCCTCTGAAAAATAACAAGATGCTTCGTCTACGATTCCGGAGAGTATATCCTCTTCAAGCATTGCTACATCTAGGCCACCGTCAAAGGGTGAACTCTTTTCGGAGAAACGTAGAAAATATCCATAGGAACCATAAATGGAACTACCACCATCTTGCGACTGTACAGACCCCAACTCATCACAGTTATTATTGCTTGTAGGCGAGTTATTTACTGATGATGCCGAGATGAGTACGGGTGCTGCATGCGGTGATTTATGCCGTCTCAGTGTATTACGAAAAGATCGAAATTCCTAAAACGATTACAAGCTAACAATACTTTGGTTCTATATTTTTTTTTTATTATTTTGACCTTACCGGCAACTGTAATATATTCACAAAAGAATCAACCATCGTCCATGACTCATTATCAAGAAAGAGGCATATCTCTTCTAGACAAGCGATGTGATAACGTTGGAAAAACTCCTGACTTTGCATTTGCATCGTTTCAATAAGTTTCTCTGACTGCTCACCACAAAATTCTAGACCAACTTTCTTTAATCGTTGCACTATGGATAGTACCTGTATGAACTGGTCATACTTAAGGGTTTTCAGTTTAGTGCTTTGCAAGAATAAACAAATCTTTGTGAGAATATCATTCCAAATACGCGACTGACCCTTCTTTAGTTTCTCCTGAATGTATAGGTCGGCAGAGTCTACAGAATCCAAGGGATACAATTTGTAATTTTGATGCCATACAACTATTTGATAGTAAGACGCCAATATAGTCCAGAATGTTTTGCACAAGGTGATCAAGCATGAAATGTATTTGTCCACAGTCACTTGTTCACAAAGCTGTTCGTAAAGGAATTTCATGTTTTCATCAATATTTGGATCGTTGTAAGCGCGCAGCACTGAGTTCACTGAGGAATGTATAGCTGAAATGAAGTTGATGTGTAGCTGTAATCGTAAAATTCAATTACTATCTTTTTAACCTATTTAGGTTGATATGTACTGAAAGACTCGTCTTACCTGGTCCATTGCAATTAGAGATTTATTTAATAGTTTGTAGGCCTCTTGCAGTTTAGCATATTTGCGCATATCAAAATTCAAAATCATCTGTTAAATTTTTTTAAAACCTTATTAAAAATTTCCGCGCCAAAAATATATTTTCTCATCACCTCATTAAGCACGGTATCCAACTGAAACTCGGTTAACAAAAGGGTCTCTTGTAATTTCTTATTAAGCGACTGAACGCAATTGTATTGCATATATTCATCGGCAGAATCCTTACACTTAAGCAGCAAGCTTATGGCTCCGGAATAGTTATAGTCAGCGAGAAATTTTTGTACTTCAACATCGGTAGATTTCTGCAAAACATGTTTATTTATCAGAGCAATTGTTTTTTACCATATGAGATTAACTGACCAGTTTTTTTATAGCGTCTAGAGAGTTTAACAACTCTTTGAGAATCTCTCGTTTGCGGTAGGATGCTAATATCTCCAAACTTGTCGTAGTAAGGTTTACCTTTGCAAAATTTAAATAAGAACGCGCCTTTCGACATGTCCACAAAGATTCTTCCAGCTCTTTTTGAATATCGCTGATTGTAGCAAACTCTTCGTTGCAAGCACTTCGTTGCTCCAAAATATTCTGTAACACTTGCTTGGACAAAACTTTATGCTGTGTACGTAATTGAGCAATGGTATCATCAATTAATTGGAAGTTAACTCCATTGCTAAGTACTTTCTGTAAACACACAAAATAATGTAAGTACAGCAAATCGTAATACTACGAAAGCCAAGAATACAAGAAAACTGGTTTTTGGTTCATCACATTTTCATTGTACGTACATTCTCCGTCAGCTATGTCATACAAAATAAAGCAATCTTTTCTACGTACTCGTAATTCGTATTGACCATGTACATCGCACTCTTCCCCGATTTCGTATTTAAAATATATTTCCTCAATGCTTTCCAGTATTTCCTGATCTGATTTTTGTGCTTCAGCAGCGTTATCTGCAGCGGCAGAGCTTTCATTCTCCTCCGTCGCAGGTAGTCCACATCCATTCTTTCCACCTGTCGACACGCTCGCAGCAACTTCGGTGGGCTCCGCTGTCACACTCTGTATGAAATAATCGGAGAAACCCATTGCTGGTATTTTCATTTGCCTATTGGTCTGCGGGTCAAATATAACATTAAACATTTGTTGAAAAACTAATTGTAATATATTTTACATACCTGTTTATGTAGCAAGTCCATAAATTTTGTTTTAAATTCATCCATTTTTGCTTTTGGATGATGCATTTTCCTGCTGGAGGATAATTTGCAAATGTTTAACAATAAAAATGACAGCAATGAAATAAGAAAAAAATCGAACTGGCACTGTCATTTTATAAATGACATCGAAACGGCCCAATTTCGCAAGTACTCGTTAATCGATAAGTAATAGAAAACTTTCACCTCTATTTTTAACCAGGGCTGCCACTATAAAACAAATACTTGCCATCCACTTCTAAAAAGTCTACCAAATCTGGAAATTATCTACCAATAAAAATTAAAATTGTGTATTAGGAACTTTTTATTTAACTAATGATGTGATTTTTGATATAAAATTAATTAGGATCGATACCAAAAGTACTCAGAATTCGAGTCTCGCAAGGCTCGACCGCACTCGATTTTTAAAAGTATCGATGCTGAGTACTCCAAAGAACTCGAAAGTAGTCAGTACTCAAAAATACTCTGTTCTCAGGAACGATTCAATGTACTCAGTATAAGTGTCGAATAGATACTTAAAAGTACGGTGTTTTATTTACATTTACCGGTATTCAGAAATGATTGTACTCAATTTGAAATTTCAGTAGTTTTCAACTACAATACTAATTTGAATAAAGTGCTGCCAGCTTGTGAGATTTCTACACTAAGCATTGAAATGTTAACAACAAGTGTATTTTTAAATATAGTACTTCGTACTCTCAAAAATAATCGATCTTTAAAAGTATCGATACCAAAGAACTTGATCCTCAAAAGTACTCAATACTTCCCAACAGTACTTTATACAAACAAAATATTGAGCGAAGGGAGAACTCAAAACTTTCAAAGCGTTCATTGTAGCGTACTTTCTACCATTATACAGAAACAGAAAGTAGTTTTATTTATTAACATTCGTTGTTGTCGGCACTTGACTTTGAAAAATTTTATGACATTTAACTAAAATCATGCGCATTTCCAAACTGCAAGAATTCTATACACCTGTTCAAAGGTTCAAAAATAAAGTTTTTGCTTTTCCGAAGATTGAGTACGAAATACGATCTAATGCAGTTTGATGACAAACTGCTGACGCAAAATATTTTTAAATCTCGGAAAGACGTAGCTTTACTCGTGGATGAGGAAGGAGATCGAATTAAAATAATGCCGTGCAACTTGTAAGGTTTTGAACTCTCGTATAAAGATGTAGTCCTGCTATAAAATATATATACATAAATATTTACAAAAATACTGCTGATGGCCTAACATGAGTTTAATTTTTCTTTGCGAATATTCTAATTTTATCCCATTATGAAATGGGCCCCCGAGTGCGAAGGGACTTAAAGTTTATACTGTGCTCTTTCTAATGAGTTTTATGTGAGATACCACTTCCCCCTCCGTTCCACACCAAGAAATCATTGTACAAATAACCGAAAATTTCCCTCGCACAACATTAAATCCTCTAATGTATTATTCGATTGCCATCAATGTGGGTAGGTAACTCATAATTTTTTACAATTTATGAAACTGCAGAAACTTTAAAATGAAACTACCTTCTTTTTGCATCATACTTTCTACACTTCTCGCTATCACGTCAAGTCTTGCTTTCAAGTCTGCTCGGTTCGTGGCGAAGGTGGTAAGAAGAGAGGGGAAAAGTACATTCTGAAAGGGGTCCTAAAGTTCGTACTGTCAAGCTAAGCAAGAAAAGTCGTATATAAACGGCCTTTAATGTTCAATCTGCGCCGATTAAATATGGTTGAAAATAATCGATTACATCCTTAAATCTCTATGTGCAACACAAAAACACTAGTTAATTGCGTTTATAAAACAAAATATAATTTTGCTATGAAGGTGTTTACAGAAACCTAAAAAAAAAATATGTCGGATTTTGATGAAGTCGGTGCTAATGCCGAAAGTGATTTGCCTGTTTTGCTCGCAAATTTGAAAAAGGCATGTGGACTTTGGTTCCATAATGCAGTTTCCGAGAAACTAGCTGGTGAAAAAACAAATTCATCCTATGACAACATAACAACAACCACGGTGGAGATATTGCGTCATGGATTGCGCTTAACTCCGGAAGATGCTGTGATGGTGAGTTGTAACATCGAGTTCAATGGAATGCTGGAAATGTTTCATAAACAAACAATGAGATATTTTCAACCATAAGTGTTTGGGGCGTAGTAATATTGAACTACCCTTCAAAAATGTATGTACGGACTATTTGTACGTAATCGAGAGTGGCTCCAAGCAAAATATAGATATTTTCTATATAAATATGTATGTACATGCATACATAGTATGTATGTACAAGGTTTATAAACCTTGGAATAAACATATACATATACATACAAATATACACAACCGACTATTATCCATCAAATAGTATTTGCAATTTAATTTTTATATACCTATAATAAATATTTTTATTACACTTTAAGCCAAAGAATTTCTCGCCCGCTGACTTGCCTAGAGAAAAAGATTCCTTATATAAACTAGATGGTTTGAAAAAACTGATGGATGATTTTGAATGGGTTTGCCGATCAGCACAGATTCGTGATTCCCTGCCAACGGATTTCTCGGAACTATCTGCTTTGTCAAATAAAAGGCATCAGCAAGATTCATTATTTACTGTACAAGATTATAAATGGTTTTTTGATTCCTGGGTACGACGTAATCTTAAGGCAAATTGTTTGAGTGTTTGTCTTCAGTTGCTAGTAGCAGAAAACGAACTATTGAATGCATATTACAAAGAAAATGCTTTCTTGCGAAATGAAGTGTACTCAACAGCGCTTATCATTTGTTTGTCGGCTGTGGAATTAAATCAATACAGCTTGTTGAGCCAAATTGAAACACAGCTTTATAGTGTTACATCCTCCATAGCTGCCGTTTCTGCCTTACCAGATTTGAAACACAGACGTACTACATCACCCTCTGTATTCTCTATTTCGCCGCCTAAGCACACAAAGGTTTGCGAAACAGACGTAATGAACGAGCCGCAATTTAATATAGAAAATAAAGACGACATAACGACAACCCAAAAGGTAATTAAATTACAAAATATATACATATGGGCATATCCCAAAAAAGGTAAACCAAGAGCGCAAAATTAAAACTGATGATTTTTTTTAACTTAACAATAATGCGTAAATTTGTATTTCTTATAAATATAAAAGCATTTTTAATTTTTCCAAATTTGGGCTAAAACATACCGTACCTTTAAAAACAGCCTTTTGGCTAGTAATATTAACAGTTTCCTTTTTGTATTTAGCAGGGTGTTCAGATTGTTCAAAAAGAAGAGACATTTCTGAAAAAAATCGCCAATTTTTTTTATAAAATTCATGAAATCGGCTTAAAAAATTATTTATTTAAAAAATGAGATCTTGTTTTAAATTAGTTTTTAAAACCAAACACGAATTCATTTCAGGGTAATAATAAATAACACCAATCACCAATCACCAATGATAGTGATATGCAAAAAAATTTCTTTAAAAATATTCGTACTTCTAAAAAATATTTGTATTATTTAACATATTTCCCAATAGGGTCGCGCAATTAATACATTAATTAGAGCTCATATTAATTGATTAATCGCATAATCCGCTTTTAAGCGCACTGCGCTAAAAATAAAATATATAACCGAGTAAGATCAGCTTTTGCCACAAATGAAATTGCAAATTTTACATTCAGCGGGAGTTGTCACAAACATCCATAACTCTACGAACCAAAGACATTCTTTGGCCTTCACTTCCACATTCAAAGAAAAAAAAAATTTTATCCAAATATCCCTAAATTTGGAATATTTCTACATGCGTTAAAAAAAACTTGCATTTTTTTTTCTCGTCCGTACTGTTTTATATTTGCTTGTATCTTTGTCCTTAACTGTTTATACTTCCAAACTTTTTTGTTGAATATAGCACCTTCCCATTGCTTTTTAACATTTATAATATACATAGAATCTTTCAGTTTCTTTTTTATTTTAAGCTTAGTTAAACGCATGCGAATGTCGCGTCCGTAACCCAGGATATGCCCATATACTAAATTAGTTAAAATTTTCAGACTGATACCCCCAACTCGTCATCTCAACTCATTGTTCCTGCTTTATCGACATTTCGAAAGACCAAAAGCCTTCCCGCTTTGCAACACAAACCTTGTGTGTTTTTTGATTCTTTTAACGATGAAAAACCGAGACCGCGATGCAAAACAATGGTTAGCACACATCTGAAAACTAGTTCACCACAAGATATTCTATCACCGATTAAGGCGATCTCTACTACGTCTGTCAGTGAGAATGCATCGAATATAGCAAATGATGAATACTTTTCCAATTCTAATACGACCACAAATACGACAACCACAACGGGTTCATCGTACTGTGGCAGCGATTTAGCTGATATGGCCCTTCCCTCCACATCTCTTCAAAGTCAACAGAAATATTTTTTATTAACACCATCTTCAACGCACACACAGCCCACAGCTTCTTCCTACGCGTCAAGTGATTGTCGAATTGAGTTAATTAACTGTGATGATATTAAAATCTGGACCGATCAAGCCTACGATGAAACTCAAAACCAACAAACTGGACAGCAGGAAGAAGCGCCAACTACCGAGCCGTGTACCATTCCACAGAGGTTGGAACCGCTGAAACAGGTCAGACAATGTTTTTTTATATAAAAGATGTATAAAAACTATATAAATATAAATCTTTTTTCCTCCAGAAAGCGAAAAGCGCAAGTCCAATCGGCAGTTTCCTATGCAACCTTTTCAGTACTCCGCCAACATATACCCATTGGTCAATTCTCAATCAAACCGGTAGCAGTTGCGGTCTCAATTCAGATGACACCGAAGGCAATGCTGTCGCTGCAGTATTTCCCTGTACTCTAGTACAACCTGCGGATATTTCGTCGAGCTCGACAGGTGGTATGTTCGATGCATTTATGCCTGTTTGTGGGAAAAAATTACGATCGCGAAACTCCCAAAGTCTATTCGAGGACAGCATTAGCACGCTTGATTATAAATCTCCCACCAATGAATCGTCAAACACAACATCATTGGAAAATGCCGCCAAACCAACTAAGGTTCCTAAAAAGTTATCAAAATGTCAACAAAGTTTGACTGATTTTTTGCAAACTTCGCAAATGTCACGAAATAATACCGACTTGGAAAAGGAGAACGCTCATTTTCGAGTATCCGAAGCTATAATTTCAGCAATAGAACACATAAAATGGGATAACAGCAAGGATCCGGAGAAAAAATGGCGTCGGAGAAGAGGTTAGTGTTGATAAAATCGGAAGACGTTTCAAATACTTAAGATTTATTACTCACTTTGTAGACGTAGTTCGATCAGCCGCAGCTGCATCCGCCACAGATTGCTTAGCTCCAGATGGCAAGGAAAAAAATGGTTATCGACGAAATTTTGAGACAGAGGTATATACTCATAATTTGCAATGTGAAATTAAATATAGAGACCAAATTATTTAGTCTTCTTACGATGAATCCAGTGAGCACATTCCTTATGCAGAATTAGGCGAAAGTTGTCTTGATTTACTCTCCGCAGAAGTGATAGGCCTTTCAATAATTTCGAAATTTAGTGACAAACATCTTCCGAAAGTATCAGAGCTGAAATGGCTAGTCTCGGAGGAAGATACGCCACAACAACTCCTACCAATGCCTGATGATAGCCCTACAGCGAATCCTGATGAAAATGTTATACGCCCAATCACACGGGGTACTCGCTATTGGGCACCACCACGTCAACAAATTATCTTCACGGATCATCCATCGGCGAGGTTGGTTGTTACTTTTGTTTGTAATATCGAACAAATCCAAATTAAAGGTGTGTTTCTCTTGTTATAGTCGTAAGGAGTTGATATTGAAACAGAACAGCCGCTGCGCAGGATGTGGAATGCGAGTATCACGGCAATATATCAATAGCTTTCGATATTGTACGTATCTCGGCAAGTATCATTGTACCGGTTGTCATCGCAATCAAATATCACCGATTCCTGCAAAAATTTTACGATCGTAAGTAGACATAAGATAAAGGACTTGATTTTTTATTAATGTCTGTTTACTAATTTCTGTCTCACCCGCCAATGGTTTTTTCTTTCATTAAAGCTGGGATTTTAAGTGCTATCCAGTAAGTGTTTTTTCCTATCGTTTGTTGGAACAGATGTACACGTATCCCTTATTCTATGTACCGGACTTAAACCCTGTGCTTTACGTCGACAATAAAGCACTGCTATCTGCTCGGAGAAAACGGATTCACCTACAATTTGTCAAAGATTTTATAAAAACTTGCCGATTCGCAGTCAGGTAATTAAAAAATATAGATGAAACCTAAAATTACCAACTAATATTTTATATATTTTCTTTTCAGAGATCACGTATACTTTGAAAGCATACCTGAACACATAACGAATGATCCAGACATTTGGTCACTATCAGACTTTATTGATGTGCACAATAAGAGTATGCAGCGCTCCATTGACCAACTAATCGAGAAATGCGAACATCATATATTTAACTGTGTGGTGAGTTGCAGTAACGAACATAAGAATTAATTTGATTAAATAAAAACTTTACATAAAAATTTCACGATTTTTTAAATCCCAGCTCTGCACTGCCCGCGGCTTCCACTGTGAGTACTGCCAGAAGGATCAGGTAATTTATCCATGGCAGCCTAAAGTATTTCGCTGTGATTGCTGCGGATCATGCTTTCATTTAAACTGCTGGAAATTGATGTCAAATACATGCTGCAGATGCCAAAGAATCAACAAAAGGCAGGAGATTGCGGTTATTTGAGACGCAGCTCAAGCGCCAGCTTTGAATATGCGGATGTACCTTAACTCGAATTTGTATACGATAAAAAAAAGTTGTGGTCTTGCGTGTTTAAACACAAATTTTTACAAAAGTATGTGTATGTATGTATTTTAGTTAAATGTAATCCTTATATGATTGTTGCATACGATACGCTAACCGAAATAACAATTAGTACAGGTATTTTATATATTTTAGGAAAATATATCATAGCTACAATGATATATATGTAAATATTTGGTTTATTAATGGAGAAAACAGCTGCTCCTGCATATCCTGTGGAACCTGTGAAGCATCTGGAACGAAACTATTGTGTGTTTTGCTTGTTCGTATAGAGGGCAATCGTTGAGGATGTGTTGCAATGTTTGGTATGCAGTTTTCGCAGTGTTGGGTTTTCTCGATTTTCCTAAATTTCGTATAAAGTTTGGAACTGTGATTTATGTTTTTGGTTGATCTTAGACGGTATTTTTATCGAAAAATAACAAACAAAATTAGATTGAAAAACATTACGAATATTAAAAAAATAAATTAACACGTGGTCACCCTGCAAGTCAGCTGAGCATCAAATAAGTGCTCATTTTATCACTATCACTAATTACAAAAGTGCTTATTAAAATACTCATTTTTGTTCAGGCGATGCACTGAGCACTTTCCCCTTGGTATAATATTTTACCTTTTCTTACTAATTGAAAACTTTGATTAATGAAAAATATATCTGCTCTGCTCTAGAAACTACCAAACTGCTTATTTACGTTTTTTAAACACATCAGTGCTAATGAATAAAGAACTCATTGTATCCATGTCGAATCCATGTCTAATATTTACAAAGAACGTAGATAACAAGACGTTATAATTATGGTGAAAGTGCGCAACAGGCGCGTGCTTTCCCTACAAGAAATCTTACTGGCAAATGACCAGTCACCTGACGGTCAGTGCTGATGCAACAATGCTGCAATTTCCTCATCAGAAATTCGGGGGGAACAGGCCATAGTTTGACACACGCGTGCTCTTAAGAAGCGTGGCTTCTATCGCCATCACCTTAAGTCGATACGAATTGTTTCTACGTATTTCTACGCTACGCTACGTACACGTTCATGGTTAATCGCTCTCTTAGAACAGAAATCAGCTGGTTGTCAACAAAACATGCCAACCGTGTTATTACAACATTCTTGATTTTTTACACGAAATATCATTTCTTTTGAATTTTACATAGTTAAAGTATATGAGATTTAAAAGTTTTCTACGCTTATTGCAAAATATGACAGTAGGTGAAAAGGCCACACATTTAGACTACCGAAATAAGGTAATAATGGCACCAATGGTACGTGTTGGAACACTGCCTATGCGCTTGCTGGCTCTTGAATCCGGAGCAGACATCGTTTATACAGAGGAGTTAGTCGATTTGAAGCTAATACGTAGTAAAAGGCGTGTCAATGGTAAATGAAATATCCAACTGAAAAATATAAGTATTTATAAATGTCATTTATTCAATTTTGTAGCTGCATTGGGCACTGTCGACTTTGTCGATTGTAGTGATGGCACAATTGTATTTCGGACGTGTGCAAAAGAACGTCAGCATGTAGTGCTACAGTTGGGCACTAGTGATGCTGAACGTGCGTTGGCTGTAGGAAAATTGGTAGAACATGACATTGCAGGTTTAGACATAAATATGGGCTGTCCGAAAGAATTCTCCATAAAGGGTGGTATGGGTGTGGCGCTACTTGGGCAACCAGATAAAGCGGAGCACATTTTGAAAACACTTTGTAAAAACCTCAGCATTCCTGTGACCTGCAAAATTAGGTAAATTAAAAAACAAAGAGCGCACGATTTCGAAACGAACTAATTGTAAAGCATTTTCGCAGAATATTACCGGATTTGAATGATACAGTTAAACTCGTGCAGCGCTTTGCTGCTGCGGGCATCGCTGCGATAGCAGTGCATGCTCGTACACGTGATGAGCGGCCACAGCACGCACCACATCCAGGTGAATGAGAAAACATCAATTTTTTGTAATACAATTTATAACTTTTATTACCTTTCAAAAGAATTCATACGCGAAATCGCAAAGGCTGTTGATATACCAGTGATTGCGAACGGCGGTTCAAGGGAGATTCAAAAATATAAGGATATATTAAGCTTTCGTGATTTATGCGGTGCAACTAGCGTTATGGTTGCAAGAGCAGCGCAGTTGAACGTTTCCATATTTCGGAAAGAAGGTAAAACTTTTCACAATACGAACCTTTGCTCATACATATCAATAGCTTAGAGAGAAAAGTTGCTAAGTCCGTTTTTACGAAAACCCATATCTTAATATAGGAAGCAAGAGAAATTAAAAATGCATCTTCGAAAGGGATAGGGGAAAAGAAAGTATTTGTTTTTTTGTTATGCTAAGTGCAAAAGATGCAACAAATATCCAATAAGGACAAAATAATACGAATCTTTTAATAAAGACCGTTGCAAAACGCGAAATGGCGCATTAAAAGTTTAGTGAAATACTTGAAGAAAATGGCTTTATGAAATTTGAAAAAATTTACTTATCAACTTTTTACTCTTAAGCTAGCTACATATATAAATACCACAGTTGGGAAATACGAATTTATTTTAAATGCATTAATGGTTATTAAAGCAATAATGTTAATGTAAAAATTTCAATGCATTAATTTTGAAAAATATAATTCTAATGAAATTTGTTTTCATTAAATTATCCAAACTAATGCTAATGAAAACGCAAATACATTTTTAATAATTTTGCTCGTTCACATTGTTGAAACCCTTAAATTTCTATCGTTTTTTCGAGCTATGTAGATTCAAATATGGGTCACGTCGTATGGGTACGTTTCCTAATGAAGAAAAATCATTAGCAAAATTAGTGCATTCAAATTTTAGTTTTCATTAAATTTCAAAAATTAATGCATTAATTTTTTACATTAATATTAAAATGCTATGCATTAAAAATTAATGCATTTTGTACAACTCTGATACATACATATGTACGTATGTATATATAAAATTAAAAAGTATTCTTAACACTTTCAAGGCATGCTGCCAATGGATGATATTATTGTGAAGTATTTGAAACTTAGTGTTGACTATGACAATGCCGCGCACAACACTAAGTATTGTGTGCAAAATATATTAAAAGAATTGCAAGAGACTCCGCGAGGTAAACAATTCTTACAATGTCAAACGCTGCAACAAATGTGGTAAACGGTTATGTTTTTATTCAATATTTTGTTTTTTAAACAATTTCTTGAATTTCAGTGAAATCTGGTCGCTAGGAGATTATTGCTATCGCAAACAATTAGAGTTAAAAAGGCGCGGCAATTTTGGTAGACGAGAAGTAGCGCCCGGTGTGATACCTGACGACGATACTGCAGAAAGTCCGGATGCGAAGCGTCAAAAAAAGGATGCTCTGTCTTTGGACGCCGGTGTTATACAACATAATATTGCATTTTTGCGCTCGAACTACAACAGTGGTTGGTTCAAGTCTTATAATAGCAACACGTCTACATATTAAATAATATTTTCTGTTTTAATAGATACTAAACTGCCCAAAACAATGCTTTACACTTATGCTGGCCGCAAAAGCAAAGATATTCCGCACTACGAAACACAGCGTGTCGACAAACTATTCCGTGCAATTTGTTCCTTTGATGGTAAACGATATACAAGTTCATTTTGGGAGAAAAATAAGAAGCAGGCAGAACAAGGAGCCGCACTTGTGTGCCTGCTCGACATAGGCGTTGTAAGTGAAGATGACTTGATTAAGAATGGCAGCATTTTGCGATGATGAAATTTCGTTTACAATGTTATGCATACTTCATATTTTTTTTTGTTCTAGGCGATGCAATTAGAGTTATACATATTTACAAATATATTAAAAGACTTAGTTAACTTGTCTAAAAAGTTGGTTTGATTATTTTCAACAATTGTTTTAATAGTACATATGTACGTCGATCTACGCATACTTTCTTTTACGTATAACGCATTAAATTAAATTAATATTTCCAAAAATGGTTTCTGCCTTTTAAAAGCGTGCGTATGACCGCAAATGCATTAAAAAAATATGCGATTTTATGCGGAAGTTATTTGCGAATGGTGTGCATTACGCATGCTTAAAAATAATATTTGTTCCCTCTTCAACCGCATTGACTAATTTATTCGGGATTATGATGTTCCTCTTTTTGATAATGATGGTCATGTTCTTGCTGTAGTTGCACATGTGGCTGGCGGTGTTGCTGTTGTGGATGTTGCTGCTGTGGGTGCTGCTGCTGTGGGTGGTGCTGCTGTGGGTGGTGCTGACTTGTCTGCGGATGATGTGGGTGGCGTTGGGGTGGCGGCATCATATCGTTATCATCGCGGAAGCCATAGTTGGCAATAAAGTCAAGTAAAATAGACTTTGTTATCGGATGACGTATACTTTCGCAAACCGCTATAAAATATTATTAATAAAATAATAAATACTTAAGCATATTTGAGTAAAAATATATGCATCTCCTACATTGGGCTGTATTAAAACTATTTGGCAATAGTTTGTCCGTGCGCTCACGCATAAATATCCATAGGCCCTGCGGATTCACAGAGCATTCAATTATCTTATTATCCAAATCCTTTAGTGCCTTCGTATATTTAATTTTACCGAATGGCTGATCAAACCCTCCAACGTATAATAGGCCCACCTTTTCGGTTAACATTCTAAAACCAACAAATATTTTAAAAAGTTTAGCAAAGCATGAAATAAATTGTAACTGACCCCATGCCGCTTTCCACAGTAATTTTAAGTCGAAAATCTACAGAGTTCATATGAAACGGTTTCCACTTAAGTACATCCGCACATACACCTGCCGTGTAAGGCTAAAATCGAAAAATAATATTATGTAGGTACCTATATTTTTACATCGCTTGGCTACATTGCTTACTTGTTTTGAGGGCTGAAAAATTAGTCCATCTGGCTCATGCAATAACGACTTGGCAAACTTTTCACCAAGTAGAGAGGCAGATTGCCGTATGTCCCAAAAGTCTTTATGACGTATGCTGAAAGGTTCCAAGGGCCTATTAATCAAACCTTTCATTATAGCCTCATAGCGGGGATCTAAGAATTAAAAGGTGTAACACATGTTTGCCAAAATAGAAATTTTGGTAGTCAACATACCAATAATTTCTTTTCGTATGCAACGGAGGCGATCCGGAAAGAATGGCTTAGTGCCAATGTCATTATTGGATAACGTTACTATGTCGTAAATCAGGTATCGCGGTATGGATTGACCGTTGAGTTTGTCGATTACCATTTCCTAAGCACACGAAAAAATTCAATAGTTAATGAGAAAAAATTTATTATATCACTTTACCCCATCTAGAAGCGTGTTCTCCAAGTGTTGATCGAGGTTACCAGCTTTTACAAAGGTCAAGTTTTCGACTTGAAAGCACGAGTTATTGCGATCAAAAAAGTAAATCTCATCACGTTTATTGATAAGCATCATATACCTGTTGTAAACGTAGGTCTTATGAAATGTAATAAAATTTCAAATAGTTAAGAGCATTTTTCCTACCGCGTTCCGTCAGCTTTCCAAGATACCATATACGGTATCTCGTGCAATCGTTTTAGATTATTTTTATCCATAGAAACTGGTTGACAACCGGGGAATCCATTTTTCTCCCAGCTGCAAATTTCTTGAACCTTCAACTGCAATTCGCCCAGTCTTGGTTGATCGGTAACTTGCACTATCCCAGGCACACCGCTCATAAATGTTGCATTTTTAATTAAAATCTCCTTGCGGCGTTTCTTTTTACGGTTACCGCCGTTAGAAACACCCGCTCCATTAAAATCACCACTTTCGTTATTTTGTGTGGTTCCTTCCGCCTGGTCGTCTTCATCGCAATCTCCCTCCTGGTCTTCGCCGGCACCCTCACCACCATTGACATGGTTTAAAGCGGAATGTTGCGAAGTAGACGACATTTCCTGAGCCTTTCGTTTTTGCGACACATCGCTATTCACGTCGCTTCCATCACCGTCATCATACTCCAAGCACCAATTTGGCAATGCAGGAGCCATCAAAGCATCTTCCTCATCCTCGTAACGACGGAATAGTTCATTGATATAGTCCTGCTTGTATATACCTGGAGGACGCGCTTCCGCAAATATGGCCAATGCTGTTTCGATTGAGTAATCAAGACGTTCTACTAAATAAGAAGCGATCAAAAATCCGGTTCGATTGAAGCCATGCGTACAATGTACGGCCACAATATCAAAAGGACGCTCGTTTATGAAATTGTCAACAATCTCAATAAATGACTGTGTTTGTTCTGGTGAAGGAGTCTCCCCGTGACCTCGACACTGCAACTTTACGTACTGAGCATCGTTTTTTTCAACCACTTGGCGATCGTAAAAACGCTTTGTGTTGGTTAAATCGATCCAAAGTCCTAATTTTATCTGAAAGTAATAACCTTTCTTTAAGCTGGAATGGAAAGCTATGCTTCTAAAGCAAAGTGTATACATGATATATACGTATGTACATACACATCTGATGTGTATGCAGTATAGGCGACACGTTGCAGAGTACTAACATACCTTTATTGTTTTGCAATAGCTAAAAATCATTTCTGGACGAAAAAGGCATTCTATTGGCATCTGGTCGTCGAATGCGTTGCTCAATGGTGTTTTAAATGCCAAAAAACGTTCGGCAATAATTTTTTCACTCTTTCGGGGACAATGCAGCCAACGATTTGGTAGCGGACCAGGTCCACCCCTGGAGTTTCGAGACATATTTCAATTATTGAGCACTTAATACACCTAAGATCAACGGTGTGTGCTTGGGAGCACTACAATGATTAGCACGAATTTATTTCAAACTACACAGATCTTAGTAAGTATTTTAATCAATTAAACCACTTCACTGTAAAATAAAATTCACTCAAAACGCTGTCACACACAGCTGATATACGAAAAATTGGAAATGATAGAAACAAAATTCCTTTACTCGATAGCTTTCTATCCGTATTATCGAATTAAAGCTGAAGCTTCATTTAAGATCGAAATGTACGGCACTAGCTGTGTGTCGAACATGAAAATGTAAGGCCGATTAAGAACAGAAACTCCCTGGGAGTTTTCTCTCTTTTCCCTTTCCTCCTATCACGAATAAAATTTCCCTGAGGATTTTTTATATTAAATGGCGGAGTTGAGCTCTCGAAAAGTTGTCAAACAGCATTTGCGAAGTTCGAATTTTCTCCTCCCAAATTTTCGGCGAAAATGCTACTCCCTGGGAGGTTTGGCCAAAGAACGTAAATCTATAAGAAGAGGCAACTCGCTGAAGTGTGGCGAGTGAGTCTAGAAGGTTCGCAGCATGACCGAAAGACAGAAGATCACGCCTTCCCGAAAGAAAGAAAAAAGTTATTTTCTAGCTGTTTAAATCTCGACGCCATCTTTGTTGTAAGAAGTAAACAACGAAGAAAACAAAAAAAACCGCGTAATTGTTGAACGCATGAATAATCATTTTTATTATGCAAATTCTTCTATAAATCATGTCGTTGTGTTAAATTATTCTTTACCGTAAGTGTGCACTCGTTGTCACAAGCGAAAATTAAGAAAATTGCAGTAAAAAGCCACCACCAAATTGTAAACAACGAACAAATGTAGATAAACGGCTAATGTCAAAGTCGCCCAACTTTTTTCCTAAATGCGATTATAACGGGCTACTAAGACTGCGTTTATACACGAAAACTTTTGTCGCCGCAGTTTTTCACATTCCCTTTTGGTGGTGCTCGTTTCATTTACACACGGCGATTTGTGTGTATGCAATTGTTGTTGTCAGCTGTGAACAGCGGTTCAATTTAGGTCGGTGTTATGCAGAAATTTTGTATGGCAAACTGCGTGCAATTGTTGTTGCAGCAAACTCGGAGAGAGCGAGTTTGGCGACTCTCACAGCAAACTAATTTTGTTTGGTCAAACAGCAGCAAGTTCGGCGTTGTCATATACAAAAATTTTAGACAATTATTGCTATACACAAAATTCTCATTTCGTGTTGGCAATAGCCATGAAAACCATAATGAACGTGTAACCCTGTGCCAAACTCGACATAACCACCTCCGAACAAACTAAGCAGCCGCCATTTAATTTGGCAAACAAAAATTTGTCTGCATAACACCGACCTTACACAGACGAACGAGAGCACAAAGGGTGTTGCCCGAGCACGAGCAACTCGGTGCCCCTCTCCTTTCCTCGTCACGCTCTCTCCAACAAACGACGAGTTGCGGCAACAAAAATCGCCGTGTGTAAATGAGCACTAAGAAGACGTGATTTTGTATATTTGGTTCATGGGTTCGCAGGAGGAATTTGCGTCCGTTTTGACACAAAGTTTCGTAAATGAATTCGCCGCAAATTTGATTTCGGCGACAAAGAACGTTGAAGAAAGAGTGATCGATGATAGAAATAAAGAAATGAAATGACAAAAAAGATGGCGACGACTCCTTTTTTATTTGCCATCGGCATTTAACATGCGCATGTGCGTAGATTTACCAAAGAAGATTTTTTCTCTACGTTCTTTGTCGCCGCGAAACCAAATGTGCGGCGAATTTATTTACGAAACTTGATGTAAAAACGGACGCGAATTCCTCTTGCAAACCTTCTAGCAAAGAACGTACAGAGAACGTTTAAAACAGAGAAGCAGCAATTACGAATAGCCGTGTG
>NW_023458556.1:55005116-55010446 GCF_013731165.1 Rhagoletis pomonella | reverse complement strand
TTTTTTTATTTATGTCGAAAAATCATTCAAATAAAACATTTGAAGAATTTGTGTTTATACTGCAACATATTATAAGCATTTATTATTTAAATTTTTATTACAGTGGTGTTGGTACATTCTACACATTGCGAAATATGCTTGCAATATTTTCTACAAACATTTTTGTTACAACTAATGCAACAAATTTGTGTCTTATTATTCCTGATACACATTCCTGGTTTCAATTTCTGTTTCGTAGCTGCTTCGCTCCTATATAAGTTTAAAAACATATTTTTTGTTATTGTTGTTTCCGAGAGAACGAAAAATGACACTGAAGATGGCACAACGCGGAAACCGGTTTGTCTTCAAACCAAATTGTACAAGAGATGACGGAAATTCTTTCTAAAATACATCATTTAAAAAGATCCTGTTTTCTCTAAAACCTAAGAAAATTACTATCATAATAGTTACAATGCGTACGTATAATTTAAAAATTACACATGACAAAATACTTACAAAATAAAAATTTAGATTTAGACGCTTATCACTAGAGCTCGGATTTTTATGCGAATTGAATATGCAAAATATATGCAAGACGTATGCAAAATATATGCAAAAAATATGCAAGAACTGTGCAAGAAAATTGCAAAAAATACATACTTAGATATGCTAAAAACAGTTTTTTTATGCAACAATTTAAATAACGCCTAAGAAACAAGACCGAAGTCGTTTCCACTAGTGTCCATGTTATTAAGATTTCACAGAAAATTAAGCAAGCTTTATTAAAGCATATCTTCAAATTTATTAACAACTTGTATTTATGTTAACTCTTTAAACTACTTTAGTATCTGTATCTGTGGAAATCGTCCGCATTTGCGGTCCTAACCGTTGCCAAAGTCCCCAACGTCATAGACCAGGACCGCATCCTGGAGGAGAATAGGGAGAAAAACCCAATCCTCTCTTCTTCAGAGTCGGAAGAGGACGAATCTCTTGCATGGGATGTAGGTGGAGAAGCAGTTCGCTGCCAACTACCCTCCACTGACGGAGTTGGTCCTCTTTCCACAGCCCAGAAGAGCAAGTATCGGAGGACGAAACGCAAGCAGCTGAAACCCTCTTCTGAGGCTGACCGAACTCCTCCTGACGAGTGATAATTTGTGATAATTATCTGTTAAGAAACAAAGCTATATACATACTGGTAGATCTCTCTCAGCTCTCTCCGCCGGCAAATCTCCTATGACGTCATATTCACGTTACTCTCCCGAATTTCAATCAGCGCAATCTTGTATTCTATCGGTCTTGCGCATGGTTGCCACTCGCCAACATTTTTTTCTACCAAAATCTCTTAAGAAAAATTACCGAAAGCTACCAAATCTTGACTACCAAAATCTTTACTTCATCACTGAAAAAAAATATATACTGAATAAAACTGCTATATTTCATAACAAATGAGTATATACTTACAGCCTGTTTCTGTGACTTAATAACATGTCGGTAGGTGGGTCTAGTAAAAAGCGCGCCAATTTTGTTTTGTGCCGGAATAATCAAAACGATTTATGGACCTTACCGAAAATTGCCAGATGGCCACTATTAAAATGTGAGATGGTAGAATTCAAAATTTATCGCAAAAATTCGAAAGTTCTTTTAGAAGTGCCGCCCTTGGTTCTGCCGCTGTAATTGAAATATTCCCAGTATTCGAATATGAGAGGACCCTAATTTTCAAGGAATGAAACCGATTCAAAATAACGTTCCGGTTTGGGTTTCGGTTTTGCCAAGTGTTTCGGTTTCGGTTTTGGTTTCGTTCTTCAAAATTTATTTCGGTTTTGGTTTCAGTTTCGTTCCGGTTTCGGTTTTTCACAGAAATTTTGTTGATATTATTTAAATCACAATGTCTTAAACGTTGAGGAAAGAAAATCGAAAATTACAGTTCACTGATAATATCAACACTAGGTTCTTTTCCTAACAATCCGGACCGGATTTGGTAATTAGAGAATAAGAGAAACATTTTCTTTCAAAAATGGAACAAAGTTCAGAAGTACGGAAACGCAAAAACCCACATTTCGTGCCCACAAGTCGAGAAACAGCTGATTCACGTTGTTCTTGTTTTTGTCACTTATACCATGTTCTGACCGACATCGGAAACATGTTTTCGTTGCTAAAACTGGTTTTCGACCTGAAACTTGTGTTTTCGTCTATATAAAATCTGTTAAACGAAAACCAGTTTTCGCTGAAACCTACTTGAAAACTCACTTTCCACTCATTCCAATCGGTGTCTTCACTAGTTTTTTTCGATTATTTATCGAAGTGGAAGTCATATTTTATCATCTTTAATACGCCATTTCGGATTTATTGTTAATTGCCTGGCCAAAGCAAAATAAGAATGAAAGTTAAAGGTTGTAAATGAAAAGAAAATGAAGGAAAAATGTTTTGGTTGTCGGTCAGAACATGGTATTAAATGCAAACACTTGGAAATTGAATTTTGGTTTCACAAATTTGATTTTAAGTACATAGATTGAAAATACATCAACAGGCCATTTTCCTTAACTTTTCCTTAAAAGCACCAAGTAAATGCAGGCAACATATAAACACAATACAGCTGATATGCACTTTGACACTTTATCCATTTTTACTCGGAGAAAAATTCCGGGCTGTTTCGGGCAGAAAGAAGAATACATTTACACATTTTGTTGAGTACAGGAATGATTTCTGGGCTATTTTGGGCACACGCGGGATCTCGCATTGCGTACGGGAAAGAAACTACTTAAATATAATTAATCGATTATCGATTGACAACAACAAAGTCATCAGCAGATGTTTGCGAAAAGTTACCTTGCCATATTTATTTACTACTTAACAAGAATTTTAGCAAAATGTTGCTGATTTTGGTTAAATAAATCATTTATTTCAAAGAAATTTGTATTTATTATTTTTGTAAATTTCTGGAAACCGATTGAAACCTGTGATTGAAATGGTTTCGGTATCGTTCCTTTTCAGGTCAAGATAACGGTTACGGTTTCGGTTTCGGTTTTGAAAAACGAAACGGTTTTAAACGGTTACGGTTTCGGTTTGGGTTTCGGTTTCATTCCTTGCTAATTTTATCGAAGTAATTTTATAGAAGTGTCAGTAGTGCTGCCACTGAAACTCGAAGGGCTTTTATAATTAGCCACATGCAAAACATAATTCATTTCTTTCTGGTAATGCAAATAGATATTTACAGTGAAACCCGCTTAAGTACCCACCCGCTTAAGTACCTAACCCGCTTAAGTAACCAACATTTTTGGGCACCGTGAATTTTTTAATGTAATCTGAAGAAAATCCCTCTCTTAAGTACCTCCCCGCTTAATTACCCAACCTGCCTAAGTACCTAAATTTTTCGTACCCCATTTACCACTTTACTTATAATTTTTCCCTTTTAAGTGCTCTTTTAATATTTTTAAAATATTTACATATTTTGAAATTTAAAAGCAGCGCTACACAATCAATATTAATTGCCACCGTCAGTGTAACAACATGCAAGATTCAAATGGTTTTTTAGAATGTTTGTCGCATTTGATTCCATATAACGAATAAACACATTTTTTTTATGTGAAGAGAAGTGCAGCACCTTCGGCAAAAAAATTTAAAAAAATCAAAGGTAATTTTTTGCCAGTTGCAACTTGTTGCACTAAAATAGAATGGGGTCACTTCTGAGAAAAAAGTTTGAAATTTTGATGAATTCTATAAAATTTTATGCTTAGGTGTAGTGTAAATGGTATTTGTTAGGGAATGAACTGTATTTTAATTGAAAAATCTTAAAAATTAATAAACATAAGCGGCAAATCACTTTTTAATTAATTAATTGAGTTATTGTAAAAATAACAAAACATCCCTTTATTTATTTGTTAATAAAGTTTTTCTTTATGTGCTTATGTGTTTAAATAATGCTACGATCTGGTAATACTTCATTAAATGCTCATGTTTTATTCAGAGATTTATTTCTGTAAGTTAAAAAGCAGTTTAATTACATGAATAATTATGATCCTTTTAAGTACCCAACCCGCCTAAGTACCTCAAAAAGCTAACATTTTTCATGAGGTACTTAAGCGGGTTTTACTGTAGTTACAAAAGTTACCAAAATGAAATAAAAGTTACCAAGTTACCAAACCGTTTAAAAGTTACCACTTTTGGTAGAAAGTTACCAATTGTGGCAACCATGATTATAATAGATACTAGCAGACCCGGCGAACTTCGTCCCGCCCAAAATGTTTATATATTTTATTGAAACTTTTTAGTCCAACATTTTCACCAACAATTCACGTTTACGATTTTCATTGGCACATTTGTCTGCTAAGATTAAGGTTTGGTGGTCATTTGCCGCAATAAATAACCTAAGGAAAGTGTTATATCCGTTCTTGAAATTCTCCAGTTGTGCGGCATTTCATAGCACGGTTATTCGCAAAGCGAAATAAATTTTTTCCTCTTCACTCCCTGGCGGCAACAATGACCCGGTTCTATAGTGAATGTCCTAGAAGCTTGACAGTATATTAGGTGCCAAATCAAAATGGGTGCGAATCATTGTTCTGTACCTTAAAAGTTCGAACGCATAATAATACTGGAAAATCACATCCATTGGGCCAATTGCAACGCAGGACCCTCTATATACTCAATGGTGCAAAAGGTCGATTTAATCTGACCTTCATGGCCCCTTTTCTCACTTGGCTATTTTAAGTAATAGCTCGACTTCGGCACCACTTGGCAGCACGTTTTTGCAATAGTATTGCATACATATTTAAAACATTAGCCAAATCGGATCATAAATAAGATTTTTAGTAATAACTCAACTACAGCGCCAACTGTCGGATTAAATTGTGAAACTAAACCATCCAAAGACCCACTCAAATACACAAAAAGTTTCGTTAAAATCCGTACAACCATTTAGGAGGATTTCACTCACAAACACACCTACAGAAGAATAAAAAAATGCATTCAAAGATAGCTAGCTCGGTAGGTTTGTAGGCCTCACACCCCTTTTCAAATAGCCCAAATGTTCTCCATGAGTATGGGCTTGATTTCAACTATATACATATCTTCATACGAAGTTCCAGTACTGTACCATGAATAATTTCAGAGATATGCAGTATAAAAATTCGATTTATATGGCAGGAGCCACGCCCCCCCTTTCCAACAACTGCCCCCTTTCTTCATGAATATGCGATTGATTTCGTATATCTCCACACAAAGTTCCAGAACTCTACCATGAACACTTCCAAAGATAGGCAGTATGAAAAATTCGGTTTGTATGGAAGATGCCACACCCCCTTTTCCAATAGTTCCAATTTTTCTCCAAGAGTATGCGATTTATTTCGTACATCTCC
>NW_023458556.1:55001033-55005016 GCF_013731165.1 Rhagoletis pomonella | reverse complement strand
TCCAATTTACCACAAATAGACTACATGGTCCAACGATTTTTGCAGGGTAATAATACAAGGTTAGATAATTATTGACAGCTACAGTTTGACACTCCCTTACAAAAGGTTGCATTTACGAAGGACGGAGAAAAGGGGAGGAATGAAATCTCTTGGTGCGAAAATGGTAGAGAAAAGTACGCAAAGTAGGCAATTAGTAGTGAAATTCCTTTTGTAAATTCTAATGTTTTTGCAGGAAATCTGGCATTTTAAACAAAATTTTGAACGTAATATTGATGTATCTATGTAAATTACGTAATTTATGTGCTATTTAGCTGTATAAAAAATGCAAAATGACTCAAAATTAAAATAAGACTACTATGAGATTGATGTAAACATCCCATTTAAAAACAGTTTATGTTTTCATCAGTTAAATATGCTTCATATGCATATACAAATAAACATATTGCACAAACGCTCATACTTCTATATCACACCAAAGCTACACTGTTTCCATGTAAATGTGCAAAGAAGCAACACGGTGCCACTGCTAAGGGAGCGGTGCGAGAGAGACAACTGTCAGTTTATCGAACCTTGTATTATTGAATCATGATCGCAAGCTTCTCCAGGTCATTTCCAGTACAATCCATTTTGAAATGAATACAGAAGGTGGCAATTGGAAATTTTGACAGAAATATGACGTCATAGGAGATTTTGTTTATTGGCTGTGTAACATACATATACATATGCACATGCAAAACATGTACGCAAGACCATGGTTGCCACAATTGGTCACTTTCTACCAAAAGTGGTAACTTTTAAACGGTTTGGTAACTTTTATTTCATTTTGGTAACTTTTGCAACTACAGTAAAAACCGCTTAAGTACCTCACGAAAAATGTCAGCTCTTTGAGGTACTTAGGCGGGTTGGGTACTTAAAAGAACCCGCTTAAGTACCTCGTTGCGGGTACTTAAGCGAACATAATTATTCATGTAGTTACAACTTCTTTTTAACTTTCAGAAATTAATCTCTGAATAAAACATGAGCATTTAATGAAGTATTACCAGATCGTAGCATTATTTAAACACATAAGCATATAAAGAAAAACTTTATTAAAAAATAAATAAAGAAATGTTCTGTTATATTTACAATAACTCAATTCTTTAAAAAGTGATTTGCCGCTTATGTTTATTAATTAATTTTTACGATTTTTCAATTAAAATACAGTTCATTCCCTAACAAATACCATTTAAACCTAAGCCTAACCTTTTCATAAAAATTTCAAACTTTTTTCTTAGAAGTGACCCCATTCTATTTTAGTGTAATAAGTTGCAACTGGCAAAAAATTACCGTTGATTTTTTTAAATTTTTTGCCGAAGGTGCTGCACTTCTCTTCACAAAAAAAAAAAATGCGTTTATTCGTTATATAGAATCAAATGCGACACAAAATTCTAAAAAACCAACTGTACTTTTTTAGCCATTTGAATCTTGCATCTTGTTACACTGACGGTGGCAATTAATATTGATTGTGTAGGGCTGCTTTTAAATTTCAAAATATGTAAATATTTTAAAAATATTAAAAGAGTACTTAAAAGGGAAAAATTATAAGTAAAGTGGTAAATAGGGTACGAAAAATTTAGGTACTTAGGCAGGTTGGGTAATTAAGCGGGGAGGTACTTAAGAGAGGGATTTTCTTCAGATTACATTAAAAAATTCACGGTGCCCAAAAATGTTGGTTACTTAAGCGGGTTAGGTACTTAAGCGGGTGGGTACTTAAACAGGTTTCACTGTAAATATCTATTTGCATTACCAGAAAGAAATGAATTATGTTTTGCATGTGCGTAATTATAAAAGCCCTTCGAGTTTCAGTGGCAGCACTACTGACACTTCTATAAAATTACTTCGATAAAATTAGAGTCATTTCATATTCGAATACTGGAAATATTTCAATTACAGCGACAGCTACAAGGGCTGCACTTCTAAAAGAACTTTCGTATTTATGCGATAAATTTTGAATTCTACCATCTCACATTTTAATAGTGGTCATCTGGCAATTTTCGGTAAGGTCCATAAATCGTTTTGATTATTCCGGCACAAAAAAAAAAATTTGGTGTGCTTTTTACTAGACCCACCTACCGACATATATTTCGACTCACTGAATTCAAATCTGAGGTCCGTTTGACACGTATACTAAATTGTGGAAAAGCGAAAAAATAGCAAAAAAATTTCAATTTTCGGAATTTACTTGAAATTTTGTACGAGTCAAACGGACGGTTAAAAGCACCCGCAACGTTTTTTTTTGTGTGCCGGTACCTTTATTCCGTGAGTCGCAAATATCGGCACATTCCGAACGAAAAATGACACTGACATTGGCACAACGTCGAAACCGGTTTGTCTCCTAACCAAATTTGACAAGGGATGATGGAAAATCGCTCCACATTACATCATACTCCTACCCTGTCGGAAACACCAACAATGAAAATGAGAGTAACGGCACATGCAACAATTAATTGTAAGAAAAATATTTTCTAATAAAAAAAAAATATTATAATTGTCAATAGCATTTTCAATCTTGATAATTTATCAAGAAAATAGATTTAAACTTCTGTGCTAGAACTGGGAGTTCTTGATAAATAATCAAAAATTGACAAAGTATAAAAATATTGAATTTATTAAGTCACAGAAACAGGCTGTAAGTATATACATATTTGTTATGAAATATAGCAGTTTTATTCAGTATATTTTTTCTTTTTTCAGTGAAGAAGTGAAGATTTTGGTAGTCAAGATTTGGTAGCTTTCGGTAATTTTTCTTAAGAGATTTTGGTAGAAAAAAATGTTGGCGAGTGGCAACCATGCGCAAGACCGATAGAATACAAGATTGCGCTGATTGAAATTCCGGAGAGTAACGTGAATATGACGTCATCGGAGATTTGCCGGCGGAGAGAGCTGAGAGAGATCTACCAGTATGTATATAGCTTTGTTTCTTAACAGATAATTATCACAAATTGTCACTAATTTCTGCTGGAAAGCGTTTCTTAACCCAAAAAACTAGCATTCATAATTTTTTCTCTCATTCGTAATTGGAACTATAAACAGTGACGTCTCTTCCCCTTGTGACCGGTATTCTTTGCTCCACAGCTTTGAGCCAATCCCAGTTAGCTTGGGAGGGGCATTTCTCTTATGAACGAGCATTAGCTACAGTGCCGGAGGAAATAACGGCCCGGATCAGCAATAAGTTGCCCGGGACCCAGACATCGAGAAGTAGTTGCTTCGAGGGAATAGCGAGGGCAGTTCTGCCTCGACCGACCCTTGCATCATTTCTTCCCTTGGTTTGAGGCAAGCGTTTCGTGGCGCCAGAGGTCTGTCTGGATGATTGGAATTGGGCAATGCCCCACCAGTACCGTGCCAAACTATGACTCGAAGAGGCATTGGGACAGCAATTGGTGTCTGTCACCACAGGTTTTTTTTCTTGCAACGTTGGCAAGCAGATTTGGATGTCGGTACATCCATCAAGTTCCACTGGTTTCTGGAGTAACATTCGTAGACCTGCTCCGCTTACTGAATGCAGCGACAGGAGGAGTTCGGTCAGCCTCAGAAGAGGGTTTCACCTGCTTGGGTTTCATCCCCCGATACTTTCTCTTCTGGGCTGTGGAAAGAGGACCAACTCCGTCAGTGGAGGGTAGTTGGCAGCGAACTGCTTCTCCAACTACATCCCATGCAAGAGATTGGTCCTCTTCCGGCTCTGAAGAAGAGAGGATTGGGTTTTTCTCCCTATTCTCCTCCAGGATGCGCTCCTGGTCTATGACGTTGGGGACTTTGGCAACGGTTGGGGCCGCAAATGCGGACGATTTCCACAGATACAGATACTAAAGTAGTTTAAAGAGTTAACCTAAATACAAGTTGTTAATAAATTTGAAGATATGCTTTGATAAAACTTGCTTAATTTTCTCTGAAATCTTAATAACATGGACACTAGTGGAAACGACTTCGGTCTTGTTTCTTAGGTG
>NW_023458556.1:54976319-55000933 GCF_013731165.1 Rhagoletis pomonella | reverse complement strand
CACCTAAGAAACAAGACCGAAGTCGTTTCCACTAGTGTCCATGTTATGTATTAAGATTTCAGAGAAAATTAAGCAAGTTTTATTAAAGCATATCTTCAAATTTATTAACAACTTGTATTTAGGTTAACTCTTTAAACTACTTTAGTATCTGTATCTGTGGAAATCGTCCGCATTTGCGGCCCCAACCGTTGCCAAAGTCCCTAACGTCATAGACCAGGAGCGCATACTGGAGAAGAATAGGGAGAAAAACCCAATCCTCTCTTCTTCAGAGCCGGAAGAGGACCAATCTCTTGCATGGGATCTAGGTGGAGAAGCAGTTCGCTGCCAACTACCCTCCACTGACGGAGTTGGTCCTCTTTCCACAGCCCAGAAGAGCAAGTATCGGGGGATGAAACGCAAGCAGGTGAAACCCTCTTCTGAGGCTGACCGAACTCCTCCTGTCGCTGCATTCAGTAAGCGGAGCAGGTCTACGGATGTTACTCCAAAAACCAGTGGAACTTGATGGGAGTACCGACATCCAAATCTGCTTGCGAACGTTGCAAGAAAAAAAAAAACCTGTGGTGACAGACACCAATTGCTGTCCCAATGCCTCTTCGAGTCATAGTTTGGCACGGTACTGGTGGGGCATTGCCCAATTCCAATCATCCAGACAGACCTCTGGCGCCACGAAACGCTTGCCTCAAACCAAGGGAAGAAATGATGCAAGCGTCGGTCGAGGCAGAACTGCCCTCGCTATTCCTTCGAAGCAACTACTTCTCGATGTCTGGGTCCCGGGCAACTTATTGTGAGCCCGTAAAAGGCCCTCTGCTCATTGCCATAATGGGCAGGGCGGGTTAGACTCGGCAGATGACTACTGCGGAAATTAAACGCTGATCCGGGCCGTTATTGCCTCCGGCACTGTAGACAATGCTCGTTCATAAGAGAGGGATGGAAACATTGTGGTGAAGTGCCCCTCCCAAGCTAACTGGGATTGACTCAAAGCTGTGGAGCAAAGAATACCGGTCACAAGGGGAACAGACTTCACTATTTATAGTGCCAATTACGAATGAGAGAAAAAATTATGAATGCTACTTTTTTGGGTTAAGAAACGCTTTTCAGCAGAAACTAGTGATAATTTGTGATAATTATCTGTTAAGAAACAAAGCTATATACATGCTGGTAGATCTCTCTCCGCTCTCTTCGCCGGCAAATCTCCGATGACGTCATATTCACGTTACTCTCCCGAATTTCAATCAGCGCAATCTTGTATTCTATCGGTCTTGCGCATGGTTGCCACTCGCCAACATTTTTTTCTACCAAAATCTCTTAAGAAAAATTACCGAAAGCTACCAAATCTTGACTACCAAAATCTTCACTTCTTCACTGAAAAAAGAAAAAATATACTGAATAAAACTGCCAAATTTCATAACAAATGTGTATATACTTACAGCCTGTTTCTGTGACTTAATAAATTCAATGGCCCGTAGTCATAGTCAAAATAAAGTCGACTTTAAAGTTAGTTGCAGCTTTTTTGACAGATATCCCATTGAAAATTATGTCAAAAAGCTGCAACTAACTTTAAAGTCGACTTTATTTTGACTATGACTACGGGCCAATATTTTTATAATTTGTCAATTTTTGATTATTTATCAAGAACTCCCAGTTCTAGCAGTTTAAGTTTAAGTCTATTTTCTTGATAAATTATCAAGATTGAAAATACTATTGACAATTATAATAATTTTTTTTTTATTAGAAAATATTTTTCTTACAATTAATTGTTGCATGTGCCGTTATTCTCATTTTCGTTGTTGGTGTTTCCGACAGGGTAGGAGTATGATGTAATGTGGGGCGATTTTACAGTTTATTTTATAATCCTCTTCTGCCTGTTATTAGTGTTTAGTGTGGGACAATTTTTGCTCTTAAAATTAAGATAATTATGTCGAGCAAAAATAAAACTACACAAAAATGCGAATATGTGGTAGATTTCAGACCTTGTGCGGTAGATGTGGTAGATGCTCAAAAAAGTGGCAGATCTATCACAATGTGGTAGAAGACCGATCACTGGTCATATACTGTCAAAATTTTCAAGAGAGAGTTAGCGGTATCACAAGTTGCGTTCGGCAAGTCAAAAATTTGTAATAGTTTTCCAAATTTTGACTGGATGGCGTTCGATAACGACAAAAAATTATCCAACACACAAAAATTTAGAGAGCAAGCGTTCATTTTGATGCAAGAGAAGCGTTCATTTTGTACTGGCAAAATTTTAGTCAGCAAAAATGATCCATCACGAAAACATATGATCACAGAACATATGGTTGCAATTTTTGTAAACAAACAAAATTGCTTCTTTCGAGTTTTGGTGTTTATATGCTTTTTGGCTGCCTGCTATGTGACTTTATGATAGTGCCAACTAGTTTTTACTTCTAGAGATGTTACTGGCGAACATCGAACGTTCACTTTCCTCTTTTCTTACATGGAGGCAACATGAATTTTAGTTTGTTTACAAATAAAACATAAACAAAGTCAGCTGGTGTGTCTTCTTCTTCCGGTTTTTGCAAGTGATGGCTAATTTCCTGTTCGTTTACTTTTTTGCTTTTTCTTCTCTTTGGGAGAGAATTTTCGCTTACGCTCTTGATTTTGATTGTTGCATGGTGTTGGCTAATTTTGTTATCGAACGCAACTACAATCAGCGCCACCTTATGTATTCATTTCACAATGGATTGTACTGGAAAGAACCTAGAGAAGCTTGCGATTGTCAATCACCGATCAGCTGTTTATAAAATGTCAAAAACGTCAATAAGCTGATGGTAGCTGGGCCGTCACTTTGGTCAACCAAACAAAAAGGACGATTGCATTGCAGCTGCTGTATAAACGATATTTTGTTACAAATTTGTTTTCGATTTAAAATTCTTAAAATGCTTTCGAGCTGTGCAGCAAGGTCGATCAATTTAGTGGTAAGTTGTAATAAAGGGAACCATTGACCACAATATTTAACGTATGTTTGCCATGAAAGCGGTACGCACGGCTCGTTATGTAATTTAAAACGTAAAAATAATAATTTGTTCCTAATTGTTTCATGTATTTTGCACTTACGGTATAGCGTGGCAGTATGCGCACTATTGCCACGAGCGCAGTGCAACGCAGTGATCATCTCTTCGTGCACCGCGACACTCCGGAAGACAACCCAAGCATCAAATTCGAGTTTACGCCAGAGAATAAGAAGGTCAGTCAACTATCGTGTTTTGCTAGTTTTTAATTAACTCTCTTTATCTCCTATTTCATCCATAAAAGCGTGTTGAAGCTATTATCAGCATTTACCCAGAGGGTTACAAACGCGCCGCCATGATCCCACTGCTCGATTTAGCGCAACGCCAATATGGTTGGTTGCCCATCTCGGCCATGCAAAAGGTTGCCGAAATTCTAGAAGTATCACATATGCGAGTTTACGAAGTCGCTACTTTCTACACAATGTTTTTGCGTCAACCCACTGGCAAATACCATATACAAGTATGCACTACCACGCCATGCTGGCTACGTGGTTCTGATGAAATTATGGAATGTTGCAAGGTATTATTTTATTAATCCATAAAAAGGTATTTTTCGATAATTCATAAACCTCGTTTTATTGCAGAAAACTTTGGGTGTGGAACCAGGTGAAAAGACTAAAGATGGCCTGTTTACCATTTCTGAAGTAGAGTGCTTAGGTGCTTGTGTTAATGCACCAATGGTCGCCATTAATGACGATTATTATGTGAGTTACACTAAGCATTTACGTTAACTTTTATTGTTCTAAGAAATATACATAATATAATTCTTTGCACTGCAGGAAGACTTAACCGTCAAAGACATGCAACAAATATTAGCGGATTTCAAAGCGGGCAAACCATCACCACCTGGTCCACGTAGCGGTCGTTTCGCCAGCGAACCTGCTGGCGAGCCCACCTCGCTGAGTGAGGAACCAAAGGGACCTGGATTCGGTCTGCAGCCAGCCCTCCAATAATTTGACTAATTTATCCAATTTTTTGCTCTTTAATCTTGAATAAACCCCGATGAAATGAAGTTAGTTGCCTAAGTAAAACAGGAATTTTGGGAACAAAAAAATTTAGATATGCATTAGTAATGCCGTATTGGTATGCCCTAAGTTTCTTTTTAGCTGTTTTTTGTGAACAAAATAGTGGCTGTGTTTCTTGGGCAATGATCGGGATCCGGATAAGAAATTTGCACCCAAATGCAACAACGATATGGTTGCCGCACGGTTTGGTAGCCCAGACAAATGATTGTATGTATACACAAACAGATATTCTGCCATTTGTTTCTCGTAAGTTAACGAGTCTTACTTGGTTCAAATAAATTGCCTTTATGTTAAATATGTTCCACATTTAGTGAGTTCATTTTAATATTTTCGTCTTCCTCGTGCTAGTAGTATAAAATGCTGCCAACCCCAACAAGAATGATCCAGATCGTTTCCGTGAGAAGTGATCGTGATACTGAGCTGGATAACCCAAAGAAACACAAGTATAAGTAAAAAAATAAAAATAATAATGCGTTATAAGGGAAGGTTTGAAGCAGTCACCCCTATTGCGAGTGTCGACTAGTAGTAGATAAAAGACTATTCGATTATCGCTTTTCCTTGGTATTGTGAATGTGGATTTCCCCATCAATAAGCGACTTTGAACAGTTTTTAGTCGTTCATCCTTCTACAATCGTTTGTTTTAGAAAGATGAACGTCTAAATCCAATTCACACTCACTTATTGAATGAGAAAACGACATCGAAAATACATACTCAGCCCTATCACCAATTCCATGTGAATAAAACATTCCCATAACTTAACAGGAAAAACAAGAAATTGGGAAAAAATGTTTTTGTTCTGCTTTATAATTTTTGGGAATATTTGTTCATGTGAAATTTGTGATGTGGCCAACTATGGATACTCGATACTCGAATAATAGCCGTTTATCTACTACTAGTCGACACTCGCAATATGGGTGAGTACTTATGAGATCATAAGGGCGAACTAAAGGATGAGATCCAACAATACACGTAATAAACCTCTAGACCCGGCCCTCTGTTTACAGGCAATAAACGACATTCACAGAGACTGCCACCACCTTCACTATCTCCCGTTTTGTGAATGACATCATAGGAGTACACTCACCACCTGTAGACCGCGTAACTGTGGCTCAGCTGCGATCTGGATACTATATTAGGTTAAACTCTTATTTGTCTAAACTAGACTCCAACGTACGAGGTTACTTCCGGGATTTGGACGTACTTCTCACGACTGCAACCACCTCTTCAGTTGCTCCGCAATTCAACTCAACTAACATCCCACTACCTCTGGTTCCGTTAAAACGGCACGCTTCCTGAGCCTATCGTTAGTTGAGCTTGACGAAAACAATTGAAGGGCTATCAGATTAGGTGATAGCTAATTAGTTGCTGCAACAAAATAATTGGGGCAATTTGAATTAATGCAGTGTGTTTGCTTTCGGAAGTTGTGTTCAGACGATATTAAAAATGATAATTTTCTAAAAATTAAATAACGAAGTTATCAAAATAGATAATAAAAGTAAAATGAACGTTGGATTAATTTTGAAACTATCCGTTTTCAGAAATGAATCAAGCCAAAACATAAGACTATTTTATTTCTAAACTATGATGCCATTTCTGAACATAGCAGCCTATATTACTTGTCCGTAATTAATATTGGCTATCGCTGAATCCATCATAGTCCGATTTTCGTTTCAACGTGCATATGTATATGCATTTTCCTAGATTTCACGAAAAATCGAACTACAATCGATTCAGTGATAGCCCTGAATAAAAAAAAAAACGAAGTGCTAATCTATGCTTACCTACACATGTATACGACAGGGAAAGTAATATTTACTACTCTGAAATGATAAGCACTTGGAGCTATCACTCTGAATCTATCGTAGTGCGATAATTTAGCAAGAGTAATTCAATCATTAGGCACTTAGCAAGGGTCGCCGTCGACAAGCTCAATCGGTCTGCATAACCAAAACGACACGGATTGTAATCTGGTCAAGGGCTGGCACTCCAATAGTATTCCAAATAAAACCTTCTTAATGGATACTCCATTTCGCCAGTAACATATCTATCTTACATAAAAAAAGACGTAGTGCTTTTACTCATTTATATTTATTCTTAAAAACGAGCAGAATCATAGTTTTATATAATTCAAGATTACAATTTCTAGAATTGGGTAATCTTCTCTTGATAAAATAATTTTATTCAATTTTATATTGTTGATAAAACGCTTAATGCGATGTTTCCTTTATAATTAATTATGCATACATTAATAAACGTATTGCCTAGAACACCTACAGCATGCCACCAGAAAAGTTTAATTAACTTTTTTTTTATTTAATAATTCATTCTGAAGTTAGAATTTAGATAATTCTAACAAATTTAATGTAATTTTTGTTTTATTTTGTAGTTTTTGCTGCCGGTAAAACATAGTATCAATGAAATGCAGATCTTTTATGTACGTAAAGTTTGAAATGCACAATAGAAAGATCAAAACAATGCTGCAACATGCTAAGGTGTCGTTTCAGTAAAAAAGCGATGATTTAGGAAAACAAAAACACCATTAAGTCATCTTAAACTATGTCACCACTTTCAAATTACTCATCGCTATCGCCATAATAAACCCTGGAAAGTAACACTCTTACTCTTAAAGCAATTTTAAAGTAATTTCAGTAATTACCTCTTCTTCGAGACTGCGCGCTTTGATTTGCGTCCAATCGGATTATGATAATTTGTACGTGGTAGCGTTTGGTTCACGAGCCGTTTTGTCTTTTTCGGCTCCTCGCGAAGTTCTTTGAACGATACATTTTCTTGTGATTTCATTCGTTTCATAAACTTATCGATAATTTCGTCACATGACAAATTCGCTTCTGGTTCCCATGTGTCATGTTTAGGGCCAAATCCCTTCCAACGTATACGAAATATACGTTGATTCTTCTCCTCGGCGTAGTCTATTATCTTATCAACCTCCCACTCTTTATTTGGATCAGCTGCCAATTGTCCCTTTACTGGACGTCCTTTCTTAGCAGCCACGCCAGTCTTTTTGCTCGATTTACTTGGCGATTGCTAATGATACAATCATTGTTGGTGTGACATTTTTTTTTTACAATGTACTTACTTTATTTTTGTATCTTTCAATTATGTCCGGACACGACAACGTATCCTCAGGCTCCCAGGTGTCGTCATCTTTAGTATAGCCCTTCCAGCGTATTAAGTAGTAAGTAACACCATGTTCTACTTTGTGGCTTACTATGTCCTTAACCTTATAGCAAATAAATAAAATTGTTTGCAAGTGTTAAAAGAAAAATCAATGTATTCTGGAATATGGAAGACTTAAGAAAACAGAAATTTCAAACAGGTAAACCATCAATAAATTTAAAATCTCTTGCGATAAAACATTTCATACTTCTATGTTTGATTTCAAAGCGCATTTTTTCTATATTTCTACTTGAAATCACTCCAAGAGGTGTTTTCCGAAAAAGTAAAACTGTTATTAAACTTTATATAAATGTAAATTTACAATTTTGATAGGGAAATGTTTAGCATTTGTACAACGATTTAGGGGTGGGTGGTACCGCTTTATGAAGTCAGCTCCACACACAACCAAAAATCGTTGCACAAATTCATAAACAGTACCCTTTTGATAAACGAACTGTCAAACTTTGTATGGAAATCTACTTAACCAAACTTTATCACTACATCAAACGTTTTTGTATAAATTTCAGCAAAATTCAACCCTTACAGGTAGCCAGGTGGTCGCATTTGCTACGAACACATGAAACAATTTAGCACAATGGACGAACTAACTAGCCATATAAGTTAAATAATAAACAATATTATGGAAATTATTTACCAAGGGGCGTTCATTAAAGAATACGGATAAACTGATACATTTAAGCAATTTATCCCTTTATCTCTTTAGATGAAAACCCCTAATATTTGTTAAATTTTTATCGAAAAACGACTGATCGAAGCTGAATAGTAATCGAGTATCGATATTTTAATGTTTGTATGTATGCATATTATAAAACATAACCTCTACTCACCTCGTAGACTTCCTCACCCTCACCATCTCCCTCCTCCTCTTCTACCTTTGCTTGTGCCTTCTTCCCTTTGCCACGCCTACCAATGGCTTTATCATTTTTGCCAGCCGTTTTTTGTTTTCCGCCTCCTGCCGGCTTCCGCCCTTTCTTTGCACTTCCACCTCCGCCGCCGCCATTTAATGGTTCATCCTCGCTATCCACATTATCATCGGCGCCATCGGTTAGTTTTTCTGGCGCTGCTTTGCGCTTATTAGCCTTTTTGCCGACTGTACCGCTGCTACCATCCTCTTGGTCATCTTCGGTGGCGCTACCCTGTACAGAATGGAATTCATCATCGGTATTCCCTTCGGGATGAGTTCGATCTCTTACAACGCTTTGCTTTTTCTTTCCGTCATCACCCTCCTCGGCACCCCCTTCGACTTCAGATTCATCGCTGTTGGACTCCACCGTGGCGCTCTTTTTAGCTTCCTCATCTTGTTCATTCTCATTTTCAGCAGATTCCGCATATTCTGCGATTTTTTTCTTATGCACTCTACCCATTTTAATTTTCCCCGCTTGATAACTTTAAAATGTTTTTTCGCACAATTCTTACCCTTTTGATATTAAATGTTTGTTCAGCTTCGGATTTCTGTAGAAATTTGCTTCAACAAAGATAAAATAATTGTTGGAAGATTAAGATTTACCTGCAAAACGTACCTTTATTTTCGAAGACGCCGTGAAAAATTGTGCCAAAAAACAGAAGCGCTGAAAAAGGAGTACAGAAATTTATAAACGCGCAACGTTGACCGTTTCGAGTGGAACGAAACGGTGCGCAACGAAACGAAAAATGAATTAACAGAGTTGCATTAAGGAAGGATTCCGCTCATGCAGCTGTCAAAAAATAAAAACATCTTTTTATACACACGTGGATTCAGTTTTTATTAAAGATTTTGTTAAATAAAAAATAATTGGAACTTAAAATGATTAAAACTAAGAAGCGTCTGTCGGATAATAGGGGTGATGGTCCAATAAAAAAGAAGTCACAAAAATTGGAATTGGATAAAGGGAAAAATAAACCGCCGAAAACTGACGGCTCGTCGAAGGCAAATAAATTTGCCAAGACCTCTCAAAGAAATGCTACAGGAAAGATGGTGAAAGACAAATTTGCTCCAAAGTCATTGGGAAAACCTGGCGCAGGACAACCTCGGAGACTTGACAAGTTTGGTAAAAATGGTAAAAAGCCAGGTTTAAAGGGAGCAGCACCTGGTGAGAGCGAAAAAACGGACTGGCGCAAATTTAAACAAGAGAAAAAAGAATTAAAACTTAAACGAAAACAAGCCAAAGATTCATATGAAGTGTCTGTTGAGGCGAAGCAAATTTACGAAAAGCTTAAATGGTAATATCATATTCACATATGTATGCCTGGAAAAGTTTTAAATATTTTACATATGTACCTACTTATATTATAGTCGTCGTACTGAAAATAAATCAGAGTTGGTAGAAAAGCTGTACTATGTTTTGAACCGTGGCGATGTGATCAAAAAGTTGATAATGGCTCATGACACAGCTCGCATCATCCAATGCATGTTGAAGCATGCTTCGCCCTCGATTCGAGATCAACTTTCAGAGGTAAATTCAGATATAAGAACATTATGTAAAACTTTAAATAACAATAACTTAAAATATTTCGGTAGAAATTGTTACCACTCGCTGTGGAAATGTCTGTATCCAAGTATTCACACTTCTGTGTTCTCCGGATGTTCAAATACGGCTCGCCCACTATCAAGTCAAAACTGGTCGATAGTTTTATGGGAAATGTAGTACGTTTAGCTGGACATAATATATCGAGTAAAATTCTTGACCATGTCTATCATGCTGTAGCCAATCCAAAACAACGTGGTTATCTACGCCAAGAATTCTATGGAGAATTGTATCGAAGTTCCAAAGACGACAACGTGAAAACTCTTGCCGATACCTACAAAAATACTCTTAATATGAAAAGATCAATTTTAGGCGCGGTTAAATCTAACCTGGATCATTTGGCCAACAAGCAATTGGTAGATAATTCCCTAGTTCATGCAGTAATTTTAGAATATTTAGGAGAGTGTGAGGATGACAAAATAGAAGAAACAGTAAGTTCCTTTGCACCTCTTATACCGCTTATGCTGACTACGAAGGATGGCACCCAATCAGCGACAATCTGTTTTTATAAGTCAACACCCAAGAATCGGCGAGTAAGTACAAATGTTAAATTTAAAATCTTCAAATACAATTTACAAACTAAACTTTTACTGGTTCAGGCTATAATAAAAACAATTAAGGAACACCTGGTTAAAATTTGTACACATGAGCATGGGCATATATTTTTACTTGCATTAGTAAACTCGCTAGACGACACTAAGGCAACTAAAAAAGCCATATATGATACGCTGCATCCTGAATTGGAAACCCTGATGGCAAATCAATGGGGTCGTCGCGTCATTGAATGGCTGGTGGCGCCTGCAGATACCAACTGCTTTCATCCGAGTTTCATAGCTAATATAGAGGATGGTTTGCAATATGGCAAAAAGGACAAAGACATTCGACGCAAGGAAATATTCGAGCAAATTGAAGAATCCTTAGCTAATGCGATTGCTGATAATGCCAAATTTTGGCTGTCTAATCGACATATTGGTCTAGTCACAGCTGAGATATTAAAAAAATGTAACAAATTGACAATTTTTCAGTAGGTTTTTTTGAAGTACTAATACTTTTACCTCACAGTAAGTCAAGAACACTTTGAGAAAGCCACCTCTGCAATAGCCGATGTTATTGTCGACCCATCATGGGCCGTAACTGTAGAAGAAGAAGCAAAAATTAAAAACAAAAAGATTGTTCACGACGTGGAAAAAATAATATCGGATGCTACAAAAGCAAAGAAGCAAAAACGATTGGAGCCTAGTTTTGAGGAAAATGAACAGAATGATTCTACTGACGACGAAGTTGATAAAAAGAAAGAAGTAAAGTACACAATATTGGCCAAAGTACGAAATAGGAAAACCTCTTATTTTTCAGAAGGAAGCTGTCACAATTCCTGGCATCGAAGAGTCAGGCCTGCACATCGTATTGAAAAAGATTATCAAATATGATAAGGAGCGCCTAACACAAAACAGCGAAGCGCAAACTTTTGGTTCGATACTTGTACAAAAATTAAACGAAGAAACGGTAAGAAACATGCACAAATTAAATTTGGATATTATTTTTTTTTAATCCAATTATTATTGTTTTAGCTAAAAAATTGGGTAAATGTAAATCGCGCTTGTTTTATCCTGCTGAACACTTTCGAGCAAAATACTGAATCAACAAAGTCGATTCTTAAAGATCTACTGAAACCACTACATCAAGTCCTGAAAGAGGGGATGGGAGCAGGTCAAAAATTATTACTGAATAAAATGGAGTTTTAATATATTTTAGTATAGTGTGATTCATTTTAATTTTCTTCTTTCATGTGTGTACTTGACTTTTATGAATTATTTGTAGAGTCCATGCTATGGATGTAATAGGGAAGCAAATAACGTTTACGAATTAAGATAAAGAAGGAAGGTTAAGTCATTCATAAAGTTCAAATGCATTTTCATTTAAATAGTCCTAAATGGGGAAGAGATTTGAACAGATTAATTAAATTCCACGTTCATTCCGTTCGTAAAATTATGTGCAATCCGGAATCCGTGTCTACAATTTTCGACATTTGTCCAACCTTCAAACTAAATGCTGCATCTTCAAATGCTTTTTGCATTTGGCCTGAAAGCAGTTAAAATAACTTAAATACGGTTTTCCATTAGTTGATAATTTTTCTCACCTTTGCCAAATGGACCTAAATCGCCGCCACGTTTGGCAGAGCTGCAGTCTGAATATTTAGTTGCAAGGGCGGCAAGTGTGATCTCACCAGACTCAATTTGCTTGCGATAATCCTCCAAAGTCGCACGTGCTTCTTCCTTGGATCGCGTTATGTTCTCTTCCCGCCACGAGCTAGGCCGACGACTCCCTTTATGTTTGACAAGCAGATGGGAACAACGCACTTCACTGGGTCCTGATGATTCCTTTTTTGCTGGCTCTGTCGGCAAATCCCATTGAGACTCCTTTGTATAGATATTCAAATAATATGTCAATCCTGCGAAATAAATTTTTAAACACGTTGAATTCGTAGTTAATGAAATTAATATACATGTGTGCATACATACATATGTATCTATGTATACAAAAGCTTAAAACAAGCAGACGACACGGTTTCGCATCAATTCTACCGGCCAACATACACAAAATGAAAATTTTAGTACGTACCGGTTGAACGACTCTTGCGTACTTCCCACCCTTCTGGTATATTTTTCTCTGTATCGGACATTATGTGCTACAGTTTATCTTTTTATTAAATTAATAAGCTGAACTTTGCTATTTCTTTGAACCAGGCAAATCCTACCACAAAACAGCAACTCAAAATTATGTATTGCAATGGGCAAAGTAAAGTGGAATGGAACGACAAAGAGGGCTAAAAACATGAATTAAGTTCTTTCACAGGGTGTCTAAAGTAAATATATTTAATGCCAGCTCAATCAGGCGCGGTACGGTACATGACCCAGTGAAGTAGTAACAAAGAACGTAAATCTATAAGAAGAGACAACTCGCTGAAGTGTGGCGAGTGAGTCTGGAAGGTTTGCAAGAGGAATTCGCGTCCGTTTTGACATCAGGTTTCGTAAATGAATTCGCTGCACTTTTGTTTTCACGGCGAAAAGAACGTTGAAGAAAAAGTGAGCTGTGAGAAAAGTGGAGCAATGAAATGATAGAAATAATTTGGTTTTTGCTTATGCATGCCGTCGGCATTTTGCATTTGAAGTAATTTTGACCTGATTGTTAAAACAAACCTGATAGATGCGATCAGTAAAATTTATGTACTACTACTTGAGCTGAGGAAAAATATGGGCACAATTGAATCAAACAAGATTTTTACCAAAAACAGCCCGCGACAAAATTGAGCACATATATATATTTATCAGTTTTGACTACTTTTCTTTTGCTTTTTTTAAGGTTCATTAATTTTTTATTAAAGTTCAGCTCCTTTTATACAAAAATTTGAAAAATTCCAAAAACTTTTAATCGCAATTATTAGTATTTGAATATTAATGTCTAGAATAGTTTTTGGTAGGCAGTTTGTAGCTTATTAAAATTTTTGTATAATAAAGTGACAGTTTGAAGTTGCTAAAAAGTCGTATTGATTTTTGATAATTTTTCTCTCTTTTCCTTATAAAAAATTACTTTGTATAAATTTAAAATAATATACATACATACATACATATATAAAAATAATTAACATTAAATAAAAAAAGATAAATAGTTAAAACTGTTCGTTTAGTCGCGGTATTAAAAAAACAAAAAATTAAAATTTTAATGCATCATGCAATTAATCATGATTTTAATACAAGCGTCTGCAAAGCATCTGATATAAAAAACTGAAAAATTTTGTATCTATGTATATATGTATGTATATAAATAAATTATGTTTATACATATCTACATACATATGTATTTTTGGGGCATAAAAATGTAAAAAGTACATAAATATACAAATATACGCCTCGCTTATGTATTTACCTTCCCTACTTACAGAGATATGTACGTACATCCATATATAAAAATGTAAATATATGTATTTCCATATAAATACATATAGATTAATCTACATACATACATATGTACCTATTACCATACATACATATGTATGTATATGCATGTAAACTACCAACACAAATATACATTTACACTACGCTATTTACCGTTCACCGAAAATTTGCTTCTTTCATTCATAATTCCAAGTGCGTTCAACACAACAAAAAAAAATTCTTTCATAAATGCGTATACACTCCGCACGCCTTCCCCTTGCGAAACGATCTTCACGATGCTGCTGAAAATCAAAAAATTTTAAAAGAGCAATTTCAGACACCAAAATGAAATTATCAACGAAAAAATGAAAGAATTCCGCTGGCCGGATTCGAACCCGAGCCATTTCGGCATAACAACGCGATGTGCTACGCGCATACTACATGCGCCACAGAACACTCTGATTGTTTTGCAACTTAATAGACACTTTAACAGCTCATTCAGCCACATAAATTTCTGATTTTTTATTTTTCATTTACATATCTACGTTTATCTATGTATGTGAATAATTGTTATTTTGCATCTATGCAAAAACTAAACTTGCATCAGAAACCTATCAAAACGTTTATCCAAATGAAAAATGAGCAAGTTAAATAAAAGCTTGTAATTATGTTGTTTTTAGTTATTATACATATATGTACGTATACATATTTATTTTCAATAAAATTTTATATGTACATATTTACATATGCAATGCATTTAGCGAGTTCATAAGCTAAAAAAAGTAAAGAAAAAAACCTGAAACGAAATGAAAATAAAAAAATAGTAAAATTAATAACAAAGTAAATCATTTATAATTTTTGTATAATTTTAGTATCATTTTTGGGTTTCACCAGTTTTCTAAAACACGATTCAATCCATCTTATTGAAATGGTCAACGCTTTTAAAAAACTTGGCTCGTGCGCATATATGTACTAACTTCTAACTACTTACTACAAACGCATGCTTTTATTATGAATTAATAGCCTTTATACCTTACGATCTGCTTATAATTTTTTTAGTTTCGCCTGTTTCCTTGTCTTTTTGAAGGCTTCCTCTTCTCTCCTTGACATCCATTTCGCGTTTTTAAACAGCAGCACTGTGACCATGTATCCAAGCAGACTTAAACGGTGGTCAGCGCACTCGTAGTCTACGGCGAACCACTCCGGGAATATATCGTCCGTTTTCTCCTTTATATATCGCATTAGTTCCTTTTTCACTTCGAGTTTACAAGCGCTGATACTGAAGGACTCCTGATACCATTTTAAATGCATCCTACAGAGTTCAAAAAATTCGTCCTTGGGATTCGCAAGCCTTATATCTTCGGTGCCCGTATAGTTTTTTGCCCGGATCAATGCCTCGGAGCTAACTTCCATTATGCTTTGTTTCTTTTGCATGAAATTGGCGCATTTATCACAATGTATTTTCCTTAAGATCTTTTTATATATGGCGAATCCGGCATAGTAGCGTTGAACCTGAAGCTCCGCAGGTTTTTCAGGAATTTCGTCGATAAATAGCTCTTCTGGAATGTCTTGAAGATCTTCTTCCATGGCTAATTGATCGTCTGGATTGCCTATTAACGGATCTTCACCCACGGCTAGTTGCTCATCTGGGTAGTCGACTGATAGGTCCTCATCCCAACCGGTTTCTTCTGCGTTAGAATGATCGTCAATCCAGTCCAAAAAACGTCATCATCATCCTCGCAGTTACTACCCTTTTCCTGAAAACGGTGTCTCAAAATCTTCATTGACATTAATCTTGCTACTATGTATTGGATATCGTGTGCTGTAGGATGCATATTTAGTCCTTGGCTGGCTCTGATTTTATAGAAGAAGTTCTCCAACGCGTCCTGATTCAACTTTCCGCAAAGCACGAAGTCCAAGCTGGGGTATCGGTCGAGTATATCCTCGCACAAGCTTATCACTGACTTTATTGTCAGAATGAATCCTTTTATACATGCCAAGTTCTTTTTCCTTACATCAATGTTCTGTAGGTATTGTATGTGCTCAAGTAGCCGACCCGTTTTTGCTTCAGAATTTCGGCGCATCGGCCATTTTAGTGGGTTTTTGTGTCCGATGTACTTGACGTCAAGCTCATCAAACAAATCATTCATCCGTTTTACGAAGATTTGAGTCGGCTTGACGGACTTGAGCAGTTCTCTGTATTCTCCAAGTAGGCCGAGGTCATTGGCCATCTCGATCCCGGCGGCTACCGAGTTGCTCAAGAGTTGTGTCGCTCGTGATACGCTCATCTTCTCGAACGAAATCGGGTATACGTGGGCATCCGTTAGTTTTGGACATATCTTGAAGTTGTCGTTGGCCTTATCAATCGCATATAGTTTTTTCACGACTAAATTTCTTACAATCCCATCTTCAGTAATAACTTCGTGATTATTCAAAAACGTGTTCCGCATTGATTTCATCAAGTGGCAGTAGTCGTACATAAAATGTATCTTTTCGCCCTTGAATAAAAATTGTCCATTTTCCTCCGATACGCCAAGAATCCTAAATGCAGATTGATTCGGACCTGCTTGATCGCAAACTGCCGCTTTTATTTTCAGCCCAATACTTTGTGCAACCTCAATATTTGTCCGTATCAGTTGCGCAAGGTCCTTAGCACATACAGCGTGATGTGATACGTAGTATGATAAAATGTATTTCCATTTACTGCAAATACCTTTTATCATGAAAAATAGACATTTATTTCCTATCACCATCTCCCGCTGTCCTTGGCCGTTATCTACAAATCCATCGATGACATCTGTAAATTGATTGTAGGTCAAATCCTTCCTTATGGAAATTTCATCCCAAGTAATCTGACATATGCGATGGTTTTCTGGCATGGAGGTTACCATATTCTTCAAATTAGCTATAACGCTCTCATCAATGCCAGGGCGGACATAACGTATTGGGCGCCAACGCAGCAGCGACCTTTTGTGTGGGAGGCGGAAACTTAAATCGTCTCGCATAAATCCGTAAGCCTTGCTGGACATATATTTAATGTTTTGGGCCAACGATCTTTCCTCTTCTGTATATTTTGTGTTCCTAACGTTGACGATCATTTTTGCGAATACGATTGCATCATCGCTTGCTCCTGCTTGCGGTATTATTGATACTTTTTCCAAAAAAGTATTTCTCTCCTGCAACGTTCGAATTTGCTTTTTTAACTCTTTGATCTCTTTGTCCTTTTTTGCTGCATTTCTCTGATAGGCTCGAGCTGCTTCAGCGAATCGTTCGTGGTCACAGACTAATTCGGTTTCATCCAAACCCTCGTCGCTATGAGGTACATCCAAGCGCTGTTTTTTTTCCATCATATCAGAATATAATTCAAATTCTTCATATGTTAGATCATCGTCTTCCATATTTTCAGCGGCTGATAAGTAGGTGCGATTTACTGGTTGAACTCTCCATGCGCTTGAAGCTTCACTAGCATTTTCCATATCAGTATCCTCATCTTGCAAATTGTATTTCGGAATAGCGCCATCCAACAGCCGTTTCTTCGAAACGAATTTCCGATCAAAATGTCGTTCGCATATAAAATGCTTCTTTTTAGCCACTTCCGGAAGTGACAGCTTACATGCAATAGCCCATGTGTTTCGGGCAACTTCGGTTTTCGGAAACTCGTACAGGATTCCTGTAGGTCCCCGGCAGGCAGATACGCAACATCTTCGCTGGACATCGTGAACAAAGTTGTGAGGTGGCTCTCCATCATATCCTTTATGTGAAAAATTTAATTAGTACATACATACATACATATGCACATTTGACTGCATCATCAAAAAAGGTTGCGGTTTTTCCGCGGGATTACAAAATTTATTATATTTGAAGACGTCCACCAAATCAAAAATCTCATTATTTCGATTCCAATGAAAAGATTTTTAAATATTTTTATGCAGTTTCTTTAAGCTTAATCTGTTTTGTCATCCGAGGGATTTTTTTTCGAAAAGTTCTTTAAGAAACATTAAGAAATATTTTGGTGGAAGTCTTAAAATATAATACATTTTAATATTCCGATGGAAACATAGTACCGATTTTTTTTTTTTTGTATGGGAAGTAATGCAGTCTAATATACATACATATGCATCAAATATATATATGCATCAAATATATAGGGCTAGGAATCTATTGGACATCTTCAAATGAAAATGGTTAAGTTATCTTTACGACTCATGAAATTTCGTTTAAAATGGTTTCAAACGGTTATTTATTTGGTTTTTGTACAATGATTTTGGGTTATATTGTGTCCAAATGCGTAAATCGAAAAAAAATTACATACGCGTGTGGTCAAATTATACAAAAACTATTTTATAGCTTAGACTCAGTTTAACTTATATTAAGCTTTATATTAAGCGCCTCGGCTAAAATTACAAATGTAAAATAGAGGAATTTTCGGGGCCCCATCCATTCAAATAATAATTACAAAGTGCTTGGAACTTGTTTGATATTTTTCAAAAGGTATTTTATTATTATTTACACATATCGATTGTCCTGTGCACTCGACACAATTAAAAATTCAAAAAATGAAAACTGTTACTACTGTCAAGTGGCTCATGTAATCCTTGTCGAATATATGTCTAATCTTTTACTTATCAATCCTTACTGCTTACTTTAGTAAGAGATGGAAATGGATTAGACAAGGATGAGAGACAAGAGCCACTTAACAGTACTAACAGTTTTTGGTTTTTGAATTTGGAATTGTGTCGTTATTGCACAGGACCATCGATATGTAGGTACATACATATGTATGTGCAAAAAAATTCATTTCACTGTTCGACAAGTTCCCACGACATCGTTATAATTCACAACAATTTATCACAAACAAATGGAGTCATATGTCCCACCAGCCACAATTGAATGACCCATATTTATGCACAAAAATCAATAGATTTTATTTTCTATATTCAATGCCAGATATTAAACATGTATACTCTAAACTTGAAATGTTTCACTTATTTTAAACACTCAGGGCTTACAACATAAACCGAAATATAGAATGTGCTTTTTACTTAACATAACTCACCCAAGTCTAGAGTGGGAGTCGCTCCTCGTTTCAACCTTAATGCTCCAACAGCGTCTCCTTCGAAGTGCTTACTGCACACAAATTGCGGCTTAGCCTTTTGGACTGGGGGAATCCTCAAATTTTGCCTCCACTTCATCAGGAGCTGGGGCTCTGTGGGAAGGGCGAAAAATCTGAAGTCGCGGTCAGCAATGGCGTTTTTTCCGCAACCGCGGACGATACATAAACGATCGACGGGCATTTTTTATATTATCGCGTTTGAATTTTGCAAAAAATCGTGGAAATAAAATATTCGATATGCTTGTACTCGCGAATTACTTCGAATGAGTTGAACGTTAGATTTTTTTACTTTTTGGCGCATTTCTCAGTAGGTGGGGAAATTAGTAACCGTTGTTCCAACGATGTTCTTCCCAATTAGATAATACTCCAGTGGTGAAAACAAAACATATGCACACCTATATATAAATGCATAGATACCATTTTCAAACTAATGCAATTTATATATAAAAGGTACATTCGTTCTGTTAATAAAAACACTCTTTTGAACGCGAACCACAAGTTTTCTTTGCAACACCATTTTGGCATAAGATAAATTTCAAATCCCCTATGAAATGCAAGCATATCATTAAACACTCTATTTTCCATGGATAAAACCAAAGTACATATTTCTGTAAATTACACTTTTTCCCTTTTAATTATATCACTTAAAATGCACCTACTAAATTGATGGGCAAGATGTACAAGACATCTACTTTGCAGCACGATTTTATCCCAATATGACTGACGAATTTGCAATAAAAGTAAAACACTCGGTGAACTACTTTATCAATTGTATGTACAGCTTAAAATCCTTTTAAATTCAGCTACTTAATTCACTGAATAAACTTTATTCAAAGGACACTTTTAAAAGCTTTTTTAAAATTGTACACCGACAAATCTTGTTTACTTGCAACTCGTTTAGCGCACATTATATTTCACAAACACCTTAAAAAAGTAGTATATTTCATTTAAATTTTTATAGACTCTGCGTACAACACATAACTTTTTTGTTTTATTTTAGTTTTTGTACTGATATTTATATAAATGGTACATACTTACATATATATGTTCATATTTTTCAGCCACCAACAAACATGTTCTTTGCTACAAAATACACTTTTTATTATGTATATATTTTACATTTTACACATTTCATTCAGCTAACACTAATTTATCACGTATATGTACATATTTATATATTTTGTAAGTTATTTGGCATTTTTACCATTTCTCAATGAACTCACCTGTTTCACTGATTTCTATTTTCTTTGAGAATACGATTTACTCACATTTATATGTCTCACATATGATACATTTCACTTAATAAACACTTAGTTTCACATATCTTTAGTCTTTTCACAGAATATCGGCTTTAATTACTATTTTGTTATTAAATTCACCTGTTTCACTAAAAAGTTTACTAGAATCTGACTATTTTTCTCCTGTTTTGCTCGCATTTTCCGCATTCGAGGCGAAAATCAAAAATCCGCCGCGGACAGAATCAAAACGGAGACGAATTCCTGTTGCAAACGTTTCAGATACGGTCAAAACCGGCGCGGCACATTTTCAAAGTAACGAGTTGTCTCTTCTTATAGATTTACGTTCCAGAGAACGTTTAAAACAGAGAAGCAGCAACACGCTACTCGTTGGTATTTTGTAATAGATCAGAAATCGGCTAGAAGCTCACCACGTTAAATTTTTAACATCAATAGCTCTAGAATCTCACCATTTTTTAACAGCGTGAGCGCAGAGCGGCACAAAATAACAGAATTTGAATAAATTAGCAATTGTGAAATGTTATTTTTGTGCACGTTTATATCTATCAACAAAAATGACTTTTGATAGTTATTTTAATGCCCCTTTCATTGAATTAAATCTAAAACATTAATTAGTTATTACAAACAATTTCTGGATAAATTTTGGGAAAACGTTATTTTCATAAAAATTCCAATTAACTAATATAAATTTGCGAAAATTTTGTAAACCATATTTTCGTCAACAATTAGTAAATTCTTCATTAAAAAAATTTTAAACACGCTAAAAGGCAAGCGCATAAAAATGTATGTAAATACATATACATAGTACCTATGTATGTAGATGCATTTATATGTATGCACATATGCAAATAAACAAATGCTGCGCGCGGTTAAAATTTTTTCGTTATTTTTTTGTATAAAAATATGGTTCATGCTTTAATCAAAACCACAAAGTCAAACTTTATACAAAACTTAGAAAAATTCAACAAATTTTCGTCTAAATTTTGAACTTTTTAATCTGAGTTTTTAGAATGATGGATCTGTAGAAAAGCAAGTGCAAGTTTTAAGCTTCTAAAAAATCGCGTAGATTTTTAATGATTTTTTGTTGCGGACGGCTTGTACTTTTTACCATATACATACATTCATAAAAGCGAATTTCTTGTAGAATAAAATGCGCAAGACCGTTTGCAAACAAAATAAAAAAATAAACACTATATTTTATAAATTACACCTGTTATATGCATAAAACCGCAAAAAAAATCATTAAAAATTAACGCGATTTTTTATCCGCTTAAAACTTTCACTTGTTTCACTAGAATTACATATATAACCATCTATCTACGTACCCAAAAGTAGAAAATTTAGATGAAAATTTGTTGAATTTTTCTACGTTCTGTATAAATTTTTAAAGTTTGACTTATGTGGTTTCGATTAAAGCATGAACCATATTTTTATAAAAATATAACAAAAAAATTTTTACTTGAAAAACATTGTAAATATTATACAAAAAAGAACCATGCAATCACTTTTGATTGCCCGTGTATGTACGTATGTGTGTCTAACAAATTATGGCTTGTTATCAAAATACCGATATTAACTAACAAACTTAATATTATATAGTACAAATGTGTTTGTAAAATTAATTTCATTAAAATTATTTCTGCAATCAAATTTTCTATTCATGCAAAAAGCCAAACGCATAAATTTGTACGTACATATATACACATGCCTTTGTAAATATGTAGGTATGTAATGTATGTATGTAACATATATATGTACATACAAATGTACGATTGGTCGGCTTTCGTCTTCCCCTCGCCGCTCCCATCAACACACAAATTATTCAATTTCTGCGAATCGGCACCAGATTGGCACGTGCGCGAAACCATTAACCCCATGTTTGCCAAATATTTAGATTTTCGCATAAGTTTGCATTTAATAAAGCAATACTCGTACATTTTGTATGGTGAATAATATTAATTAATTTAAAATTCTGCATGTAACCATGTTCTCGACGATACATGTAACTTTCATAAAGATTAAACATAAAAATTGTGCTTCATTAACAGTTGCAACCAGCTGAAAGCAAAAAAACTATGTCCGCTAAAAGGGTTAAAAACCAACTGGAATTGACATTTTTTACACGCATACATGCATACATTCATATACACATGTACAGTGGAGTAGCACTAACTTGGACATTGCATTGCTTGTACTTTGATGTGTTTGAATCTTTTTATGGTACTGAAGATTTGGTTACGGATGAAAAAAATTTAAAATAATCTGTGGATATATAAAAATATATTTTTATAAACTCTTAGAGGTATAGAAATTTTCAATATTAAAAAATAAATAAAATAATTTTTTTGTATATATGTAAATTTTGTTCAAGGCACATTGACCCACCTGTACAAAAATTGTGGCGCGGCATGGACAAAAATTTTACAATTTCGGACCGAAAAATATGAAAACGAGCTAAGTTGCCACGTTACATCTGTGAACTTCCGATAAAACCACATATGTTTGTGATTATACAAGTTTTGATTTTATTAAAAAAAAATTAATGTATTTTGCTGCAGAAAACATACACTTTTATTTAATGTTTATTAAGATGACACTTTAAAATACTAGTTAATGATTGAAATATTTGTATGGAACAGAGAAATAGAGTGTTTTGTAAAAAATTACCAAAAATTACCAAAAATTGCCAAAAATTGCCAAGATTCGAGATAACTTATTTTACTGGATATAGAGAAATAATTGCCAATTTTCACTTGGCTGGCCGAGATTTCTTCATTTTAAGATTTTAGAATTTTTGTGTCGGATTGACAAAGTTGCGCTTGATGGTGATGAATTTGCGGGGAGTTGTGCTGCGGTTGTTTTTATGAATGAATTTACTTGGCCTTGAGAAATATGCAAATGCGTTTATGAATGAAATAGTTATGGTTGTATTTGAGTATACGTGTAATTATGTGCATATATACATATGTATGTATGCTGCCGTGATTTGTACATATGTACATTTATATGCATGTTCGTAGTTTTTTTGGCAGTAATATGCACATACATATATATATGCATGCAAAAACGTTATCAATTAATGGAGCATGTACATACGTATGCGTAGAAAATGCATTTTCGTTTGACTCCAAAACCATTGGGGCATATTAGTAGACGAAATAAAGTCGACTCTTAAGTTAAAGTCAGCCCCAAATAAGAAGAAAGTTAGTATGTATGTACATACATATATGTAATATTATGTGCATGTGCAAGAACGTTATCAATAAATGATTTTGGAGTATGTGTATTGGGTACATGTGTACATATGTAAGTATGTACATACATATATACATTCAGATGCGATCAACTAATTAGCAACGAAATTCAATATGATATTGTTTGCAAATTATGTTTATTTATTTTTAATGATTTTAATTTAAAATATAATTCAATCTGTAACAAGAACCACAAATTGCAAAAAAACGAATCAAACTTCAAGAAATGGTCATCCAAATTTTTAATTAGAATATTTAAAAAAAATTCGGGTATTGTGGTCCATTCAATTATAGTATAAGTGCAAGTGCAAACAATATCATTTTGAATTTCGTTGCTAATTAGTTGATCGCATCTGTGTGTACTACAAGCATCCATATGCGCATGCCTAATAGGAAGAAAGTTAGTTGCAGCTTTTTTCACAGATACCTATTCCACTGAAAATGATGTGAAAAAGCTGTAACTAACTTTAGTGTCGACTTTATTTTGACCATGAATGAGCCCCATTATTTACGTGTAATACGAGTATTGCAGTGAAAAATCATCATTCAACACATTGGTCCGTATGCATAAAAACTAAGCAATTGCTTTTACTTAAAATTTCATAACTTTCACTTAAATTTATTTGAACAAATCGAGTAAAAGGTCTGAGATTTTAAGAAAAGGCATTTGCTTAGGTTATATGCATATGGCATATTTTCTCGAAATAACTGTTCATAAAACTCAAACATAACTTTTCGAGAAAAACCACTTTGCTAACAAGTGCAATTGCTGCTTTTGTACGTTTTTGTCAATGTGTCCATCTTTAAAGTGAGTTTGGGAAAAAACTAAGGCACCTAGAAAACTGGGGTTTGTTGCATTGAAAATAGCGCAGGAACTACAATAAGAATCGTTAAAAAAAAAAAAAACGATTTTTGCGACCCAAATGCCGACGGCAAATCACCAATGAGTTTGCATATTTGCATAGCTTTCACATATTTATTAGATAACAAATCTACGTTTTGGAGTTAAAGCATTCCCTGGCATATGTTTTAGTAAATTAATTTTAATTAATTTCACCAAGAATTTTAATCTTTTTTTTTTATTAAATCAATGCCGCGAAAAAGAAAATCCAAACCAAAATACTTAACATTGATACAAATTAACAAAATTGTATCTCCGCTCAGCTCTGTTAACTTGCCGCTCAGATCTGTTAATTTTCCGCTCTCAATTTTCGATTCGAGTGGTGAGCTTCCAGAGCGATTTTGGTAGTGTTTGACAATTCACACGGCTATTCGTAATTGCTGCTTCTCTGTTTTAAACGTTCTCTG